>NC_045600.1:55735064-56337385 GCF_009762305.2 Zalophus californianus | reverse complement strand
CAGACACCTAACAGACTGAGCCACCCAGGCACCCCTGGCTTAACATTTCAAATGATATGCAGCTCTTCATGTGTGATACAAATGGGTGAGAAGAGACCCCACTTACACACTTCGTGCATTTTTTCATTTTCCCAAGGATACAGACACTTAACCAATTGCAGGACACATGCAGTCTATTCTATCAAACGTTTTCCTGACTCGTAGCTCTGTGATGTGCACCCACGCTCCTAGCTTCATGAGCTCCTAGCTCCTAGTATCCAGGGTAGGGTTATGCAAGTTCAGGAAAAGCTCAGTTCTTACGGGGAGACAACCCTTTTATATCGTGTTTAACCTGTCAGTGAGGAACAATTTTGATGAACATGCTGTGTGCTCCTGCTAATGAAATAGGTTTTCCTGTTTTGACCATCACATCATTTAGGTAACAAAGGGGCATCCAAGCCCAGGTGTCCCTTAATGTCTCTTACTCCAGGTATTTGACAGTATCAAAGTGCCATTTTATCTTAGTTCTTTATGGACACTCTTGTGTAGATTTCTTTGTAGTTAAATAATCTTCTCTATAAATCCAGCTTCTCCAACTGACTTTCCTTGTATAAGTCTGGTGAATTGTGTCATTAAATATGTAAAATGTGTTCCATCCAGGGGCAAGCTCCCTAGGAAACTTAGTTGGGTAGAGACCTCTCTATTTCTGAATTGAACCATGAAGATCTGTTCTAGGAATCATGGCTTCAAGAGAGCTCAAAGTAGAATTTCCCAGCAGGGGTTTTAGGTCCTTCTAGTCACAGAGCCAAGCCAAGCTATCTAAACCAGATAAAATGCAGATAAAAACCATTAATAAACAAAAAGTGAATCTGGGGATTGCTAGAGGATTTTAAGATTTTAAAAAGCACATCATAAATCCCACTGCCCTTATCATGGCCAGGAGTGGCCAAAACCAAACATCCAGACTTCCCCAGTGATGAAGATAGAGCTTTTTCAGTTCAGCTATAAATCAGCTCTATCCTACACAAGTGTATATTGGTTTATAAATTAAAATTTCACCAGGTACACTTTATACCTTTTAGGAAATCTTGCTGTTATATTTTACATTATCACTTTGACAAGGTTACAACTACTGTTATACATGATTATAAACAACACAACATACATTTTTACCCTGAGAAAACAAAATGATGTAATAATAATACTGTAATAATGATCCTGCACCTAGAACTTATTTTAGGTCTAAAACATTTTAATCAGCTCTTATTTTCTTCCAAATATTATGAGTTACTAAGTAAAGTTAATAATGGACATCAATAATCAAATTAGATCTATGTCAATTGAAAAAGTGCGAAATATACAATAATTTTGCATTCATAGTTTACTCTCAGCATCTCATCCAATTTTTTTTTTCCCTAATTTTTTTATGGAAAGATGCCAAGGGGCGCCTGGGTGGCTCAGTCGTTAAGCAGCTGCCTTTGGCTCAGTCGTGATCCCAGGGTCCTGGGATTGAGCCCCGCATTGGGATCCCTGCTCAGCAATAAGCCTGCTTCTCCCTCTCCCACTCCCCCTGCTTGTGTTCCCTCTCTCTCTCTCTCTGTCAAATAAATAAATAAAATCTTTAAAAAAAATGCCAAAGTAGATTTGTGCATGGTCAAAAATGATTTAATTATACTGCAATTCTCAATTTTTTATCAGCATATTATTTTTGCCTTTCTCTCTGAACAGTCAAAATATCCACTATCACATTTTATATGTAAACTCAAAAATAAATGAACTGAGGTGAACTGACCACATATGCAATGCCAGATACTCATAAAACTTGAGTATACATTAACTTCACCTAGGGTAGGAAGTGAAAGTAAAATTTTAGCTACTTCAATGGAATAAAAGCTGAATTTGTGAAAACACCTAAATCCTGTTATTACTGATGAACAGCTACAAGAGGTAATTGGACCCACTTTTATTTAGTTGAAAAACTTTGGTGGTGGGTTCCTTTAAAAGCAAACTTATAATACTGAAAACTTTGCAGTCTATACAATAGATTAAAGTTTATCAGAAAGAATACAGTTGGCACATTTATTCAGTTACCTTGGGTCATCTGCCAGAGCTTTTGTGGTTTTTTTTTTGTTTGTTTGTATTTTGTGATAGGTGATTTCCATGGAAAAAAATCTTACTATTTGAATTGAAATATTTAAAAAATCACATATATCTGGTTAAAGTGATAAGATAATGAAAAAAGTAAATTTTAAATTGAATTTCTTTGCAAAACTAATGTAAATTCCATCAATCTGAGATATTAGATGCCACCATGCAGTGTATTTTATACCTTCTATTAAGAGAATAAACATTTTTGTAAATTCAAAAAAATAATTTTCTTTACTTTCAATGACATTTCATTGTTCAGTCTCTAAAGAAGTCTTCAAAATGGATAATTATTTTTTAAAATGATGCTTAATGTCAACCAACTTATTTCATTTTTATGTGGAAAGTGAAGGGCCCAAATCTCAGAAGAGTTTTGGAACATTCAAAATGGTTTTCATCCATTGATAGTTCTGTTGTTGCTGTGTCAATGGAAATGTATTTCAGGCTTAAACAACAAGCCACATGAACGAGTTACACGCTAAGTGAGGTTTATGGCTTGCTGTGATTGTATTTTAACCTAAAAAGAAAAAAAATATATTCCTAGAGGAGATTCATGTTGGAAAGAAGAAGTAGGGGGTTTAAATTCATTATCCTACCAATTTGTTTACTGATATTCAACACATCTGTTAATCTGCTCTTAAACATTTTCATGTGGTACAGTTGCAGCAATTCATATATTAATTGATTTACTGAACACTAGTGTGTTAAAATTACAGTTGTATTATTTTAAATGATTTTGATTTGCTTTCTTTGACATTGAGTTTTATTATCCCCCCAAAAGAAGACAGAAATAAAGAATATTTCTGAAAAGTGAACTAAACTGAGAAAGTCACACTTACCCCAAGTATCCTTATAAACACCTATTATTAATAAACCCATGGAAAGATATCCTAGAACTGTAAAGGCAATATCCAAATATCCAATATCCAGTGAATAAAATAGATTTGTAGTCAGTAGGTGCTAATAAAACATTTGCCCTGTGCTCAAAACATTACCCAGTCTTCACAGCAGCCCCATTTTAAAAACAAAACAAAACAAAAACCAAACAAAAAAAAAAAACCCACAATGCAGAACAGTTGCTTTTTCATCCCCATTTTAAATGTCAATAAACTTACATCTGTAGAAGTTTAGACATTTTGCCCCATGTTGCATTGCTAACGAATGATGTCACATTAGTATTCAGATACCTATTTCAGAGATTTTGTCTCATAGCCCCTAAATTAAAAATAAAGAGGAGAGGAGGGCTAGGGTTAATAAGACTTTTGTTATATATACTTTCAGTAGAATGGTTTAGTTTTAAAATGATTTTTTAACGTTGACAAATTAGAAATTAACTAGTCACTAAATTAAAATTTATCTCTCTCTCAACCCAGAACTCTCCCCGACTCCTGGGTTTTGAGGTTATCTCCCTGAAAATTTAGCATATATAAAATATGATATTGATTTGTTATAAATGCTGCACAGAAAATAAAACTACGTGATGTGAAAAAGAGTAATAATGGTTTGCCATCTGAGGTAGGATATTCATGAAAGGACATTCATTCTATGATGCGATTTGAGCGAACATCTTAGGGTGGTGATGGAGCAAGCTCTAACAAATATCTAAAAGAGTATTCCAGAGAGAATAATTAGCAGGCTCAAGGGCCTGGGGTCCAGAACATGCTGGACATCATTTCTGGACACAGAAAATGCATAGATTTGTAAGAGTGAGAACTGAAAGCTCATGGGAACAATGTATGTATGGTAAGAAAATTTGGATAACATTCTTAGTGTAATAAAATGTTTTTGTAGGATTCTGAGCTGAGAAAAAAGATAATGACTTAAATTTTTAAAAGATTATTTCAACTGATTGTGAAGAAAAGATTATAGGGGAATAATAATGGAAACAGGATTTATTTCTGGACTCTATTCATTTCCATTAATCTATGTGTCTGCTTTTGTGCCAGCACCATACTGTTTTGATTATCACAGCTTTGTAGTATATCTTGAAATCTGAAACTGTGATACCTACAGCTTTTTATTCTTTCTCAAGATTGCTTTGGCTATCCAGGGTCTTTACTGGTTCCCTACAAATGTTAGTATTATTTGTTCTAGTTCTGTGAAAAATGCTGTTGGTTCTTTTATGGAGATTTCACTGAATCTGTAGATTGCTTTGGGTATTATGAGAATTTTTAACAATGTCAATTTTTTCAATCCATGAGCATGGTATTCCTTTTGATTTGTTTCCATCATCTTCAATGTCTTTCATCAGTGTTTTATAGTTCTCAGAGTACAAGTCTTTCACCTTCTTCATTATATTCCTCGATATTTCATTCTTTTTGATGCAGTTGTAAATGGAATTGTTTTCCTAATTTCTCTTTCTGCTACTTTATTATTAGTGTATAGAAATACTACTAATGTAACATTGTATGTCATCTATACTCCAGTGAATTTTTTTTTTTTTTTAAGAGTGGAAACAGGAAGGAGAGCTTAGATGCTGCTATAGTGGTCTACTTGGGAGATGATGGTGGTTTAGATAAAAGCTCATTAGCAGTGAATGTGGTGATACATTGACCAGGATATATTTTGAAAGTAAATCTAAAGGATAATTCTTGGCTGTTGAGATGTGGGATGAGACAAAAAGAAAGGATTTAAAGATGATTATAAGATTTTTAGGTTGAGCAACTGGTACCATTTACTCACATGGGAAAACTGTCAGAGAACAGATGGAAGTGGAGTTTAAAAATAGAGACATTAATTTTAGAAATGTTGAGTGTTCATTGGACATTCAAATAGAGACAGTTTTTGTTTTGTTATTTTTAAAATTTTATTTATTTTATTTGAGAGAGAGAACATGAGCAAGGGAAGGGGCAGAGGGAGAGGGAGAAGTAGGCTCCCCACTGAGCAGAGAGCCCTACATGGGACTCGATCCCAGGACCCGGGATCACTCACGACCTGAGCCAAAGGCAGGCGCTTAAGCAACTGAGCCACCCAGGCCGCCCAAATAGAGATGCTAACTAATTAGTTGGATATATACCTCTATAGTTAGAGAATTATGAAGTTGGATTCATGATTGTAGATGGCATTGAAGCCATGAGTATAGATGAAAGCAAGGTAATTATTACAAAGAAGAGAGGAGGTCATAACACTGAGTTCTGGGACATTATAAAAATTTGCCATCAAAAAGAGGAGGAGGGCACCTGGGTGGCTCAGTCAGTTAAGCATCTGACTATTGATCTCAGCTCAGGTGTTGATCTCGGAGTCATGAGTTCAAGCCCCGCATTGGGCTCCACACTGGGTATGGATCCTACTTAAAAAAAAAAAAAAAAAAAAAAAGAATAAAAAGAGGAGATAAATCTAGCAAGGACAATGAAGAGCAGGAGACCAGTGAGTTAGCAAGAAAATCAGTGTTAACTCTGAAGCCAAGTGAAGAGAGGTTTCAAGAAACAGCAGGTAATATACTATGTAAAATGATGCTCCTAACTCAGGTGAGATTATGACTTAGTGACCACTGGACTTAGTGCTTAGTTTTGTTTTCAGTGTTGCCAAAAGAATTATAGAAAATGTAAACAAAAATATTAAAAAGAAAGAGATTTACTTTTACTCTTTTCAAGGTGAGGATAAAATCTTCTAAGCTGTGTGTCAGATCCATATGTAAAATTTGATGTGTGAGAGAATATTTGAAATGGGTCTTGGGAGATTAGATTTTAGCAGATGGAGTTAACATGGAGGCACAAACAGAAGGACAGAGAATTAACAGTTTGTGTGGAATAGAGTATAAGATTTGGTGGTTGTGACAGATTGTCTACAAAGATAGCCACCGATAATTTGTTCCTTCTCTATATCCACATGCTGCACCTGCGATTGAGAGATGAATCTATTACCCCTTTCCCCTGATTTCCTTTGCTAGTCTTATGACTGACTTTAAGTAATAGAATGACTTAGAACCCTTGGAACCTGAGTCACCATGTAAAAGACTTTGATGCCACACCCCACTATGGTAGGAAGACATGGACATGCCTTGAAAGATGTGAGGTTACAAAGAGGACTAGCCAGTCTCCAGACTTTTTAGTCACCCCTTAGTAATAACAACATATGTGAGTAAAGCCATATTGGATCCTACAGTCCCAGCTAAGCTGCCCAAGCTAACACCACAGGAAGAGACAAACCAAGTCTGAGAAGACCTGCTTAGTTCCTGACCCACAGAATCAGAAGCAGTAAAATGGTTGATATAAGCTACAAACTTTTAAGTAGTTTGTTATATAGAAGGCAATAATTGATCCAGTAGTTGATTTTAAATTAGATTAAAATATTATGGGAACCTATGAATGAAATCTAAACTCAAGGTTAATCTCTTATCAAGATGAGCTTAAAGACATTTTTAATGAATAATGAGAGAACTGTTCAAGGGAATCATCCAGTACTATATATTTCTGTTTATAAATATTGACTTAAAAATATCCTGAAAGTTTTAGATGATAGGAAGGAGGGGAAATCACAATAAAAAACAAAACCAGGGGGCATACCCAATTATTTTAAATTTCTATTAAGTATAATCAGACTTAACTAAGACAACGACATTAAAAAATAGTGCACAAAAATGTGTATAACTGAGGGTGGAGGATAATCTCTACATAGCTTGTGAAAATGAAACAAAATGAATTTTTTAAGTATCTGTAAAGTGTTTTAGGCTTCCCAGATAAAATAAACTCACTTTATTTAGGTCAAATATAGTTATTGCTTATGTATAGAAATAGAAAAACTCTTAAAAATGACCACCTACATACATAACACACAAATGAGACTTTGATGAAAATTTCAGTATATACAAAGCAGAGAGTCTTTTTTTAACTTATGCATATTTTGTTGAACTAAGCTGTTGAATGTCATCCTACAAGTAAACTTCACAGAAAATTTCTCTTATTTTCACTTTTCTTTGTACAAAATGTCTCTTCTCCAAAACTGAAAAACAATATTGTTTTCTACACAGCATGTTGGACTGATATCCAGCCTTTGCTTCCTCAAAGTATATTATTTCCCACAATTGTACTACTCTTAAACCAGTAATTTTTATATGTTATTAAGTCATGCATCTTATAGAACAGCAAGATTAAGCATAATCACAACCTAGACTTTGGTTATTTTTGAATAGAATCCCAATATGCTATCTCAAAACGGCTTTTTAAAAAATAATGTGGAAACTTACAATTAAGTGATCATCTAACCAGAGGGAAGAAATCAATGAGGAATGATGAAAACATGTTTCCTTCCCCCCAAATTCAGTGTTCCCAACATGTTCTGACAACTGGATTTTTATTTTGAACAAATGACTCGAAGTCTTCATATAGAAAACAGCGCAACTGAATAAGAATGAAAGTTAACCTCAGTGCAGTTTTTAAAAATCCATCTGATTCTTCTAGCAAAGAGGGAACAACTGACTCACTTTGACAAGGTGCATTAAACTAGGCCACTGTTTAATAAATTGCCGTTTTCACTAAGGAAGTGGCAACAAAATAATGTCAGGATCTATGGAAACGTGGCATCTGCAAGAAGACCAAAATTAAAAGAGGAATTTTTCTTTGATTATCTGTAAATAAGCTGAGAGCTGGGTAAATGTAGGGCATTTGGGGGTAAGGGAAAGAGCTGAGGTGCTCTGCCCCCTAAATCACATCTTTCCTTTTCCAGAACAAGGATATTTCACATAGAATACATTGTATAATTGATGGATATAGTTTACTTCTGCACTTTTCCCTATTCACTAGTAAGTGCTTATTTCCCAGATGGCTGCACTTTTCTAAAATCAAAGCCAAAGGCAAACAGCCTCCAGTAATCCCCAGATCTTTTTTAATGAACAACTTTGTTCCTGTTAGGACAAGGGGTGCCTGAATGGAAACTCAGGGATTTAGTATCAATTGTTATTATATATGCAAGTAAGCAGTCAATGAAAATGTGTGTTTATGTTATCAACATGTGGCATCAGATGCTACATAAGGACGTGTGGGTGGGTTGCTCAGAGTTGATAATATTGCTCATAAATCATACCCCTACCAGTCTTTTGACCCCTGAGCAAAATGTGTTCTCTTTTCTTACACCCTAAAATGACACAACCTATTCATTATGCATTTTAGATGACAAAGTGATTATGTCAAAATTATCAGCTCACAAAATGAGCTCATATAATGATTTGCAACAATACCAATTGGGTATTGCCCTTTTGTGCACAGCTCATCTACTGTTTGGGGAGGGGGATGAAGAATGTAATTATGTAGCACCTGATAAATCCTAGGGACTATTATAAGCAGTTAAAGGGCGCCTGGGTGGCTCAGTCAGTTAAGCGTCTGCCTTCAGCTCAGGTCATGATCCCAGGGTCCTGGGATCCAGCCCTGTGTCAGGCTCCTTGCTCAGCGGGGAACCTGCTTCTCCCTCTGCCTGCTGTTCCCCCTGCTTGTACTCTCTCTCTGTCAAATAAATATTATAAGCAGTTAAAATCATATTCCTTAATTCCAACAAGGAATTTTCAGGGAATGAGTAATCTCTCTGTTCCCTTTCAGATGTGAAAACTGATGATAATGAATGACAGGTGATTTGATTCAGAAATCTATGTTATCTCCAGTACCACTGCTGCCTATTTATTTTTGCAATATCCTTATCAGCTACTAGCACTGTTCTGTTTTCTCAGAAAGGTCACAGTGACCTTGAAGCTTAGTCCATCTCATTCAATTTTTTTTAATCATTTTGGCAGCCCTGGCCTGATTCCTTATACTAAGCTTTATCTATTCATTCTCATAGTGGTTTCAGGTCAATGTCCTGAAAGCACATTGTGATGTTTAATTTCAACCCCTTTCTAGCATTATCTATTGGCTATTGTTCAGTCACTCTTAGACTTACTGCTGTGTCTCCTTTCTCTCTCATATAGAGGTCTATTCTTGTAATTCATCTTTCAAACTGATGTCATGTATTATCTCAACAGTCATTGACATTCTCCATGTTATTTCCTTGAGATTTTCATTTGATTTGTGCTATCCTGGGAATTACTATCCTGAGATAGATAGTCAAATGACAGTGATGCTTGAAGACTATGTTCTATATGGACTACTAATATTCTTTATTAACTTTTTATGGCTCCAAAATTCTAGAGTTGTACCACCCAATACAGTAATAGCCTCTCCTATGTGGGGCTATTGAGCACTTTAAAAGGGGATAATCAAATTGAGATGTACTACAAGTGTAAACTACAGATTGGAGTTCAAAGATCTAGTACAGATAAAAGAAGAAAATATCTCATATTTTATATTGATTACATATTGAAATGATAATATTTTATATATTGAGCTAAATTAAATATATTCTTAATATGATCTGTGTATTTTATCTTTTTAATGTGGTTACTAGAAAATATAACATATATAGCTTTTATTTATGTTTCACATTATATTTCTGTAGAGTTTCAAATTAAATTTACCTGCAACCAAAAAAGGATGTGAGGTAGGAGTGATAATAGAGGCAAGGAGAAATGTACGGTTGAGACTGAGGGAGAAACTGTGAAAGGAGGAATCATTTGGCACTTCTTTACTGTTAGAAGTTGCTGGTAATTGCTAGAAGAGTGAGCAAATAACTTTTCATGTGGCACTTGATAAAAATGTTAAACTGTTGATAATTGTAAACCTTTATGTATGTATGCTCTAGACTATAATTTTGGAGGCCAGAAGGGGCAATTCCTTTTCAAACTAGCACCTGGCATATACAGATGTCTCAATTAATATACAGTTAGTTGGATTGAATTGAATCAAATTGAATTGGGAAAAAATACAATGTGTAAATCCACTTAAGATGAGATTTGAGTAGTGAGAGATCAAAAGCAGATAAAACAAAACTCATATTCTACCTTATATCTTCCCCCTTTCAGTAATGGTACCACCATCCTCCCACAGGATCAAGCCCCAAACAGAATGATTTTTCATTCCTTCATTTCCCTCAGCATCCACACCTAACCTAGTATTGAGATACAAACATCCTCTTCTCTCCATCTCTCCTACCAACTTTATAGGACAAGCAAACTTATAGTACAACTATAGTTCTCTCCCATGTGAACCACTGCGCCTGTTTCCACTTTGTCCTCTTAAACTTATTCTTCACAAAGCAGCCAAAGTGATCTTTTAAAAATGATCATCATACCTTTTTATATATTTCCTAAAATCCTCCCTGGCTTGATGTTGAATTTGGATTAAGATCTAAACTCTGCTAGCTCTGAAAGCACTACAAACCCTACTGCCTGTCAAATTGTCCATTGTCAGGTCTTATGACCATGATTTTGCTCACTGTGGTCCAATCACACCAGCATTTGTGTTTCTCCAACAGTCTATGGATGTTTTTCATTAGGGCCTTTGCTTTTGGCATACTCTGATCCGCAGATCTTTCTGTGGTGGATGTCTCAGTTCAAACACTTTTTCTTCAGAGATGAATTCCTGCAGAGAGGATTTCCTACAAAGTAATATGCCCCCTCAGACACTTCATTACCATCTTTTATTTTCTTCTTGAAACTTATTTCTACCTGAAACTATCTTCATTAGTTGTTTATTTTAGGATATGTTTCTCTTCCAGTAAATTGCAGTCTTCATTAGAGCAGGCATCTTGTCTGTCCCATTTCCTTTGCATTATCAGCAACCTTAATGGTTCCAGATATAGAACTGATGCTAAAAATGAGTCAAAATATGCATAAAGGCAAACTAAAATGATCACTAAAATGTAAAAGAGGAGTTTAGAAATGAAATCAGGACATTGAAAGAAATCTCCCACTATTTATCATTTTTAATGAGCCACTGTATGCTATTGGATCTATTTTCTGAGCTTTGTATGATATTGTAAGAAATGATATGTTTTCAGATGCTAACAATGAGTACCCTTGAGAGGTAATGATTGTGTATAATATCAGCTTATAAATTTATGATAAAGTTCTGACACTCAAAAGTAGGGCCAGTTCTATCAAAATAATAGACAATTTAGGACGTCCACCTATAAGCCTACTGCACCCAAGGATCTCTTGAACTAACCTCCTGGGTTACTGAAATGAGATGTCATAATAATTCAGAGTAGATATTCATTCAATTGTTATAATTTTAAAAGGTATCTGAGCAGACTACCCTATCTAAATATTTGGCCCTACATTAATTGACAGAGGTCTACCATTAGATACTAACTCTTCATATTAATATATTTTTGTCTTTAGCAATAATATTTGGAAAAACTATAAATATTTTCTGATATAGAAACACATTAAGTTTGGATCTAATATTGACATCATAGGATATGATGAAGAGCACCAGGCTAGCTAGCTGAGAGAAGAGCTCCAAATGAATGAAAATTTGACAAGAGAAACTGAAAATAACTTAAGGGTTTTCCTGTTCCATTTGCTGGGATAGGTGGTTCTGGAAATATGGTGGTAGCATACAGGTGGCTGAAAGGTGAGCATGGATCTCCTCAAAGATGAACAGTGATGAGCAGAAGGGGATGAGAATAAAAATGTCCAAAATAAATGCTTGAAATAATTATAATAGGAATCAAGTAGGATAACTTTAATGGCAAAAGAGAGAGCATATATATATATATCTTCTGATGTAAGAAGTGAACACATTATAGATATTTATAGAAATTCATAGTTTATAAAACATTCAAACGTTAATTATAATTTTTTTCTTTGGAGACTCACAATATTCCATCAAAGAGGTAGGGAAATAGCATTATATCCTTGTTATAGAGTTTTAAAATTTTTAAATTCCCAGATATTAAACAGTTGGCCCAATATACATAGTTAATGACTCTTAACACTTAGTTCTAAACCATTCAATTTATTTATTAGTTTTGAAGGATTATATCTGATGTAACTGAAGAAAGAAAGTAAGGCCACTCCTGGCTCAATCAAAGGGAGTAGGGATAATTCTGAATGGTGGCTTTTGTCTCCCATATTGGTTATGACTATCTCTACTTACTAACTCTGAAGACTAATTACGAAATAGGTACACTATAGAAATACAGATGAGAAATCAATACATATAAGTTTGAAAAAATTAAAAGCCTATGAAAGAGTTATCCTATGAAGGTAGTTCATTTATTGACTCCTGGTCCCATAGACACATGGAGACGAATTTTGTCTGAGGGGCTTCCATTGTCTTATAAAAGAAAAATGACATCTTACACTTTGGAATTTTGTTATCTCATGAAGGGTATAGTGATCAAACTAATCATTGTTTAAAAATTATAATATTAAATTATTTCTAAGTGATCTATCTTAGTTTATTAAGTTACATTTCAGTTATATAAATGTATTATTACTCTGCTATATTTGATTATAATAAATGTTCTCTTATTTAAGGTATATCAATTTTGCATGAAGAAAAATACATAAGGGTGTGTAAAGAGGAGATAGATCAGCTTGAAATAGTAAATTGGGATAATTTGAGACATTTTCACAACAAAAAAGATTCAATAGAAAAAGAGATTATGCTTCAAACTCGGTCATTTATTTTCTTAGTTTCTTTAGGGAAGAGGAGAAACTGTAAAGAGTTACACACTAACCATAAAATTAAAATACAAATAAATAACCAGAATTAAATTAAAAGAAGGTAAGACATTTGGTAAGGGTAATCGGTTTATAAACCTAAACAGTGTCATAAATAGTGAAAGGGCTGTCATGATACTAAAATCCTCCTTGAACAGTAGATACTGTAAGGAGTATTTATATGACAAAGAATTTAAAGTCTATGGAATATATTTGACAACAGCACATTTATCATAATGTCCTGTACCTATCCCAGGATAGATTTAATTACTGTGCCATTATGGCTTTCTATTAAGTATACTGTGTGCTGATACTATTAAGAAAGGTCTGGATGTATCATTACAAGATATTTTTAAAAATTTAAAATATTTCCTAAACAGTATTAAATTAAAAGCTGCAGGGTTTTTTTTTTCCAGCTTTAAGTCAAAAAGTTTATGATAGAGTTGCCTAATATTTTGTAATAGAAAATCATACAAGTATGTCAACTACACTTCAATTAAAAAAAAATCTAATCAATCAGTATCATACTACATGACTTAAAAACTTCTAAGAAACACCTACAAGTTTAGCTGCAGTAAATTTATCTCAGTAAGAAATAATAATATGATATAAGAATTACAATGTGTGGGGTGCCTGGGTGGCTCAGTGGGTTAAGTGTCTGCCTTCCGCTCCGGTCATTATCCCAGGGTCCTGGGTTCCAGCCCTGCGTCAGGTACCCTGTTCAGTGGGAAGTCTGTTTCTCCCTCTCGTTCTGACCCTCCCTCCTGCTCATGCTCTTACTATCTCTCTCAAATGGATAAATAAAAAATGTTAAAAAAAAGAATTACAGTGTTTTTCTTTACTTTTAAAACCTTTAAGATTACATGCCTAGATTATGTATTAGCCCTATAGTATGTTCACTACTATGTGAAAGAACTCTAAGTTTACTTTTGGACAATTAACATATTACTTTAATCAACATAAAAATTCATAATAATAAAAGGAAATAAAGGGATTATTATGTTCAGAAATTAAATTCTAAATTGCAAACATTTTGCGCATACCTCTTTTTTCCTAGACTTTAGTTATAAAATAATAATTGTTAACACTAACAACATATATATTTTTATATAATAGTTATTATATATAATATAATTTTTTATATATAATATTTTATGCATCCCTTGATACATCCCCAATACATCCCCAATTATTATTACTACTTTATTCAATGACAAATGTATGATTTTTATTTTTAGAATATGGTAATATTTAATCACTTTTGAATATGGGGATTTTTTTCCTTATTGAAACGGCATCTCCAATATAATATCACTATATGCCAGGATTTTGTAGAATAATTGTGCTAGACTTTTGGTCAAGTTTATCAAGAGAAACATTTAGTAAATAATTCAGTATCAGAAAAAAAAAATTTAAAAGCCCATGTTGACCTGTTAAAACTGAAGGATAAGTGTTGATGCTGCTAATTCTGACTCCATCTGATTTTAGCTCTTCTTCAATCTCATTGTGTTCCAAGATAACTCTTGATCTGTGGGATTTTATAACCCATACTTTCAAAACTATAAAGTTCACAGAGAAAGCCACTTAGTTTTTTTCAGAATGAAGTCTCCCTTAATATGCTAACTGGTCACATGTTATAACCCTATTACCCTCTTTCATTATGATTTGGACTCCTAATTAAATCAAGCAATTCCTCTGCAGACCTAGACTTAACATGTCCTTCCTCCTTCCATGCTGCTGGAGTGTTCTGATGCCATTTTTTGGGTTAGATTTGGGGTGATTTGTATAAAGACCCTTCAAGTTAACATTAGCCCTGTGCTTCATTTCAATATATATTTGAAAATCCTGCACTGGAGTACTTCTACAACTAGCCTCGCTATTAATAAGGTAGGACATTTTTCATAAATTGAATAGTAGGCTAATTATGAAGTGGAAAAATAGAAAACTCCTCTATTAGAAAAAATGCTAGAAAAGAATCTTAACACTCATCAATAAAAATGTGGTTAACCAGTAAAGAGGATGTATAGTGTGAAATGCTACTCAGAGGCCAAACATAAAGAAAGGATTCATTTGAACTGAAGTGGCAATAACCTAAAGAACTATTGTTAAATTTAAAAAGTATACTTTGGTGCACTAAGTACAGTATCATACAATTTATAGAAAAATCACACAACACAATGATTTATAAACATGTATATATATGTACATATGGAATGAGCTATGTTTTTGGGGAGGGGATGTTGCATTACTTGTAATGTAGGATGTTTTTGTAATAGAAAATATGTACAGGAAATAGTTGTGCAAATAAGTGTAATTTTTTTGAAAGAGACAATGGCATGAAATTATGTAAACTCTCAACAGTCGTCATCTCCAGGTCCTGAAATTATGGATAATTTATCATTTCTCTTTGTATACTCTGTGTATTCTCTTTGTGCACCTAATTCCAATGGGAGAGGAATTCCCACGACAAGAAACTGTGATACCATCTGGGTATCTGACACTTCAACTCAATTCTGACATTACTCCTGGAGATAGCATCAGATCCCACAGGTTAAAGGCTTGGTCCTGCAAGACTATCTCCTCCCACTTCAGATGCCAATTGTGAGTCCTGGTTATCACCTGTGCTTCTTACTGACTGGCTATAAATGGGAGGTTCCAATGATCCCCTTCTTGGGTTCAATTAATTTGCTAGAGCAGCTCACAAAACTCAGAGAAACATTTTACCCACTAGATTACTGATTTACTATAAAAGGGTACAACTAAGGAACAGCCAGCTGGAAAGACACATAGGGTAATATATGTGGGTCAGGATCTCAGAGATTCCCTGCTTATTCCTTGCACACCACCCTTACCACATCCTTACATGTTCACCAATCCAGAAGCTCTCTGAACCTTCTTCTTGTGAGATTTTATGGAAGCTTCATTACTTAGGCATGATTGATTTAAATCATTGGCCATTGGAGATTGAACTCAATCTCCAGGCCTTCTCTTCCCAGGAGGCCAGGGGATAGGATTGAAAGTTCCAACCCTCTAAACACATGGTTGGCTCTTCTGAAAACTTAGTCCCCACCCTTGATGACCTCCGGGCTTTCTAAGTCACCTAATTAACATAACAAGAGACACTTTTGTTGCTCTCAACACAGGAAATTTCAAGGGTTTTAGGAGCTCTGTACTGGAAGCTGGAGGAAGACCAAATATATTTCTTATTATAAATCACAATAGCTCATATACTTTTGGATTTACCTGGAAATTTTCTTTGCATGGTCCTGCATTATGTTTATAAAAGGGCAATAACAAAGTTACTGTTAATTTGAATATACTCTCATATATATTTCTATTCTTTATTATTTATAATGTGCTATTCACATTTTGAGTCACAAATATTTAATAACTATATTTGACAGGTTTAATTACTCTTTCTATTGATTGGTGTTATGTTTTCTTTGTTCAGAAAACAAATTGTTACCTTTTTCAAGGCTTGAATAGATCATTTGCATTTCTGATATCAACCAATGTTCTTAAAAATATACTTTTAACTACTCTTAAATGTATTTAAGAGTCCTCGTTTCAGCTCTGATATGTTAAGAACTTAGAAGTGCTCATTCCTGTCAGTATAAATAATGACTTTTCTTGGACCCATCAAAAAATTGAGAACATAGGGCAAGCTGTTGCTTTGAAATCTGGAGAGACAGACACAGAAGGTCACAGCCAAGATCAGTTTACCTGGAGCAAAAACTGCTGGTGCCATAATCTGGTAGGAACACTTACGTGATAATGACAAATTGCTGGATGCTAACTGTGGACTATCTTGACCTTGAGAAACTCCTGGGAGAATGGAGGCTTAGGAGTCCTCAGCACATTCCCGGGGTTCACTCACAAGAAACTAAACAGATTGTCACAGTGAAGACCCCAAAATAATCCTACTGTTTCTGGCAAGGAGAGATGAAAGGTAACCATTTTCAAGTTTATGATCTATTGTGTATAAGAGCTCCACTTTAAATACAAAGACACAGGTTAAAAGCAAAGGGATAGAGAAAGATATAGAATGCTAACTTCAAAAAGAAGACACTGAACAGTAAAAAAAAAAAAATTATTGCAGGAATAAATTAGACAAAGGGAGGGGGGTGAGGGGATGGGTTAGCCTGGCAATGGGTATTAAAGAGGGCACATACTGAATGGAGCACTGGGTGTTATATGCAAACAATGAATCTTGGAACACTACATCAAAAACTAATGATGTATGGTGATTAACATAACATAATAAAATTAAAAAAAAAGTCAAACAGGATAAAATAACTATATCCCAAGCTTTTCTCTAATTGGAACTTTCTTATAAATTGTTTTATTTGAATTTGCAAAATATAAAATGATATATTTAAATTATTATGTGATCATATCCTATATTTGCTTATCCCATAACTATTTGCTCTTAATGGATTATTAATTCCTTAAAAATTTTCAGAAAAGGTAAATATTTGAAGATCATGGTATAAATAAATATTCAAATGTATCAAGTCTCAAATGAATTAATAATTTTCTATTCACTAGATATTTAAAATGCATCCAAATAAACAATGTGATGGCAACATAATTGTGTCATAGCATAATAATAATATAAAGCATAACTTGTAAAATAGTCTATTTTATCCATGTACATAATAGTCAGTATGATATTCCACTTAATCCTGTTTTCAGGCACATGGGATTTTGATTATGACCCTAAAGTCACAAAAAATAATTTTCTATTTCATAACTTGTAATTCATTTGTAAAATGCTAATATAGTCTATTGGGCTTTGCCACTGTTGCTAAGTTTATTCAAAAGAGCTACCAAATTATAATTAAATGAACAGGGATCTGCTTGGCCTGTGTAAATATTATAATTGGTTCATAAATATGTAATGCTATTAATTAATGTGTAGTCCCTAGCAATTTTGAAATAAGAAGTATTGCTATCTCCAATGACCATCTTATACATAAAATATTTTATCTCCCAAGAATGTATTTGGGAAAAAAAATTCAAAGTTTATTTATGTAGAACTTTCCTTAAATGTAAATACTAGGAAAATACTAGAAATTTTGTGTTATGATGTGCATAAAAATTCCCAATAACATTGACAAATCGCTCTTGATAGAATTGTCTCCTTTACCACCATTTTTATGAGGAGGTGCTGCCAGAACTTCTGTCCTGTGTAATGGCTACAATGCTTTCCCATTAGAAATACCCATGAGAAATGGAAAGTTATCCTCAACTATCAACTTCATGTCTTTACAACAATTTAAAAAATTTCTCTTCACAAAGAGAGTTGCTTGGTCCTCATTTAGGAACACATAACACACATTTTTAATCTTAGAGGTAAAAAGCTATATAAAATAAGACCTCACATGACTGTAAACCTTCAACTTACATTCATCCTCTCTCCTTTCTTCATTTTGATTTTTATCAAATTCACTGCTAAAATGTTACATTGTCTTCATTTACCTTTTCCTTTCTGTATTTTCTCAAAGTTCTTTCATGAGCAAATTAACTTTTAAGATTTGAGAATAGAATGTTTTATTTACTGACATCTATTGTCTATTTTCTCTGTGTAGATTTTAAAGAGCAAAGGGTCAGATGGCTACATATTTTCTTCCCTAATGGAACTGCTGAAGATTTCATCATAAAAATTAACCCTTTAAACATTTTTAAAGTTATTTTATTTTCAGCAATCCTGTTCATTCGTGAGTCTTTATCTGTTTTTATCAAATGTTCCAATTAAACAGATGAGATAACAGTCCCCACTTTGTTGGGGATTAAAGTTTAATTTTCCTTTAGGAATATATCTTGTCAATTCAGAATAAGCAAAGCTATCCAGGAATTTTCTGGCATTCAATAGTGTACCTATAAATTATTCATTCATTTGCATATTTCATTTATGTCAAATCTTGTTAGAACAGTTAATTTTACATGAAAGTTATCCTCAGAGGAAGTTCTTAACAATTGGACATTAGCATTTTTTAGTGAGTCAGCATTTTTCATGTAACAAGATTTCTGTCTTGTTACATTTTCATAATTTAATCATTACACAGCATAGTAGAGATCTAAGAATGTTATTTCTTGGGTTATATATTAAAATGATATGCTTAATAGTCACTTATAAGAGAATAAAGAACAATGTTAGTAAACATATATAATCAATTTGTTATATTAGGGAATTAGCAGGAGAGAAATATGTCCTTAATTAAGCCACTGTTTTGTAATCAAAATGTTAAATCAATCATAGGAAGTAAGAATTCTATCATGTTAAAAAAAATACTTTAGTTTACTATAATGATGTTTTATAGGCAATGATTCTGGATTAGTATAACAATTTACCATGTAAGATTACTTTGCTAATAAACTTAGATCTATGGCCACTGGAAATATATTTCTCTTATGTGAAGAACCTTTTACATTTAGTACCTAATAAAGTTAGTGTATTTTAGCTGAAGGTTTCCTTTGGATTCTTTAAAAAATAATAATAATAAGGCTGGTGGTTGAATTAATACTCAGGATTTTTAGCATATGGCCCTCTGAGTCAGTCTTCCATGTCTTCCCTACTAATTTCAAACATTAGCCTCTTCTCAATGCTTATTTGAGATCAGATGAGAATTTGGTTCTCACAAAGGCAGCCTTAACATTTCCCTCAACTTGACCAAATTTTAGACAGCCTGCTTCTTGCTGCTAGGCCCCTAACTTTCTTCTCACCCAGGACGTTATGGAATCCAGAGGGCCTAAAAACAGAGTTCCCTCCCATCCCCTTTCTTAGAACATTTACTTTAGAAAATTTGTAAATTCTTTCTCTGCCACTTTAATATATAAATCTTTTAAAAACTTCTTGTTAATGTTACAAGCCATGACTGACTTTCTCAAGGACCTGGGAGGGATCTCTTTGAAATGTAGTTTCATAGAAAATAGTATCCATAACTCATGGTCTCTGTGGGAAAATAAAACCCTAACTTAGGTGGGCACCTAGCCCCAAGTTGTAAAATGACCTTCTGCCATGAGGATATAAGTAAGTTTACTTTTTCTTTGAGGAAAGCCAATGAGCAAACACAAGGCCTACTATCCCATACCCCAACTCTTAAAAACCCTCCCACCTTTTTCTCAGTGGAGTTGAGTTCAGACTGTGTTCTTCTGGTCTCTCCTCTCTATTGCAGTAGTTTTTTTGCTTTAACAGTCATTGTCCTTGAAACCACACATGATGAGAATTGTTGATTGGATGTGATAAGTCATTCTTATCCCTGAGTATTGGAGAGCATGGTGATTACAGAAGAAGTTTACTACAAGAGACTTCAGGGAGAAACTAGAGGACTTTTCATGCTATGCAGTTGGCTCCCCATGGGGAGAGAGTGATTTCCTTTCTCCACTTGCAGGACTGAAGACACCTAGAATGATCTAGCATAAAGACCTGATTTTCAATGAATACATGGATAATTAAACAAACAAACAACTGTCTTCACACAGGCCCTCTGAGGAATAATCAGACAGGGAAAAAAAGAACCATAAAATTCATAAAATAGAGCTGCTGTAGGGAGGAGATGATAATATGATTTCTCAGGAAAACAACTTAATGAATACATTAATGTTGCCTTTAAGGATCTGACATTAAATACTGTATTGTAGTTAATGATCTGAAGTAGTAGATTAGAATATCAAATGGGAGATTTTTGCTGAAATAAGAGAAAAAATAGAGAAGGAATATATAAGGGAAAATCTTAGGAGCTTATCTGAAAAACACAGGAGACCCAACATGCAAATAAGAGTTTAAAAATGAAAATGTAATATATGAGAAAAGTAATTAGTTAATAGAGGAAAAAATATTTTTATCTGAAACATTCATGTCTAAGTTTGAAAGCTTCCTAGAGTTCCTGGAAAAAACAATGCCAAAGAACATCATGTTTCCAAAAATTGAAACAATAGGTTAATAAGAAGTAAGAAGATATTAAAATATCACCATCAGATGCTTTGAAAAACTTGAAGCTAGAAGACATTAGAATATTATCTATATTCATTAAGTGTAGAAATTTGATTAGTGGAACACAGCAATCTTACACCCAGCCAAGATATCTTTTCATTGTTATTGCAGAAGACATCTCTGAATATGCAAGAATTTAGAGTGTATACTGCAGATTTTGTAAGAGGCAATGCTCATCAAACAATGACTCCAAGCAAAAATATATAGGATTGAAATATAAAGCTATCAAAGTGAGAAAGATGTAGAAGGAGAACTATAGTGGTGAATTATAAATTTTTATGACTGGAAGAAATGTGAAATGGCACATCATTCTAGAAAGTAGTCCTGCTCACACACACACACACACACACACAACAATACTATCTACAACCCTACACACATGAATCTGTCAACTCAGATCAAATTAACTATTTTCTTATAAATTGCAAAAAATCACAACCCACTCAATATGAAAAGATAGTTTAAATACCACTATAGCTATTAAATAAATTGATTTTCAAAATACTTAATTTTTGAGGGTAGTTTCAGTTTACAACAAAATTGAGAGGAAGTTACAGAGATTTCCCATATACCTCTTGCCAGCACACATGCACACCCTTCTCCATTATCAACATCCACCACCAGAGTAGTACATTTTTTACTGAGGAAGAACCTACATTGACACATCATTATCACCCAAAGTCCATGGTTTATCTAATGGTTGGTTCACTCCTGGTGTTGTACATTCTAGATGTTTGGTCAAATTTTTACAGAACCTAGACTGGACCACCTGATGGAAGAACCAAGCAGCACTTGGAGATCTTGGAGGATAGGAGGTTTATTTAAATGCCAGTGGGCTCAGAGGAGAGTGGTCTCCAAAGGTTTGAGCACCGAGCACAAACAAACGGGGCAATTTATACAAGTCTACTTCCACATACTTGGCACTTTTGGCACATGCGTGAAGCAGGGCAGGGAGAATAACATGGATTGGTGTGCGTGGGAAGCAGAGCAGGGAGAAGAACTTGGAAGAGCCCCAGGGCAAGGACTGGGACTCTCCTGCTGGCTCAGTCGGCCATCTTAGGACAAAGATTTTCCTTATGATTCCCTCCTTTGATGCCCTTTTAAACACCTAGAGGTGTTTAGAGGGCATCATTCTCTTTGACTCTGAGGGTTGACTGCAAGGCTTGGGGCAAACACGGACTTAATCATAAACTTAACAGCACACCAGGTAGCAGAAGACCAGGTCTGACTGGGGCCAGGAAAACCATGGTGAAATGCGCTTATGAGTAGACAGCAGAGGACAGAAAAAGTGCGTTATATGACCTTAAGTAGAAGCTTCTAGCGGAAAGTCCAGTCAGGAGGAGCAAGGTGTAGAGTCTGACTCCCAAGATGAGGGAAATCATGCTGATGAGAGCCAGGGACCATGGCTGGACTCTCCACTGGCACAGCTCCTCATCCGAATGATGAGCTTTCTTCATTCTTGAGTGGTGGACCCAGGGGGTGACACCTGAGACCTTGAGGGCAGTAGGGGTGGTTAGAACGACAGTGTGGGGCCCTGTCCACTGCAGTTTGAGGAGGTCTTTCTTCCAATCTTTGACCCAAACTGAGTCCCCTGTCTGGAAGGAGTGTACCTGAGACCCTAAGGAGACTGGGGCTCTCTCAATGGTGTACTTTTGTAATTTATTTAGGGTGGTCCCCAGGGCCTGAAGTAGCTCCTTTATCCTTTATCTCCATCCTGATGCAAGTTTCCTGGAAGGCTTCCCAAGCACGGAGGAGGCCGTCCATACATTAATTTGAATGGGGAGAAACCTGATGTCCTGGGTGTGCAGCAAGCATGCAGGAGGGCTAAGGGTAGCAAATCCGGCCATGGGAGTTTAGTCTCCTGACAAAACTGTGCTAAGGTTCCCTTGAGGGTGCAATTCATTTGTTCTACTTTCCCTGAACTTTGGGGCTGGTAAGTGGTGTGGAGTCTCCAGGTGACGTTGAGAGATTTGGTCAAGACCTGTATAATGTCTACCACAAATGCAGGTCCATTGTCACTCTGGATTGCTAATGGCAGGCTGAACCAGGGCACAATCTCCCACAAGAGGACTTTAGCTACTTCCTGGCTTTGCTCCATCCTCATTGGGAAGGAGTCGACCCACCCAGAGTATGTGGATACTATTACTAGGAGATATTTGAACCCCCTGCTTGGCTGCACATCTGTGAAGTCTACCTCTAGATCTCCGAAGGGGGTTGCTCCCATCCTCTGGACACCTGGCAGGGACCATGGTGCAGACCGAGCATTATTTTTAGCACATGTTATGCATCATTCACTTGTTGCTTGGCATAGTGCTGGCAGCTGGCTGATGTAGTAGTACTTCTTGAGAAGGGCCTCTAATGCAGTTTTTCCCAGATGAGTGAGTTGGTGGTGTTCCTTGACTAGATGCCCTCCAGTTGCTGTTGGAACAAAGGTGCACCTGTCTGGTATCATCCACCATCCCTTTTTAGTCAGGATGGCCCCCTCAGCCACGGCCCATTCCTTTTCCTTTTTAGTGTAACTGGGCAGAAGGACTTCTTCTGGGGGTGTTAGGGCCATGGTGGGGGAAGGGGCTCTGTCTATGTCCTCATTGGCTGCGGTCTTGGCTGCCTTATCTGCCAGATGATTTCCCCGCACTATGGGGTTGTCTCCTTTCTAGTGTCCCCTACAGTGCAGGATTGCTACTTCCTTTGGAAGCCAGATGGCTTTGAGGAGTGCATCTCCTCCTCCTTGTTCTTAATAGTTTTTCCTGTGGCGGTTAGGAGGCCCCTTTCCTTGTAGATGG
The DNA here is from genome assembly GCF_009762305.2 of Zalophus californianus. Classification (NCBI taxonomy): domain Eukaryota; kingdom Metazoa; phylum Chordata; class Mammalia; order Carnivora; family Otariidae; genus Zalophus; species Zalophus californianus. Next base: position 56,313,948 of record NC_045600.1, on the reverse strand, counting down.
CTCCATGTATATGTACAATAGCAGAGGCATACCGAGAGTCAGTATAGATGTTGACTCACTTGCTTTCACTGATTGTGAGGGCTCGGACTAAGGCATACAATTCAGCCCGTTGAGCTGACCATCCAGCTGGTAATGCCTTAGCTTCTAGGACTTCACTGGTTGTGGTTACTGCATAACCTGCTTTCTGGGCACTGTCTTGTAGGTAACTGCTGCCATTGCTGGACAGTGTGAGCTCTGGATTCTTTATGGCTTGATCCCACAGATCTGGGCAGCTCACGTAGACTTCATCAGTCACCTCAGAGCGTTCATGGTCTTGTTCCCCTTCTTCTGTGGGGAGAAAGGTTGCTGGATTTAATGTCCTTACTGTTTTGAGAGTGACCCATGGGTTTTTGCAGAGGAGCCCTTGGTATTATGCTAGCAGAGAGTTGGAAAGGAAGCGGTGTCCTTGTGTGTTCATGAGGGACACAACTGCATGAGGGACCTTGACATTAAGTTCTTGCCCCAGGGTAAGTTCATCTGCCTCCTTGACGAGTAGGACTGTGGCTGTCAGTGCTCTGAGGCACGGTGGCCATTCTGCTGCCATGGGGTCCAGCTTCTTTGATAGGTAAGCAACTGGCTGCTGCCAGAGTCCAACAGTCCTTGTGCTATTTTAGTCCGAGTGCTATTTTTTCCTTTTTTCTACATCTAGTAGGCCCAGGGCTGGAGGCCGGCCCAGGGCGGTCTTTATCTCTGTGAAAGCTTCGGCTTCTTCAGTCCAGGCAGGGGTTTCTCGATCTGGTCCCCCTAAGAGATCATAAAGGGGTCTTGCTATTGCTGAGAACCCAGGGATCCAGATGCAGCAGAATCCTGAAGCCCCCCGGAATTCTCATAGGCCCCTTTTCTTCTGGGGCTGTGGCAGGGAGATGATAACCCTTTTCCTCTCTGGCCCTAGTTCTCTTTTCCCTTGGGTGAGGAGGAAACCAAGGTATCAGACCTGTTGTTGGCAGATTTGTGCCTTCTTCCATGAGGCTTGGTATCCCAATTCTGAAAGGAGCTGTAGGAGGGCCTTTGTACCTTTTGTGCAGGCTTCTTGTGTGTCACTGGCAAGGAGGAGTTCATCCACATCCTGGAGGACAGTGCATCATGTGGCCAGGGCTTCCCCAAAGAGGGTTGGTGAGTTTTTAAACCCCTGCGGGAGGTACATCCAAGTCAGTTGCATCTGGTACCTTGTATCAGGTTCAGACCATTCAAAGGCAAACAGTGGCTGGCTCTGAGGAGCTAAGCGGAGGCAGAAGAAGGCATCCTTCAAATTTAGGCAAGTGAACCATGGGGGAGGTGACAACAGAGTGCTTGGCCCCAGTATCAACCATAAAAGTCACTGCTTGGCCCCCAACCTTCATTTTGACCATGGGCTCATGGGGGCCAAGGGAGAAAGAGTCTGGTCCCCCTCAGTCTGTGTCCATTCCCTGAGTCCTATGAAGTCCTCCTCTTGGGGTTCTTCTCTCTAACGGCTGGACTTGGCTAGGATTTGTGGAGACTGAGGTTTTTACTGATTTTCTTTAGGTCACTTGGATGAAGTGATTAAGACCCTGGCTTGTCCCTGCCTATTGCAATCGACTCACACCCAGAGGGAATGGGTCTGAGCAATTCCTAGCCAGGAGTCAATGTACAGAAACTGATCAGGGTGTCCTGGTTCCCCTGTTATAACTTGCCATACTCGACGAATCATTGGGACATCCAATGTCCCTTCTGAAGGCCACCTGACATCAAAGGTGGGCCATTCTAATTCATATAGGGTTCTCAACTTGCTGGGGTTCATCCTGACTCCATAGTCTACCGAAAATCCCTTCTTGAAATTTTTGATCATGGTCTCTAGAACCATAGGTTTACTCTGCCCTGACCCCTTGGTGATGTCCCTGTGAGTGGTGGCACAGAGACAAAGGGGGTGGGGGTGCCTCCTGAGGTGAGGAGACCAATCAGATGCCTGTCTGGCTGTGTCCTGAAGGAGCTTAGGTGAGGCTTAGCTGTAGCAGTCTCAGTGTTGTGACTTGCAATTGGAAACTATTCCAATGCCACCATAGACTGTATGCCGTTCACCATGGAATCACAGACGGGCCCACTCAGACTCCATAGGCTCCTGGGGACCTTAAGGGTGCTCACCCGTGGAGTCACAGAATCAGTCGGCTTGAGGAAGCCAGGTCGGACTGCACATTCACTCACACATTCACACTCTAGAAGTTATTACATTCCCTTCCTAGGAATCCCTACCTGTGAGACCTCTAAGAGGACTCTGGGAGGTGATCAGGCTCCCCTTCCACCCCAGTGGGCCTATCTGGGTCCTGGGGCCCCAGGCCTTACCGGAATCCGATGTCGGGACCAGGTCCTCACCTGCCAAGTCTCCAAGTCGAGTTCGGCAGGAACAGCGGAGGGACCGGCCCTAGGCCACTGGGATGGAGACTGCCAAAAATTAGGCAGGGCATGCCTTCTCCAATAGGATCCCCCATTCCGCCACTGCCCCACTGTTGCCCCCAAACCGGTGGCAATAATGGGCCAGTGCAGTTGGGTTTCCCAGTCAGGGAACCAAATATTATGGAACCTGGACTGGATCACCTGGCGGAAGAACCAAGCAGCATTCGGAGATCTTGGAGGATAGGAGGTTTATTTAACTCCAGCGGGCTCAGAGGAGAGTGGTCTCCAAAGGTCTGATCCCTGAGCACAAACAAAGGGGGCAATTTATACACGTCTACTTCTGCATACTTGGCACTTTTGACACCTGTGCGAAGCGAGGCAGGGAGAAGAACCCGGATTGGTGCGAGCAGGAAGCAGAGCAGGGACAAGAACCTGGAAGACCCCAGGGCAAGGACTGGAACTCTCCCGCTGGCTCGGTTGGCCATCTTAGGACACAGATTTTCCTTATCAAAATGAATAATGACATATGTCCATCGTTATAATACCATAGAGAGTTGGATGACCTAAAAGTCCTCTGTGCCCTGCCTATTTATCTCTCTCCCCACACCCCTGCAACAACTGATCTTTTATTGCCTCCATAGTTTTGCCTTTGGAGAATGTCAAACAGTTGGCATCGTATAATATAAAGACTTTTCAGATTGGTGTCTAACATTTAATAACATGCACTTAAGACTCTTCCATGTCTTTCCATGGCTTGATAGCTCATTTCTTTTTAACACCAAATAATCCACTTTCTGGATATACCACATTTTATTTATCTATTACTTACTGAAAGACATCTTGGTTGCTTCCAGTTTGGTCAGTTATAAATAAAGCTTATATAAACATCTGTGTGCAAGTCTTTGTATGGACATAAGTTTTCAACTCCTTTGGATAAATACCAAGGAATGTGTATGTTAAGTATATTTAGTTTTCGAAGAAAGTGCTAAACTGTCTTCCAAAGTGTCTGTATGGTTTTGCATTTCCACCAGCAATGAATGAGTTTCTGTTTCTCCAGATTCTTTCTAGTATTTGGTGTTATCAGTATTTTGGATTTGGTTATTCTAACTATTATGTAGTGGTATTCTATTATTAAATTTTCATTTCCCTGATGATATATGATGTGGAGCACCTTTGCATATGCTTATTTGCCACCTGTATATTTTCTTTGGTGAAGTGTCTGTGAAGGTCTTTGGACCATTTTTTAAATACAGTTGTTTGTTTTCTTATTCTTGAGATTTAAGAGTTCTTAGTATATTTTGGATAACTGTCCTTTATCAAATGTGTCTTTTTCAAATATTTTCTCACACGTTTATGCTTGTCTTCTCATTTTTTTTTTTGATACTGCATTTTGCAGAGCAGAAGTTTTTAATTTTAATGACATTAAGTCTAGTTTATCAATTAATTCTTTCATGGATCATGTCTTTGGTGTTATAACTAAAAAGGCATCACCATATCCAACCAAGGTCATCTAGGTTTTCTCCTATGTTGTCTTCTAGGAGTTTTATAGTTTTACATTTCACATTTAGATCTCTGATCCATTTTGAGCTAATTTTGAGAAAGGGTGTCTTTGTTTGCATTGTATTTCATGTGGATGGTCCTGTTGTTTTAACACCATTTGTTGAAAAGACTATCTTTGCTCTATTGTATTACCTTGCTCCTTTGTCAAAGATTAGGTGACTATATTTATGGAAGTCTATTTCTGGCTCTGTTCTGTTGCATTGTTCTGTTTATCTGTTATTTTGCCAATACACTCTTTTGATTACTGTAGCTTAGAAAGTCTAGATATTGGGCACTGTCAGTCCTAACTTTGTTCTGCTCCTTCAATATTGTGTTGGCTCTTCTGTGTCTTTTGACCCTCCATATAAACATTAGAATCAGTTTGTTAATATCTATAGAAAAATTTGCTGAAATTTTGATTGGGATTGCATTGAACCCATGGGTTAATTTGTGAAGAACTGACATCTTGACAATACTGAGTCCTCTTACCATGAACATGAAATACCTATTTATTTAGTTCTTTCATTTTGTTCATCAGTTTTGTAGTTTTCTTAATATAGATATTATACATACTTTATTTGGTTTATATATAAGTATTTCATTTTGGGGTGGTAATGTAAATGGTATTATGTTTTTAATTTCAAATTCTACTTGTTATTGTTGATGTATAGAAAAACAATTGACTTTTTGTGTATTAACCATTTATTCTGCAACCTTGCTATGATCACCTACTAGTTCCAGGAAGGTTTTTTTTTTCTATCTCTTCTTTCAGATTTTCTCTGTGTATGATCATGTCATCTGTAGGAAAGACAGTTTTATGTCTTCCTTCCCATTCTGTATACATTTTATTTCCTTCTCTTGTCTTATTGCATTAACGAGGAATTTCAGTACAATGTTGAAAAGGAGTGGTGAGATGTGGCATTTCTGCCTATGCCTAATTTAAGCAGGAAATCTTCAAATTTCTCACCATTAAGTATCATGTTAGCTGTTGGTTTTTGGAGATAATTTTTATCAAGGTGTGGAAAATCTCCTCTATTCCATTTTACTGAGTTTTTATCATGAATGGCTATTGGATTTTGTCAGAGGCTTTTTCTGCGTCTACTGATATGATCATGTGATTTTTATTTTTTAGTCAGTTGATGAGATTGATTACATTGATTTTGAATGTTGAACCAGCCTGCATACTAGGGAGAAATTCCACTGGGTCTGCTATATAATTCTATTCATGCTTTTTTGTATTAGATTTGTGTAGGAATGCTGACAACACTGACTCCATCTTTGGCCCTCCATCTTGTTCATGCCCACGCAATGACCTCCTTCAGGGCTATGTGTTCCAGGCCCCACAGAGGTTAATGTATGTTCCAACTGGAATGTGAGGAGGCTTGTTCTGATCTTCCCTAAAGTGCCACACAGAAGGCTCCACTTCAGATAACTAGTAGAGGTGACTGGTGCACAGATGGTGTCACTCTAGGCAACTACCCTGTGACCTCACCACCATGCTCCTCACTCTAGAAAAGCTGGGGATTAAAGTTTGGACTTGGCAGAGAGTAGGGGTGGAGAATAGCTGCACAGAGATAGAATTGTTTGTCCATCCAATCCCTCCATCAGTAAGTTACCCTGAAATAAAACTCTGTGTAAATGTTATGGAGTGGCTTACTTCATTTTTTGGTCTCAAAGTGACTTCTCAGTCTGGAAGATACTTTACTGACCCTCCTCCACCTTCTAACAGATTTGCTAATATTTTACTGAATATTTTTGCATTTATGTTCATGAGTTTTCTTGTAGTGGCTTTGTCTAGTTTGATATAGGGTAATGCTGGCCTTATAGAAGTAGTTAGAAAGTATTTATTCCCTCTGCTTCTACCCTTCGAAAGAGATTGTAGAGAATGATACAATGGGAAGAAATGTGATGGGCCTACAAGGGTAGAGAGCAGTCCTTTGCTAACAATAAGACTACGGCTGCAAGGAATTGGATTCTCTTAATAAACTGATGAGTTTGGAATCAGATTCTTCCCCTGATGAGATGTTAGCCTGGGCAGAAACCTTGATTTTGGCTTCGTGAGACCCTGAGCACAGAACCCACCTCAGCTAAACCAAACATCTGATTTATAGAATAATAACAAATAATGAATACATAATGGAATGATAATTAGGTATAGTTTTAAGTTGATAAGTTTGTGGCAATATGGCTGAATTATCAATCCCAAGGTTACTCTTTCTTGCAGAAGAAAATAGATGGAGACAATCCCTTTGAAACAAATCAGTTTCCTTTGCTTCTCAGTAGCATTTGTTAATTACATATTCCATCAATCATCTGCTGCTCTATGGAATGTTTTATTGTCCAATAAGTAAAACATCTTTGTTTCTTAAATGCAATTTCTGGAAAATGCTCTCAATATTTGGCTTTCCCACAGCTAACAAGAACTGAGGAGATAGTACATAACAATAGTCTCTCTTCCCAAGTGGATTTCAATGTAATTTAATTTAATTATCCCCTGTAGGGTTGCTTATATATCTTGTTGATCAGTACAGCTGACATTTCTATTCTGGAAAATCTTTTATGGTTTACTATATCTTCAGGCTTCACTCCAATTGGTAGGAAATCTATTTTGCCAAGACAATAGATTATAAATAAAACAAATAGTGCTGTATGAACTTTAAAAATGTCTGAGTCCAGTGTCAGGTCAAAGCAGAACGACTACATTCCAAAAGCCATAAAATATAATTTTAGAACTTCTCAATGATTATTTGTTAAGATAGTTCTAAGCTATTTTATTGTAGATTTTTAAACAAAATTCTAGCTGCCACCATAAATGAGAGAATACAAACAAAAAAGGAGATAATTGATTTTTTTGTAAAGCGTGAACATAGTTTCCATCCGTAGGGAAGGCACAGATAACTCCCAATGATACCAACTCAAGAATAGAACCAGCAGCAGGCTGTGAGAATGTCATTCATCAACCCTCAAACTCACTTATCTAAGAAAAAACAAACCATTAGATATCAGGGATTATCAAAAATTATATTTACATTGTATTTTACCCTTTGAAGTAAAAAGAAAATATTTTTCTGACCCGAAAAATCTACTGATAAACCAGAGTATGCTTAAGGAGAAATTTTTGTTGGTATTATTTTTGACTGATACACTTTTCATTAGGTGTTAGGTATGCACATGGTTACTGAATACTCAGCATCTAACAAGGGAAACAACAGATGCATAATACTTTATTCTCAAAATTGTTTATCATGAAATATTTTGGTTACTTTTCTAACATTAAAAATTGAGAATGTACTAAACCCACTGAATGATAAATTTTTAAAATGATTAAAATGGTGAATTTTACCATTCATCTTTTAATGGTGAATGTTATATATGTTTGCCACAATAAAAAAAAAACTAGTTAATTCGTATGCCTTGAGAGAAAACACATTTTCCCAAGCTCTATAAAAATAATTCATAATACTTACAGGGCTCCCTTAGGATTAGAGCTGCACTGTGCAAGATATTTCTACCAGTAGCCACATGTGAATACTGAGCACTTACTATGTGCCTAGTGCAACTAAGCAGCTGATTTTTAAATTTTATTTTAATAAATGTAAGTTTAAATTTAAAAGCTGAAGCAGTATAAAATGATTTTTCTATTAAACTCAGTATTATTGTCCTGGTAGGACTTTCACTTTAACAGTTGCATTGCACAAGGTATTATTGCTATATTGTAGTGGGCCTGTCAGATACATACCTTGATTCCAGTAATATATAGAAACAGACCACTTACCTATTTTGTGTCAAAGGATTGATTTAGTGTGAATGACATTTTCTATACTCTGATAGAATTGTCATGTCGCAATTTGAATATTTTACTCAGGAAACAGGAATTACAATTTTACCTATAAAATCATCAGTGGTAATTAAATTGAGATAATAGTCATTATTTTAATTATAATATATTTAAATCATAACATAAACATAAGTATAAAACATAAGTATAAAGCACATTGGTAAATTCGTAATGAAAGCCTACTACTGATGCTGAACTGAGCAGAAATTCAGGAACTACTGTGAAGACCAGAACATTGAAGGAAAATAAATACTGGAAAATGGTATGTCCCATATTTCATAAAATGACAATAGCGAATTGTTGTAACAGTCCAACAAAAAATTGTTTGCTGTGTAAACTCTTTTGGAGATAATAATGCAGATAATATTAAGAATTTTTTTTTCAGCAAACACAATGAATTTTGTAAGAAATTTCTTCTCAGAAGTCAAAAAAGAATTGATGAAATTAGTGAACTAAAATCATAATCAACAAAAATTTTAAATCATTTTTAACAGGATCTGAGATTGTAAATTTGACCAGCTATAAAATGACTTGAATTCCCTCCCAGAAATGGAAAACCATTTTTAGATGGAGATATGGTATAATGAATTACTATTTCATTCATGGGATCTTTGTTATAAAATTACAAGCAAATGACTAATAAATTAGATATTTTTTAAAAATGTGAATGATTTTCAATTAAGCATGAAATATTTACCTATAGAGCACAAATCTTTAAAAAATATTGAATATCAACTAAGTCAAAATTTGAAAATTACAATTTTCTTTAGCTTTAGATGATCCATGCATTGTAAGACACTGCCCAGTTAACACTTGGTGTGTCTTTCATTTCTTATGACTTCAATTCATTGTCTAAATAATCAATTTGTGTTATGGATATTTTGAAATCATTTACATCTGTTCGACAAAGGTATCGGTTTGATACGAAGACATTAACTCCTATCATAACAGGATTATTATAGTTATGCCAAAAATCAGGACTGTTTGCACTTTTAAAACAGGAGAGTGGTAATTTCCTCACTGATATGTTCCACTCTAGGATGCATAATGAAAACAACCGTGATACTATGAAATGTATCATGCATGTAGTTTTAAAAAGTGTTCAATATTTATGTGCAAATGCTATGAGTTATTTAAAACAATTTATTAATTCTAGTGATGAAGTTATTGTGATCCTTCAAGGATTCTAGTTAATCTTGTGCCATACAAAAGCTTCATTCACTGATATCCTTTTCTACTAAAGAAAAATCTCTGTAATATTCTGTTTTACAACCGTCCTAGAGGCTGAAAGGCCTCTAGTACATGGTGAAGTGTTAACAAACAGGATTCTGTGCCATGAAAATGGCAGAATTTCTCTGAATCGTAGTGGCAGCTCAATTATGGAAACTCTCCAGTGATTTGAGGTATAATTTGATCATTTCCTTTCATTAGAATTTTTCACCGGTCAGCTTTTTCTCTCCACCAGCTCCACCCCCAGGCTGTGGTTCTTGGAAATTTGTTACAAAAAACAAATTTTTTTTTCTAGTTAGAGAACTGGAATTAGTAACAGAGTATTAAAAATACATTAAGAGGGGCAGTACATTTCATTCACTCTGGACATTTTCATCTTGCACAATACACAACAGCTTTATTTTGTAACAGACTTCTTAGTGAACAGATGCAATAGCTACCAGGGAAGTAGGACTAAGAATTCACAATTGAAGACACTGCTGTAATAATGTTTACTGGGTTTTGTTGACATATGGAATAATTTGTCTTAGACTGTGGAATACATATTTTCCTCAGGCTTGGGAAGAAATTGAGGAATGATTTTATAATATAGTATTTTTTAAATTAGCATCATTAGTAATCATTAAAATGGCTGTGATTTTCAAAGTAGGCAAAGAGAAATTTAAATCAGTTTCCTGAATCCTTTTCATAGTGACACCAAGACTATGTACACACATTAATTTGATTTCAGAATTAACTAAAAGCCTAAAAATGATTCTCTATGAATGTCTGAATAAAGAATTAGAGTGAACAATATCTAAAGCCACTTTCTCTTATAAACACAAGATAAATTTCCTCATTAAACAATTCAAAAGAACAAGTTGTGGAATTATATCTTGTTGAGAGATTTTATTTTCTCCAGGTGAGCAAAATAATTTTTCAAAGTACAGTTAGTGGTTCAGTAGCACTATAGTAACATCAAAATGTCCACAATTATTCTAAAGTTTCCCATTTTACTCCCTCTTAAAAGAAAAAGGCTGCTAAGAGTTATTATTTCTGTTTCTAGTATGGCTTTGTAAGATTTTAACAGAATAGGTCTCTCATAAATAACAACTATAAACCCAGGACACACAAACAAAACCTATAGAAGGGATTTAGAGAAAACAAAGTAGATGAATTTTGGAGATGAATTAAGTGTTGTGGGAAAGGGCTGGGATGGGGTGGGCTGATGTTGCAGGAGGGTCTCCAAGTGTGACACATGGTGAATAAAGATTCAAGAAAGTCCATCATCTTTCTTGCCTGAAGAAAGTGGAGGCAAAGTTTTGGACAACTTTAGCCCATGAAGAATGAGAGCAGGTACTGAGAGAGAGAAAAAAAAAAACATAAACAAAACAAAACAAGAAAACCCTAAGCTATAGTAGCCCCAAGTTTTGTATATTAGTTTTACCTAATTCTCTGGCTGACCCCAAGCCAGCGTGTGGAAAGAAACCTTGAAGCAAGGAGTGGAAAGGATTAATGAATTGCCCTTCTACCATTACCATCAAGGCAAAATGGATTTTGCAATTTGAACATAACCAGGTCAATGGCTTTATTAAATAAAAAAGTCAACACTCAGGGCGCCTGGGTAGCTCAGTTGGTTAGGCATCTGGCTCGTGGTTTCCGCTCAGGTCATGATCTTCGGGTTGTGGGACCGAGCCCCGCATTGGACTTTGCACTCGAGTAGTCTCCTGGAAATTCTCTCTCTCCCTCTGCCCATACCCCAGCTCTCTCTCTCTCTTTCTCAAATAAATAAATAAAACCGTTAAAAAATATATCAACACTCTTCACAGCAGTATATCAGAAATACAAAAAAAAATAATATGTTTAAGCACGTCATATCCAAACTGCTGAAAGACAAAAGTAAAGGAAAAGTATTGAGAGCGGTCATGCAAAACCACAACACTGAGAGGGTTCTGGCAGATGGGAGAGTAGAAAGCACCAAGAATCTGTCTCACCACCTAGGCAACAATTGCACTGCCAGATTCTATCTAATGTATCTATTTTGGAACTTCCAGTTACTGAAAGCTTGCAACTTAACAGGAGAAGACTTGGAGGATAAATTGCAGTTAATTTCTGTCAATTTCAGCTCTTAGCACAGTTGCATCTCCCCATCTAATACCCACAGCCCTATGGCAAGTAGTCCTGAATGTGAATTTTAGGAGCATCTTGCATGTAGTTTGTGGAAACCCAGGTAGACACTTGCTGTGTTGTTTTTTGATATCAGTGGTACAAAGAGGAAGGTAGCCATTGCTGTTGTGTCTCACCAGTTTTTTTTGCCTCTCCCACTCTTGCTGAAGTGACTTCCTGGGTATTTAAAAGGCTAGCACTCGGGGCACCTGGGTGGCTCAGTTGTTAAGCGTCTGCCTTCAGCTCAGGTCATGATCCCAGGATCCTGGAATCGAGCCCCGCATTGGGAAGCAGGAAGCAGGAAGCCTGCTTCTCCCTTTCCCACTCCCCCTGCTTGTGTTCCCTCTCTCGCTGTATCTGTCTCTGTCAAATAAATAAATAAATCTTTAAAAAAATAATAAAAGGCTAGCACTCTTAATGTCTAAAGAGTAAAAATGTGGTGGGTACAATAGGATGACTAAAGGGTAAGATGAAAGGGGTTAAAAGATGTACAGTGTTGCTAAATATCTAACATTTACATGCATGATTAATGCTGAACAACCACTAGGATGATCACAAAAAATAATTGCAAAGGGACTTATAAATTTCAAAATAATTCTTAAGAAAATCAAATAATGTAAAAAGAAGGGAGAAAGAGAATACAGAAACAAAAAGTGACATTTCCCACCATCCAACATACAATGTAGTTTTTACTTTATATTTTATCAGTATTCTCACCCTCCATTGGAATGTAACCTATGTGAAAGCAGAGATCATTTTGTTTTCATGTATTTATATGTTTTAAAATTAATTTCAATTTCACATTCTCTGAGTACCTGAAACCTATTAGATGCTTTAAAACTATTGGTTACAAAAATGAATACACTCCAGACTTAATTTTTATTTATCAAGGTAGAACTAATAATCTAATGTGAGCTAAATATACCATATGAGAGAATAAATGAAAATCATTTATATTCTTCACCTGAGTGCTAAATCCAATTCCATGTTTTCTAAAGCTTACTATTACTATAATCACATATTCATGGTTTTTGAATTGTAGTGTAATTTCTGGTTCATTGGCAACTCAAGTTACCATTTTAAATCCTATCATGAAAAGCATGAGTAGAGATGAATGATACTCAGTGGAGTCTAGTTAGGCTCACATTATCAAGGGCTCCTTCCAGATGCTTTATGATGATAAAAATTCTGTATCAACTTATTGTTTGTTCAATTAAGCCACATGGTCCTTTACAGACTCTTGTTATAACATTTTGATATTCTGACATCTAACCCCAGAAGCAACCCATGCAGGGATATCTTGGAAAGTGGGGTAGGAAGGTTTCTTGTATTTATAGTTACTGATAATATTATTCTGACATTTGGGATTGATGCATATGTTTTACATTAAATGGTATAAGTATATAAAGAACTTTGCAAGGTATCTGTCACATTATTTCTCTTTAACATATTAAAAAGATAGGTAGTATTAGATGAAGTTAAAATACCACCTTCCCTTCAGACTAACTTTATCTGTTTATCTAGACAAGTCTTAAGGTTACATCTGGGTTTGCTAAGGTTTGCTAAGATTGATTGGACAGAGAAAGAGAAAGAGACAGACAGACAAAGATAGGGAGAGAGTCTGAGTGAAATTAGTTTCCAGTGTTTATTTCTACTTTTCAACAGATCCAATACCAAAGTGCAAGGAAACGTACAACTAAACTGTGACAGGGCCGAACTGAGGACTACAGCTTCTGGGTATCTGGAAAAATTAGAATAAACAAAATGAGGATGACCCAAGAGAAATGGATCATTCCCGCAACCAATCGTATATCAATCCGTTCCCTGAAATCGTTAAGTTTTCACTTTTATGTAAGAGAAATTTTAAACATTTTTTTCAAATGTTTTATTTATTTATTCATGAGAGTCAGAGAGAGAGAGAGAGAGAGAGAGAGAGAGGAAACCCACAAGCAGGGGGAGAGGCAGAGGGAGAGGCGGACTCCCCGCGGAGCAGGGAGCCCGATGCGGGACTCGATCCCGGGACCCCGGGACCATGACCTGAGCCGAAGGCAGACGCTTAACGACTGAGCCACCCAGGCGCCCCTGTAAGAGAAATTTTAATAAATTAAGAAATCAACTGAGTTCAACCATCTCACGGAAGCTTACCAAAGGAAGGGCGAAGTAGGACAAAACAGGAAACGTCTATCACGCATGACCTAAATCTTAGGAAACCCAGATGGAAAATTTTTACACTGAAGAATAAGGGACAACCATTTATTTAGTAAAGAAATGTTAACAAGGCCATTTAGGAAGTTTCATTAAACTAGCCATGCATATATTCCTTAAAAAAAAAAAAAAAACTAGTAAGTTAGTTCTCAAAACTTATTTACCAATTTAACGTGAGCTTAATGGAAATTGCTCATCTCTGTTTCACAGAACATCAGCTGAGGGGCCTCACGTGGGTGCTTACAGAAACCGCTCTCCGCTTGGCCGCCAGGTGCTGCGTCCTCTGGCCAGGATGGTCAGTCCGGCACTTACACTGTCAACTAAGGTTTCTCCACAGGCTGCCTGGGCTTCCTCACAGTAGGGGGGTTGGTTACAAGAGTGAATATCCCAGGAAAGGGGTATCTTTTTGACATTGCTTCAGAAGTTGTATGGCATCATGTCTGCTGCACTCTGTTGGTTGAAGTAGTCAGAAAACTGCCCAGCTTTAAGGGAAGCTGATAGAATCAACCCTGTTCGATGCAGGAGTGGTAAAACTCTAGAAGTGTAGCAGTGGCCATCTTTGGAAAATCCAAACTTTCATGCTCAGTTCTTCTGTGACCTACAGACAGTCTTTTGAGCAAAATAAACATTTAGCCTTCTGTGAAAAAATATCAAAAATTCATGTTTCTACACTTACATCATTTGAGCACTTTCACACGCTTCAACTTGATAAGTTCCAATGCTTCAATTGTTCAGTGGCTTAATTTGCTCACAAATATTTATAATTGCTGGCTTACATTTAGCACTTAAATAAATTACATGTCTTCATGAAAATATGCTCATTTTTATTATGCTGAATAAATAATATGATTTAATTACCTTTAAAATTATAAAATTCTTTATCAAACTAGAGCATAATTAACAATTAACACTGATTTTTTATTTTTTAACCTCTATACATTTTCATTTCAAACTGCCCTATCCTGAACCATACTTAAATTACAATATTTTTATGACTTTATTTTTTGTTTCATTTTAAAGAGGAATGTCAGTTGGGTACAACACAATATCATCTCTTTCTTAGGAATTACTTGGACTTTTCTTTGAAAACAAATGAGGAAAATATGGAATTATGTATAAAATTGTTTATTTATGTCACATCAGTGGCAGTTTCTGATTGGTTTCCAGATAAATACATTTTGATAATTATTCCTACCCATAGGAATATTCCAATTCCAATAATATTGTGAATATTGTGAAATGAAAAAAAAAAAAACCTGCTTAGTAAGTTAGTTTACAAATCTTCCAATATGGATCAACATTATAAATCTATCTTAGTACAAAAATTCACCATTACTATCAAGTGACAGCTAAATTATTGGTAAGGTAACTTTGGCAGAGCCAACTAAATGAGGCACCTGAATTCTAGTCTACTGTGGTCCTCAATATATATGGTCCTCAAAGGTAAGGTCATATTAATAAATAAAATTATTAAGAATTATATTGATAACAAAGCATTTCCTATTATGTATACAGTCTATTTTTCCTCACAAACTCTATTTTCCTAAGTGTAGTTTACTATTTCTGTTTACTTCAGTATTAGTAATGAAGCAAGTTGTGAATATAAGCAATGATTAGAAAGAAAGCATAAGATAATTGTCTTCAACATTTCTCTCATCTTCCAATTATAATAGGATAATGTGTGATGACAGTGCATGTCAATAAGAATGATCCAATTATTTTTCTAAATGGATGAGATGAAACGTGATTAGGTGAAACCCTTTTACTTGGTTTGCTTTAGTTTTTCTTTTCACTGCTTCTCAGCAACTAAACATTTGTGGTTGGCAACCAAGACAACTCTATATTCTGTTGAATTTAGTTTTATGGAATTTCTAGGTGCATGAATGGTTTCCAATATGCAGAGAAATTATTATAAAATACTAGAAATATTTAACCTATTAAAGTCTTTTTTTTGAAATTGTAAATTATATGAAGTAGATTAATTGATCATTATTTGTTGTCTTTCACATATGATATACCCCTATCAGTGAAGTTTCAATTGCTTAAAATATTTTTGGAAATGTCTCTTCTAAAACTTTGTCCCAAGATACAAATAGACCACAGAAAATTACTACATTTTTATATCTATTATGGGCAAAAATTATTTCTTATCATTATTTTCATTGTTTCTAAAAAAAAATCAATATATCTTTAAATGATAGCGAATCTTGTCCTGGAGATAATGAAACTAAATTGATTCATATTTTACCCATTGATAGAAAAATATCCTAAAAAACATTCAATATATGTTTTCCCCAGTTGATTTTACAAGTCATTTTATGCCAACTATTGAAAATTTGGAATATTTAGCCCTTTTGATTTTCTGTCCTTAATTCAAAATCTTTAAGTAATTTTATCACCATAAAACTCTCAGTTTTCTCAATTTCAGCATTTTGTGTCATGTTTCAGCAGAATAATGTTTTCAACAATGAAGTATACAGCAATAGCCTAAAATATAAACACATTTTTACAAACTGTGTCGGTCCCTGAATCACAAAATTGCTGAGAAAATATGTTAAATGATTCCCTTATAATATAAATCACTAAATGTTTATCTTGTTTTAGTTTTGTATCTCATTATGTCATTATACAGTTGAATAAAATAATGTACTATGAAACCTGAATTCAATAACACTGTCAGAACTGTATCCTAAAAATAACCCCAGATTATTTAAGTATCCATTGTGCCCGCCAAATATGTAAAACTGCCCCAGATTCTTTTGCCAGATAACATGCCTTGATGCCTTCTTAATAGAATATAAATTCTGGAGCCAGACTATCTGGGTTTAAATCCTTGCCCTACCATTTCTTATCACCTTAGAAACATTTTACCAGGGTGTGCCTGGGTGGCTCAGTCAGTTAAGCGGCTGCCTTCAGCTCAGGTCATGATCCCAGGGTCCTGGGATGGAGCCCCGCATCAGGCTCTCTGTTCAGTGGGAAGCCTGCTTCTCCCTCTCCCTCTGCCCCTGCTTGTGTTCCTGCTCTCGTTGTCTCTCTCTCTGTCGAATAAATAAGTAAAATCTTAAAAAAAAAAAAAAGAAAGAAACATTTTACCAGTCTCCTCCAGTTATCATCTGTAAAATGGTGAAAGTACATGAGTTACAATGATGGGAATTAAATTAAATATTTCATCTAAATGTTTATCATATGATCTTTTTTTAAAAGATTTTATTTATTTGTCAGAAAGAGACAGAGAGACAGAGAGACAGAGCACAAGCAGGGGGAGCTGCAGACAGAGGGTGAAGCAGGCTCCCTGTTGAGCAAGGAACCCAATGCGGGACTCAATCCCAAGTTCAGGATCAAGACCCTGGGATCACGACCCGAGCCAAAGGCAGCTGTCCAACCAACTGAGCCACCCAGGCATCCCTATGATCTGTCTTTTAAAAAGTATATAGCTTTTTTTTTTAAATAATTTTTCTGCCCAAGACCATCTGTTCAGGTGATACAAATTTTAGAGTTGGCTATATCAAAAATAATTGTTAGCAAAGTAAATACTAATTTTCTTCAACAAAATCAATTCTCTCAAAAGCAAATAAAATGACATTTAAATTTTTCTTAATGTTTGTTCTGTAACTTCCCTGTATTAGCTTGAAAAAAGGAAAAGCATCACTTTATCTCATTGTTTCTGCCTCATGAACACTGACTTTTAGAATGTAGAAAAATAATTTGGTACTGTTTGCAGATTTTCTAGTGATTCATTTCCTGGTTCAGCATGCTTATTTAATAATGAGCACATGTTCATTTCCCGTTTGCAAATTTTACAGTGCAATTCTCTAAGTGCTCTACATGAGACATTTCAGTATTATATATGGCTTTTAAGCAAGTGTATCAAAGCACAATTCACAATTGACTTTTTTTATTTATTCATTTGCTTAACCACTAGAGGGAAATAAAACACATAATCCCTGTCCATAGTGAATTTCAAAGTTTGGGTTATAAGACCTTCTTAAGGCTCTGACTGTCACTTTTATTCTAGTAGCTATGTTCTTCTCTTAGAGTAAAGGCAAGAGATATTATTCCTTCAATTACAGGTTTTTCAATATGTTGATAACCTTTAATCTCAGCGAGATTGTGCAGAGCTAAAAAAGGAAAAAATAAATCCAGGGCATAAACTCACTTTCCAAATGTCCTTTTTGGGAAATGAAGATATCTCATAGAAGGTGCCTTGGAAAAGCCTTAATTATGTTAAACTAAAAAAATTTGTATATGATTAACAGTTTATATATATTAGTTTAGAAATATGAGAATAATACTAACAATTTCCAAGTATTTATAATTTCTTATTGATTTATTCCACATTTCTATTATATCTCAATTATATTCAATGACTCCATTAGATAAATGCTATGAAATATGATAATAATAATAGTGAAGTTGCAATAACATAGTTTAGATAAATAAAGGGCCAAATGGTAATAGTTTTGTTTTTCTTACTTTTCTGCATCTTTAAAAGGAACAATTGAAAAGGCTTTAGATTATTCAATGCATGCCAGGTAAATCAGCCCTTAAGAAGTTGCATGCCTGGGCGCCTGGGTAGCTCAGTTGTTAAGCTTCTGCCTTCAGCTCAGATCATGATCCCAGTATCCTGGGATTGAGCACCGCATTGGGTTCCCTGCTCATCAAGAAGCCTGCTTCTCCCTCTCCCACTCCCCCTGCTTGTGTTCCCTCTCTCACTGTGTCTCTCCCTGTCAAATAAATAAATAAAATCTTAAAAAAAAATAAGAAGTTGCATGCCTTAGTAAAACAAAAATGAAAAATGTTCTAATGGGAATGATTAAATCTCTTTTTCAGTTTGGGTGTGTAAAGTTAGAGTAGGGTAAACAGACAAATGAAAATAATGGGTAAATAAATATACTGGAATGTATTTTGTAACTTTTTTTCCTTTTACATGTATTTTATTGAAATTTTGAATGAAAATATATCACTTTTCAAAATTAGCATCATCCTTCAATTTACCAAGTAACTTGACTTTTTTGAGTCTTCTAAGAATAGTAATTCCTAAGTCATCCACTAAGAAGTACTCAAATGTGTTGAAATGATAATGGAAATTGTATATTTGCCTTTAAAAAGTACACACGCACTTAAGTTGGAAATGTATTAATTCATTGTGTTGCTTCTCTTATCTAATGCACCAGCCCACTAATTTCAGCTCAAATGTATGTGCTCCAAATGCTTTATCAGTTGTATTTGAAGATGTACATTGTTGTCACTTTTGTGTTACAAATTATGTCTTTTGTGACAAATTCTACCATTACATAATGTGACAAATATGATCAAAACTTATTAGCAGAGTTACTTCTACTCTCTTGTCCATATTGCTATCATCTCTCTGCAGAATTGTTACTACAGGTAACAGTACAAATATATTGTTTCCAAAATGATTCTGCTCATAAGTATAGTACTAATTAAAATAATTATTTTTCCATAAGATTTTAAATATTTTAATTTTTAATTGTGACACATTTTAAACAGAGAAAATGGCAGAAAATAATATTATATATACCTATCTATTCATTATTATAATTAAATGTACATTATATTACCATTAGCTGATTTTGTTTCTCATTTTAGAAATAAAATCAGACATAGACAAAAGTCCACATACTATTCTTTTCCTCCTTCTCATTCCCAGAATTAACTAAATTCCTAACATTGGTATCATTTCTACATTTCTTATTATTCATTTATTGCGTATGTTTCTGTATGTAAGAAACAGAGCACATACATCATTGCTTTCCTTTGCTTCTTGAAATGTTATGTAATAATGGACTCAAGAAACTATCTTATTTAAGATTTTATATGTCACTGTTGAAGTGAAATTGGCTAGTATTATTTTAACCATCTATTGCCCTTTTTGGTTTTAGTACAAAATAAAACTATAGTAAAACTATTTGGGTTCAAGTTCTGGATAACATGTATATACATTACTACCTGTGTGTCCTAATGAATACTGAGAATACTCACAAGTAAGTAGAGACGAAAGAATAGAGGTGAAGACCAGAATTCAAGATATCATCAAAGCCTTAGTGAATTTAACATTTTTTCTCTCCTCTGAAACATCCTGCTTGAATCCATGCACCAGAAGAGGCCAATGAGGCAAAGAAGAAGGTCCACAAGAAAGCCTCTAGTTCTGGTTCAAGGAGTGTGAACGGAAACCCCTGATACTCAGAGAAGGTATATAAATTTTTCTCTTTTGTTTTCTTTCCTCTATTCTCCTCCACCCCAGTTCTTAAACAACCTCATCATGGCAGCCACAGCTGACAACAGCAGGAGCCTGAAGGAGCAAAAATTCAAAGGGAGAGGAAACTTCATCTTCCTTTAATGAAATGTGTTTCCAAAAGAATGGGTAAAGTTCCATTAAATTATTTATTTATTTTTTATTAATATATAATTTTTTAATTAATTTATTAATTTTATTAACTTCTATCCCCTTGTTTTGCTAGGCTCAGGATGCAGGAGCAGCTTGGGGAATGCACACCAAAGCCCCAGGTTTCTGTGTAGAGTTCCAGAGATGAGCCCAGAAACCAGGAAGTACAAGGGAGGTTGTAGAGAGGAACGTGCTGAGGAAGAAGATACACAAAATACTTTATGAATTTCTGGGCTCCTCCTCAAACTCCATATATGTGGATCTGATCTCATGCAGTACACCAAACACTAAATTGAACAGATAGACCACCAGGTCTGGGTATGGAACAGATCTGAATAGTGCAGTAAAGGATTTTAATCAGAACTGACCTTGAAACTGCAGCCCGCAGAAGGCTATCAACATTATCTGCAGGATTTAATCATGACCCAGAGTCTCATATAATGTTCAAAATATCTTGGATACAATTCAAAACTTCTTGGAATTTGAAGAAAAAGGAGAATTTCAACTCATAAGGAAAAAGAAAATCAAAACACAACAGTGATAAGATGACAGGTATATGGGAATTATTTGACAGACTTTAAAGAAGCTATAACACAAAGCTTCAGAAAACAATCTAAAACATACTTAAAACCAATAGGAAACATAATTTTAGCAGAGAAATACATGATACACATTACTTAAAAAATAAAAATAAAACTCACTACAGAGACTAATTAGCAGAATAGAGATAGCCCAGGAAATAATCAGTGAAATTAAAAATAGGTCATGATGAATTATCCAATCTGAGCAATAGAATGAAAAAATTTTAATGACCATTACCTTAGTGTTATGTCATACAAAAACAGAATGTCCATTATTTGTTTCTTCAGAATATCAACAAAACACAGAAAACAACACACATTATCTATAGGGAACAATAATTTGAATGACTGCAGATTTCTCAATAGAAACCATGGGCACCAGAAAATAGAGTCAACGTGAATAAATTATGGACTATAGCTGATAATGGTGTATCACCATTGGCTCATTAATTATGACAAATGTGTCATACTAATGAAAGATTTTAATCATGAGGAAAACTGGATGTGTGACAAGGAATTCTCTGGACTATCCTTGCAGCATTTCTTTACTGTAAAAATATTCCAAAATAAAGAATGTATTTAAAAAAAAAACAAAAACTTCCATGATTAGGCTCAATAGTAGAATGAATAGAAGAAAGCAAAGAATAAGTGAACTGGATGACAGATTACAGTGAACTGGATACAAATTACCAAACCTGAATTTAAAAAAAAGAAAAATAATACATTAAAAATATGAACAGAACCTTAGATACTATCACAAATGTTTCAAATTAATACCACCAGAGCCCCAGAAGGAAAGAGGGCAGGATGGATAAAACACTCGAAGTGATAATAACTTATAACTTTCCAAATTTAGAAAAAGAGAAACATACATCGACAGATTCAAGGAGCTGAAAATAAGCCAACTGAATAAATCTAAAGAAATCCATACTAAGACACATAATAGTTAAAGAACTGGAAATTAAAAACAAAGAAAAAATCTTGGAGCAGGGAGTACTTAACTATATATGAAAAAAAATCATGATGTATTTCTCATCAGAAACCATGTGTGCCAGAAGGAAGTGAAACATTTTTTAATCACTGAATGAAAAAAAATTCCACCCCAGAATTCTAAATCTACAGAGATTAATATTTAGAAGGAGAGGGGAGAAAAAAGACATTCTCAGATAATGGAAAACTGAGAGAATTTGTTGCCAGCACATCTACCCTAAATGAATGGCTAAAGGCAGTTCTCTAAATAAAACATTCACAATAAAAGAAGGAATCTTGGGACATCAGAAAGGAAGAAAGAATATGGAAATAGCAAATATGTGGATGTGGGGAAATACAATGTAATTTTCTTTTCTTCTTAAGTTTTCCATTTGAAGTTGAAATGAATATTGGAACATGAAGATGGTTCTAAATATATGCAAAAGGATTATTTAAGATAATTATAGAGCAAAATAAGCCCAAAGCAAGCAATAAAGATGGTAATAATAAAGTGCAGAAATCAATGAAACAGACTAATGAAAAGCGACAAAGAGAATCAATGAAACAAAAAGCTGGTTTTCTTGAAAAGATCAATAAAATTGACAAACTTCAAAGATTGACAATAAAAAAAAGATAAGACACAAATTACCGGTATCAGAATGAAAGAAGGACTATCACTAAAAACTCTGTAGACATCAGAAAGATAATAAGTGATGACTAGGAACAACTTTATACACAGAAAGTTGAGCTTTTGATAAAATGGACCAATACCTTGAAAAGCATAGTCTGTTACTGGCCATATAACCATTAAAGAAATTGAATTCATTTGTTTAAAAATTCCCAAAAAGAAAGCTCCAGTACCATTCTCTTTAAGAATTATACCAAACTTTTAAAGAATAAATACTGAATATAAACAATCTCTTCCAGAAAGTAGAAGAGGGAAATTTTTCAACTCATTTTTTGAGGCCATCATTCGAAATAAGAGATATTACACAAAAAGGAAACTATAGACCAATATTCCTCATGAATATAGATGAAAAAATCATTTACAAAATACTAGCAAATAAAACTCAGCAATATATAAAAAGAAGTATAACCATGACTAAATGGAGTTTATTCTAGGGATACTAGGCTGTTTAATTACTCAAAAATCAATCAGTATGACCCATTATATTAACAGGCTAAAAGAGAAAAATTACATAATCATATAATTATCTTCAGAAAAATCACTTAACAAAATTTAACACCCATTCATGATAAAAACTCCCAGTAAACTTGGAAGGGGAGAAATCTGATTTTGATAAAGAACACATACTGAAACCCTACATCAAGGGTCATAGTTAAAAAAATGTGTTTTCCCCCCTTGAGATTGGGCACAAGACAAGAATTTCTTCTCTCAACACTCTTTTTCACATTGGGCTGCAAATTCTAGCCAGTGGAATAAGGCAAAAATTAATGAATGAACTAATGAAATAAAAGATAAACAGATTATAAAGAAGAAATGAAATTTCTTCTCATTTATGGATAGCATGATTTTTTTATGGAGAAAATCCCAAGGAATCTAAGAAAGAAAGAACAAAAACAATCACAGCTTTAGAACTAAGTGAGTTTACTCTTGCCACGGGATGCAAAATAAACACATACAAAAAATCTATTGTATATCTACATATGAGTAGTGAACATATGATCATCAAAATTAAAATGTTGCAATGTCATTTACAATTGCTCTAAAAATGAAATACTTAGACATAAATATAACAAAACATGTAAAGGACTAGTGTGCTTAAAACTGCAAAATCCCAATCAAAGAAATAAAAGATTTAAATAAATCATACCTTGTCTAAATAAAACATGCAGTGTTCATGGATTGGAAGACTCAACAAAGTAAAAATATAATTCTATCTAAATTGATAAACAGATTTCTATCAAAATCCCTGACAGATTCATTATGGAGATAGGCATGATTATTCTAAAATTTATGTGGAAAAGCAAAGGACATATAATAGCTAAAACAACTTTTAAAGAGATGAAGAAAGTAGATGTATCACTGTAGCTGGAATTAAGTTTTACTACATAACTAGTTATTGGTTGCCATTGGCAAAATAAACACATTGATCGATGGAACAGAAAAGAGAATACAGAAATCAACCTGCACAAATATTTCCAACTGAATTTGAAAAGGAGCAAATCAATTCAATGGTAGAAGGATAGACTGTAACAAGTTGTGTTGGAGCAGTAGGACTCCCATAGGCCCCTCTCCCCCTCTCCAAAATCTTGACCTAAATGTCACACTTTTTACAAAAATTAGTACATAACATAATACTATACAAAATGCAATACTATAAATAATATACCATACATACAAAAAAATGCCATAAAACTGTTAGAGAAAAAATAGGAGGAAATGTTCAGGACCCAAGGAGGGAAAGATAAGCATACTTTGACTCAACTCCAAAACATGATCCATAAAAGAAAAAAATATATAAATGAGACTTAAAATTAAAAACTTTTACTCTATGCAAGTTTCACCTAAAAGGTTAAAAAGACAAGGTATGGACTGGGAAAAAAATCATTTGCAAGCCACATATCTGACAAAGTACCTGTGAAAATAAAGGAAACCCCATAGAATGAAGGGGGGGAAATCGGAGGGGGAGATGAACCATGAGAGACTATGGACTTCGAAAAACAAACTGAGGGTTCTAGAGGGGAGGGGGGTGGGGGGATGGGTTAGCCTGGTGATGGGTATTCAAGAGGGCACGTTCTGCGTGGAACATTAGGTGTTATACACAAATAATGAATCATGGAACACTACATCAAAAGCTAATGATGTATGGTGATTAACATAACATAATAATAAAAAATATATATATATAAAAATTTTTTTCACCATCTTGGGTAACTAAATATTTTTTCCTTATAAGATGATTCAATGTATTACTAGTAATTGTTTTGGCTTTAAAGACTAACTTGTCTCATAGTATAGCTGCACCAGGTTTATTTGGTTAGAATTGGCATGACATTTGTCCATCTTCGTCTTTTAAACTTGTTGAATACTTTTGGTTTTGAACAACATGGAGGGTTTTTTTCCCTCATTCATATCTGACTTGCCTGTAAATGGTGGTTAGTGCCTTGTGGCTGGGACAGGGAGAGAACATCCTTCCCTTTCTTAAAGGCAGAAAAAAAAATGCTTCTACTTCCCATTCTTTAGGTAGAGAATAATGGCAAGCATTTGGACTCGTATCAGGAGATCCTGGCAGAACTGAGTACCTGTTGCCCAGTGTAGTAATCTTGTTAATACACACTCAAATTGCCTTTTCCTCTTCTCCTGCATCTTCAAATAAACCAAATCTTTATAAGACCTTGGTACCGATTTTGCACTTGTAGAAACGTAAGATAAGACAATAATAGAATCTGGAGATATTTTTCCTACTTTCTTGAAGAAATGCTGCAAAATATACAGCTGTGGGGAATGTTGGTTCAACATAGAACCTCTCATCACAGCAGGGGGAAAATACCAAACCCTGCCAGCACTGACACAACAATAATCTTTGAAATTGAACTACATAGAAAGCCACCTCACTTTGTGGAGGACAAGTTATTCGGACAAGATAACAAACATGACTGTGGTTAAATATGTGTAGCAAAAGAACTGTTGTGGCTACGTGTATATGGATAACACAGTATGATTTACAATGTTAAAAGTCAGGACCACAACATTATTAGTAAAGGGTCCAACTAATGCGGTAATTTTATCCAAAATAAATAAATAAATAAATAAATAAATAAATAAATAGCTGTGTTTAAATTGACATCAGTAAACCCATGCGTGGAATATTGTGTGGGTGCTTCCCCCCTAATTTTGGCTGCAACAGTCCCAGATAGGTATTATTCACATTTTATAGATGATGCAGTGGCCTCAAAGACATTAAGTTTTCCTAGCAAGTGGCAAATGGGATGAGTTTGTCACTGTTTTCTTTGTTCCAGACTCCACACTTTTTCATCTATGCATGCCCTTACTAAATAAAACATGTATTTCTGCCTTGGCCTCCATTCCCAGTGGTACAGTGGTCTCTTCCAGGACTGAAGATTTCTCTGAGCACCCAGCCAGCAGCAGTGTTTCCCTCCATGTAGTTAGGGATTGATTTAGGTGCTACTCTTTCCTCTATAAGCAATAACTCCAGTTTGTGGTCATTACTCAGTACAGTTGAAACCTCAACGTTGACAATTTAAATATCATCCCTTTTGTATCTTGGGAGAGCCATCAGTCTTCTGCTTCTTAAGGCATTTTAGTGTAACCACCCACTTCCCCTTCACAAGAGATGTTTGTTGTAAAGGGTTGACTCTCTTCTCCTCACCAACATGTCATTAACAGTAGATCATATAAAGATGTAATTATGAAAGCAAGTATAAAATGATTTTGTTCACAAATCTTTGAAGAGAGACACTGAAATGAGCCTTAGGAAAGAAAAATAAATCTGCCAGAATATTAGCAAATTAATTTAAAACAACAAAAATATAGTATTTTTTTCTTTTGGGGTGATTTTTTGTTTTGTTTTTGTTTTGTTTTTGTTGTTGTTTGTTTTGTGTGTGTGTGTGTGTTTTGTTTTGTTTTTTAACAAAACTCTTTTTTCAAAGACTTAAAAAGATGAAACCTTGTCACCAGACTTCCCGGCAACTCCAGGAAATGGCAGGTCACTCTGATCCCAATGAGCAATGACCTTATGATTAATTAGGTGCAATCTTATAATTGTATCTAAACATAACTACTGTATTTAAAATGTAAGTGTTAGGAAACTATGGCTTAGTTCATTTAAGTGACTAAACAGATTTGTAAAACAACATCTGCTTGATATTGGAATATAAGCTATGACTAGGAGCCCGATACTTGTTGAAGAAAAACTTATTCTGATACTCATTAAAGGTGATAAGAAAGACTTTATTCAAGCAGGGGACACTGGAATGGGGTTTTGCAGTAGCGGGGAGGGTTTGGGCTCAACTCTGAATGCAGCAAGAATAAGTGGGGATTCATAGCCAAAAGCAGGGTAGGGGTCAGAAGATGGAAAAATTACTAAGAGGAAGCATCAGGGGCAAAGGAGGATTCTGACTAAACAGACCTAACAAGTTTCTTGCTAAAGGTAGGCCAGGATTTTCAAATATCACCCTAGCAGGGATGATGAGGGATGAGGAATTTGATCAGGTATCACAGGTGGGAGGCTTCTGTCTAAACCGACTCCCAAGATTCTTGGAAATGCAAAGATTGACTTAGAAGTTCAAAGGTGGAAGCCTACTTGAGAAAATGGCTTAGAGGAGCCTGACTCAAGTTTGGTCAAAAAGAGTGTTTGTCATACTTTACAATGTACATCCTGCTAAATTCTGTTAGCTATAATATTATCATTAGATTTGTGATTTACAATAACATGTATATCATTTTTTACATGTATATTTGTTTAGAAATGCAAAACACTAGAGTAGGAAGGGAACTTAGGTATAATTAAACACAATCTGTTAATTCTATATTGTGGAAAATGTGGTGGAGGAATATGAGAGAGACAAGGTCAGATCATACATTTTTGGCAGAATTGTCTCTTGGTTTTAATTTTGTATCATTTTTTTACTGAGATATGAACCCACATATTTAACGTTCAAGAGCTTTTTCCCTTTTAGCAAAAGAACATTGTGTTTTTAAATGAAATTGTTCAATAACTGCATCCAAATCAAATATCATTGGCTTCATTCATAATTTATCAGTTCCTCAAAGAATAACTTGGAAGCCTATTAACAATGTTTTATAGTAAGGTGGTTCTAACTTCATGAATTTCTTGATTTGATTCTAGTTGTGTGAACTATTTCCTTTTTACGAGGTTCTTAGGTATACATGATTAATATAAACCCGTATCTGACCAAGTCATAGTCCATTTCATAAAAAGATTCCACCAACATCAGATGTGTGAATCATGAGCCTCTCAAGTGTAAATGTTAATATTAATTACAATCTCAGTGTCCATTTGGAAGTAAAACTATGGAGGCTGTTTTTGAATAACAGCCACCACCAGCTTACATCTCCTACTTCCAGCCAATTAAGTGTGAATATATGATTCTGAATTTACCCTCACATAGATTTTCCATGTTCCTTTGAATGAAAAACAGTACATACTAAGGATATTTAATTTTATACCATATGCTTATCTGATAACAGCCTCTGATTTTACTTTTAATTGATTTTGAACAACAAATATAACTGATTGCCTTTTACAAGATCTAGTGATAGTGTCATTGATTTATCTGAGATATCACATAGCAAGTACTCCATGCTTTATAGAGTGTCCTGGGTTCCACTGATCTTGGCAAAAGCTCTCAGCCATCATTTCAAAGCCAGTATTTATATTGGAAGCTAAATAATTTATCTTGAATTCTACATAAAATACCATCTGATAACATGTTCTACCTTTGAAATTGCAAAAGTATTCAATATTTCAGTATAAGTTGTAATTTTCTCAATTTGGATTCCATTTGAATTACAGAGCCCCCACACAGAAATATGCTGATGACAAGAAACTTGTCCTCTAAATTGTACATATTTCTTAAATGCCCTAACCAAGGTGGGATCAAAGATAGTGAGAAAGTTGCTTTGAAATATGATTCATCTCAACCTCAGGGCCCAGGATAATTATGTTAGATTCTTGCAACTATTTCCTTAGTAATCAAGAATTTAAACTTTTTAGCATCTTGCCAGAACAAAAATTACTCTCACTTGCTACATATAATATATCTCAAAAAAAGCGTTTAGAAAAACTACATTACTTATTCATTTTACATTTTAAATTTATATTTGTGGTGCTCGTTGGCTACATAAAAGTTAGTTATTATAATTGTTATTGACAGGAGAATTTGTGAGAACCACTAACAAAAACCAATCATTTTAATTAGAGTCCTATATAACTTTTGAAACTTACAAGGGTGAATAGCAATGACAAACATTTGTTAAGCCTTTATTTCATTAAAGAAAGTACACAATATTTACAAATATTATTTCATTTATTCTTCATTTAACCATCTGAGGTCATTCTATTTTCCTCTTCTGCAGATGTGGTCATCTAATTTGGCCAAAGCCACACAGATGTAATCTGAGCCTGGGCCGTCTGACTCTTAACCATTATGTGTACTGCTGCCCAAATCTTAAAACCTATCATACCCTAATACACACACACACACACACACACACACACACACACACACACACACACACACACTCATACTCCCCCACCACCATCAACAAAAGCAACATCAGCATTGTCTTAATATCTTGTTATCTAAGAGTTGGCAAAATTTGAATTACAAATGTAAATTGTAAGATTGGTTAGAAATAATTGAGACTTGAGAAGGCATTTAATAAGGGAAGATGCTAAAAGTATTACTTTTAGTCAATGTCATGTCAACAGCTATATGTTAGAAAAGAAAAATTATGAAATTATGTTCAGGCTTT
Organism: Zalophus californianus; assembly: GCF_009762305.2. NCBI lineage: Eukaryota > Metazoa > Chordata > Mammalia > Carnivora > Otariidae > Zalophus > Zalophus californianus. The sequence goes on along the minus strand of NC_045600.1, from coordinate 56,285,164 downwards.
GATGATATTGATAATAACTATTATCTTCTAGTAAATGACCAGTATGTCTAAGACATATCACATGCACCATTGTTTTTAAGCTTTCAGTAGCCTCTCAGACATTTATTATCTCTAATAAAGATAATTCAGAAAGTTAACATGTCAAAAGTAGCCAAGATAGTTAATGATAGAATCATAATTAAATCCCTACAAGAAAGGAGTTCTATGCACCCAAGTTATGTCGGCTTTCATTAACAAATTTAGTAAGGGGATTTATTTAACTAGAGTGAACTGTGTCAGATGAGTGCAATAAAAATGGTGGGGATGAAATCATTGACAAAAAAAATTTAAGTAGTCATTATTGTGATTTACTTGAGCAGTGCATATATTTCTTTTATAATTTTTTTAAATTAGCAAGTATTTTAGCTTGTTAATTATATGTAGGCTTTTCCATTACTATATATATATATGTATATATATATATATACATATATATATATAATCTTGCATGTGGTAATGCTGAACTTAACTATAAAAAGACTCAGAAAATAATGATTTCTCCTCTCCTAAGCCAAGTATAATGAAATGAGTAAAAACTAAAGAAAAGTGGACAAATGGGGTTCAGAGCCGATGGCCAACAAAGAATTCTTGAGAGGTCTTCAGTGCAAAAAGGTGGTTTTATGAAAGCCCGGGCACAGGACCCGTGGGCAGAAAGAGCCGCACTGGGGTTGTGACGGGTGACTGATTATATACTTTCAAGTCGGGAGGGGGTTAGGGACAGCACAAGCCTACAAGGTATTTTGGAAGCTAGTTGTCCAGGATCCTGAGGGGACTAACTATTGTTAGGTCAGTTATTACTGTTTAGTAAAAACTCAGTCATCAGAACCTTCAGATCTGTTTCAGTGGGACATATGCTTGAAGGATGATTACCCACCTATACCTTGAGGGGCAGAGATAAAGGAAGTTTCAAAGGAATTTTTATATGTTAAAGAAGACTTACAGGATCGTGGGGGTTGGGGATAATGTTAAACTAAGATTGCCTTTTGCCCTTAGCATTAATATTGAGGCAGCTGAGTACTTAGAGGAATGCCACTCTGACTATTTCAAGGACTTGTCAGTGAGCTGTAAGTAGTAAGGAAATTTAGGGTTTTTTTTTCTTTTGCCTTTGTTTCCCACATCAGAGAATATGACATTCTGAGATTATGTACAGGTTTTGATAATATTGTTAATAACTATTATCCTTTATCAAATGCCTCAGATATGTGAGGTACATCACATATATCATTCATTAGATTTGGAAGCATTTTCTTCCTTATGTCTTCTTTCCCTAACCACTTTGTATTCACGTCTTTTTCCTTGTCTGCTGTTTATATTTCTTCTTTTGAGGAAAGACACAAAGAGATTAATGAAAAAGAAGAAAAGTTACTTTATTTCACTTTTACTATGAGGTAACATATTGTATGCTTGCTAGTGAAAGAAGGATTTTGTACTTATTTCATGTTTAATACCTTTCAGATTTCTTTAGTGTATTCATTGCCTCGTCGCTGGCAATCTCAACTTGATTTTGCTGTCTCCTTTGCTCTAAGAGTGAAGTTGCTTCAATGTCATAAGTATTGACAGTACGTCCCTGATACCACCTCCCCACACACGGTCACAATTCAGGTGTCACCTTCCTGAGTGATATCTCTGAAAACTGCTTAATTAGAAAAACAAGAAGAGTTCTGATTTGTGGAAAATACATCCTTTATTTGCTGCCTGTACCAACTGAATGTCCTACAGATATTAGAAGAATTCAACTTCCTGATAGTTATAATTGGGTTTAAGTAACCTCAACAGAATCCGGATGATTATATAAGAGCTGGAGAAGAGGCAAAGTGATTAACTGGAGCCAGCTAACATGTCACAAATGCTTAACTTATACTTAAGTTTAGTGAATGTTCTAAGTGATGTGGAAATGTCGGGGCTCGGAGCCTACAGCCAAGAAAGAATTCTTGAGACTTATTGGTGCAAAAAGGTATTTTTATTAAAGCAAGGTTATAGGACCTATGGGCAGAAAGAGCTACCCTGGAATTGGTGGAGCAACTGATTATATGATATGGAGTTGGGGGCAGTAAAGACAAGGGAAGTTTCCAAAAGGATTTTCATAAGCAAAAGAAGACTCACAGGATCCTGGAGGCCTGGCTATTATCAAGCTAAGCTTCTTTTTCCCTCTAGCAGGGCCTAACATTAAGACTGTTGGGAGTTCCTGGAGGAATGTCCTACTCTGCCTGCCTCAAGTTTTTGTCAATGGGCTGCAGGTTATAAGAAAATTTAATTTATCTACATTTCCTTCTGCCTTTGTTCCCCCACTTCATAATCACTTTACTAGCATGCCTTCACATAATCATTGAAAATGCACTCTGAGATAAGTGAAATTTTTATACCTATTTGTTCTGTGGGAAAAGAAACTGAGGCACAGAAAAATTAACTAACTCCTCTAAGCTCACACATTTAGCCACTTGTGGCACACAGATTCTAAAGCAGGTCTTTCTTTCCTTTTTTTTTTTTTTTTTTTTAGATTTCCTTTTTTTTTTTTTTAAGTAATTTCTACCCCCAACATGAGGCTCAAACTCACAACCCCACGATCAGGAGTCAACTGAGCTAGCCAGGGGCCTCCTAAGGCAGGTCTTTCTGATTCTAGAATTTACTAGTATGCTTTCTATTAACCCATGAGAAAAATACAATATTACCAGTTTTTTTTCCTCTAGCAGATGAATCCTTGAGGTTAATGATAATCAGTGTCTCCCCATATGACAACAGATAATTACTTTGTGTTTTGTAAAATTTCACTGTGACCTCTTGGTTTTGTCTTTAAAAAGAGAGCAGGAGAAAATGTCACATAAAATCTTGGTGATTATTTTCAAAGCTACTGTAAAACAAAAGTTAGAAAACAAAGGCTAAAAATATACAAAAAACAAGGCTGAGAAAAAGAATTGAGTAGAAATTAATTAGTTTCCATGTCTCTTCAGTCTTCCTGACAACATAGAAACCTATGATTTCACAGATCTTAGACTTTATTTTATAACTCATAACTGATCTACACATTTACATAACTTATTTGGAATTTTTTTCTGACCTATTTAAAGACTGGAGTCTTCTCAATGTGCATGGCAAGTTAATATTTTGAAACAGGTAAAAATGTTTCAAAATAAGACTGATGGAGCGTGCAAACCCTCATCACAATGTACTAAGACAACAGACTTTGGAACTCTATTTAAATTCCATAATAATTAAAACAAAAGCTTTATATAAAACAATTTATTTATTATAAAAATCTCTGGGTGACAGAGATTAGTCTGATATTACTAACAAGTATACTGAGATTTAGATTGTGCAACTTGTATTTTACTTAAATAAAAATAAGCAATAATTTAGGATGCAGAAAAGCTAAATGCATAACCTATGTTCCTAATTATTGACTTACACTTATGCACTTTTTCCTTTACCTTTACACTTTGAGAACAGAGTCCATGAATTCCGCTCACTGTTACTATTGTATTAACAATGGCAATTTAAGTACTAAATATCAGTACTAAATATCAGGTTCAATATATATGGTCCCATTGTTGGATATACCATAATGATACTTGAATTAAAAAATTTATTCAGAGTTTTTGCTCAATCTCAGAATATCTGTTGGAGTTTGTCTCATTTTGGTAGATCAATATACTCAATTGGATGAAGATTTGTTTTTTCATTTATGCTTAACAACACTTGCCCTATTTGGGTAATTAACAACTTTGGAGTAATACTTGCTTTGGTCTTGGGAAGATGTTAAAAAGTATTCACTTTTTCTCCCTATTTAATTAACTTATTAAGGTGATTGTACATTAACCAACAATATTATCAACAGAAAGAACAAAAGCTAAACCTGGGGGTAGAATAATGCCAGATGTCACATAACAGTATACTTTTAGAAAAAGATGAGGAGAATGAGACAAACGGTTTTTTCTGCTAGCAATTTGATAAAACTCATTAGAAGAGTGATAACTAATGCTTATATAAACTTTTCTGTTAATATCTGTCAGTACCCCTTGATTCTTTCTGTTGAACTATCTCATATGGCTGTGCCTTAGTATGACAGCTGATTAACTTGACAGAGGTGTGTGCCTACCACCAGATTTTCTGCAAATTAATTTGGACATATTTTCTCTCCTTTTTTTCCCTCTTTAAGGACTATCCATAGAAAAGCTTTTCAACTATGAGTTTTACAATGTTTTCTTACATGCCAAAATAAAAATAAAAGATTTATTATTTTTTGTGATCTTGACATGTTTTTGCAGTGACTTTTTTGCTGTGCTATCTCCATTTTTTGTAAGTAAAGTTGTGATATATAATGCATTTGTATGACCTAGAAATAAGGTAAGAAAACAGCAATCTCTCTGACTATTCTGTAAACAATGATAGGTCACTGATGATAGTCTAATCTGAGTGGTAAGAAGGGAAGATACATTTTGTTACATTTTTCATTGAAACCTGCCTTTTTTTTCTTTAGCCTATATCCTTTATGTGAATTAATCTGAGAGAACTGATGAACAATTTTGCATTTTGTCAGATTAAGTAAAGAACACTACTTGAAGATTATAAAGAATTTACTGTGTAGAATTGAAATTGCAAGTTATTACTCAAAGGAAGCTCTGAGTATCAAGTCTCAATGATTTATTCTCTCTATAAATTTATAATTTCAAAACAGATTCAGTATTCTCATAGAATGGCATTATAAATAAAATAGTTAATCTCAAAAACAATTTATGATGATGAATACATATTCAAGCTTAATTTGATAGATTTGATATAGCTGAAACAGAGGGAAATTAATCTCATGTTGCACTTTTATTCTAGAAATAATTTGTTCCTCATACTTGGATATCAGGTGAAGACCAACCACCAGGTCTCTGTTGCAGCTGCAGCTGCAGCTTTAATGAGCTCCGAAAACACCATTTCCTCACCTTTTCCCTTTGCTCTCTTGAGTCTTAGATCCCAGTGCTTTGCCATGTGTGTAATGTTGAAAAACCATGAACCTAATTGAGCTCCAAATTCCTACTGTATAAAATAATCTACTTCATTGTGGTTCTGATTTGCATTTCTCTGATTAGAGGTGTTGAACACCTTTTCATGTACCTGTTGTCTGTTTGTACCTCTTCTTCAGAGAAATGTCTATTCAAATCTGTTGCCCACTTCTTAATTGGATTCTTTTTTTTTTACTATTGAGTTGCAGGAGTTCCTACAGTTAACAATATTCTTAACACACACACACACACACACACACACACACACACACACACACACAAAGGAAAGAACAGCAAGGGGATTCTTAGAGGTGATGGATATGTTTATTATCCAGAGATATGTTGGTAACAATAGAGTAACATATTAATGAAATAATCAATTATATTCGGGGCTATATTGAGATTTGGGGAATTTTAAGATGCATATTTCACCATATTGAAAATGAACACTGTTTTATTATTATTTTTAACTTAACTGCAGATGCAACTTTTCTATCACTGGTTACTAAGCAAACAAAATGATCCCAACTTTGTGGTATCTGCGTCACTTTGACAATGTCTGTGAAAACATGGAAATGTATAAACATGACATTTGTATTTCAGAAAATTTTTTCATACTGAATGTGAGTAGAAAAAAAGATGAATAAATTCATGGTACTGACTTACATTTAAATGACTAGGAAATGAGCATAATATTTTTCTTTCCTTCAGGCACAAAGTTGATATTCCCTCATGCATTATTCTCTAGTCTTACAAATGTTCTTGTGCATGACAAGAAGTCCTTTTCCTACCTGACTTTGCAGATTAATTAAACTATAGGTATACAAATGCATTCATGAATTTCATTTCCATCTTTTTTAACTCTCAAAATACAGAATGCATGCATATGTATATATATCACACTGAATTAAAACATATTAATATAAGTTTATATTATTCATTAATATGTTTTATGTGACATACAGGCAATTAAAAAACTCCATAATCAACAAGAAATATGAGAATCCAACCTATATTTTAATGATGGGTTTCTTAAAAAACATTAGCTAAATTTGAGCCTTATTTAGAGTCCACGAGTGATTTTTAAAAATCTGTATGGGGCGCCTGGGTGGCTCAGTCATTAAACATCTGCCTTCAGCTCAGGTCATGATCCCAGGGTCCTGGGATCGAGCCCCACATCCGGCTCCCTGCTCAGCGGGGAGCCTGCTTCTCCCTCTCCCACTCCCCCTGCTTGTGTTCCCTCTCTCGCTGTGTCTCTCTCTGTCAAATAAATAAATAAATAAATAAATAAATAAATAAAAGCTTAAAAAAATAAAAATCTGTAATAACTTGAAAAACTAAGGGATTTAATGCAAATAAAATGTCCCACAAAAATTCTCCTTGAGATTATTAAGTGTATCATGTAATGGGTTGACTATGTTTGTAGAGTTTGACAAAGTTTCTTTGTAACTATGCTTCTTCATTTGGGCAAATAATTTAAGATTCATGGTATCTTTGCAGAAAACAAACAATACAAAAAAAATTTTTAAAGAAAGAATCAGCATAATAGCAACAACAACAACAAAAACTAACGACAATAACAAAAGCCTTTAGAGATTTGTGGGAGTACTAGTCAGTGTTGTCCAGAGAAGCAGAACCAATAGGATATGTATACAGACACACATATAATGAAATTTATTATAAAGAATTGGCTTATGTAATTATGGAGGCTGTCAAGTCTAAAGATCTGTGGTTGGCATATTGGAGACCCAGGAGAGCAGCTGGTATAGCTCCAGTCTGAAGACTGGCAGTCTTGAGACCCAGGAAGAGCTGGTGTTTCAGTTTGAGTCTGAAGGCAAGAAAAAAATGATGCCCTAGGTGGAAGACAGTCAGGCATGAGGAATTCTTTCTATATTCAAGAGATTGTAAGCCTTTTCACTTTATTCAGGCCTTCAACTGATTGAACGAGGCCCACACTTTATGGATGGAAATCCACTTTAATCATTCTATCAGTTTAAATGTTAATTTCATCCAGACATTTTACAGTAATACCCAGAATACTGTTTGATCAAATATCAGGACACCCATGGCCCAGTGAGGTTGATACATAAAATCAACCATCACAGTAGAGTTAATTAGAAATTACGTAGTTGTAAAGCCTTGCACAGTGTTTAGCATATAGTAAATACTAAGTAGATGGCCCATATTAATATTAGTAGTAATTACTGTAAAATTGCAACTATTCATTAAACATAGACCTTGCAGTAGATATGGGACAGTGAGCATTATGTATTATTTTCAGAACAGCTGTGATTGAAATTGGTATGATAGTCTGAAGTCTGCTTATATTACAGAGATCAAGGGCCAAAACCATCCTACTTAATTCTCTAGGACTTTTCATTTCCAAGTAGATTCAGACAGAGTCACTCTGTGTCTTAGGATATTATACTACAACCTTCGCATAGTTGATGTATGATCCTGGACATGTGCTAGGGACCCAACTGTTACATTTGGTCTCCAAATAACTAGTAAAGCCTGGACCACTGAGTAGTAATTTATGGCATGACTTAAATTCAGAAACTCACAGAAAGAAGCTAAAAGGATCCTTCCAAGGCAAATATCTTTGCCAAGGCAGAGTGCCCAGTGTAAATTGATGCTGGTTGTGTAATGTTGGAGGAGAATGAAATGACAAGATTACCTTGGCATATTCTCATGAAAGTATATGTTTTTTGTTTTTTCTCATCTGAGGTTGGTCTTATTGGATTTTGGCAGTAGATAACCATTGACTTGGCTACTGTGACTTCCAGCTGGAGTTTTTATATGTAAGATACAGGTTTATGTTCTTTAAGTTACTTCAGGAATTCAAATAGCCATAGCCATAGCTAATTTGTGGAAAGTAGAGCAAGGTATGGTGAATCGATCCCAGCTCATGAAATTGTAACAAAGCCAGTGATTATATCATGATGTGTGTTCTATTGTGCCTGACCAAAAAATGTATGTAGTACACAGCCAGAATTCAGAATATAGAATTCTTTTAATTACCACACGTGAAATTTGAGGATTTAGATTTAGCACTCTTCTACTCCTGAAAGAAATACCCTTGCAAATGTAGCATGTAATATAATATATACTTTTAATAAGTATAATGCAAAAACAGGATTTTTCACATTACCTATATGTCACAAATGTGTAGCAGTCTTGTGAATAACATCAGTTTGTAGAGTCAAAATGATTTTGTATGTGAAAATATCAGATCATAACCTAGAATATCTGAGGTATCTTTTGCTGAAAATTATAGAAAAATCTCTGTAACTATTTTTAGCACATTCTATTCCTCGCTGTAATCATCACCTAACTCTAATTAACTTCTTACTATAAGCAGATGCACTTATAAACTATACTCTGAAGAGATTCATCTCCTCTAAATTTTGATTTTTAAATGCTGACATAAATTAATCTGAGATATTCAGTCTCAGCATTTACATGAAATCTCTGAGCTATAGGCCAGAGATTGACCTCCTGAAAGAAGTCTATGATCTCTATGCAGAGGATGATTTTGGAGAAAATGCTTCCAGAGTAAGCCAACATCGCAGTGACAGACACAACTGAAAGATCCAGAAAGTCTAGAATTATTTTGATTAGAAACATACGACTTTGAGAAATGGATTGCTTTGCTCATCCTAAGCCAGCAAAGCAAAACTTATTACATGGGCCTGGGTGAAAACCCAAGGGAATTTTGATTTATGTTTATTTATAAATATATAAATATTCTTGTCACTATTACCAATGTTCTATTTTTCTAATGTTTAATAAAGCCCACTTCCCTTTGTTTCCTGCTTTATATTTAACCCTTCTTTTCTTGAGGTATACCTAAGCAGCCTAGATGGAACACTCTTTCTCAAAAACCATGCTAAGGAGTCAATAATTTTAAGTACTTTATCTATTGGCTGTTTAAAATTCCTTTTTAAAATTAGTTTATTGTTGAAACAGGCACTTCAGAATCCACTTAAGAAGTAATATCCGGATCTCAGATGATCCACATTTAGGGAAGTCAAGGATTAAATTCCTCAGAATATTCCTAACATTGTTGTAGCCCACCGGAATTAAGAAAATACACGGATTTCCCTGGGTGGAATCATAAGAAGGAAACTATCCTATAATAAGCTTTAAAGTGAAAAATTGCTAACACAAGTAAATGTCTCTCAGGAGAACTGAAGCATGATGCTGGTAATGGTTGGAATTCAGAGGAGTGTCTTACTCCTTTGATCAAGCTTTGAAAAATCATAATCATCTTTATAAAAAGACTATGTTAAATTTTACTATATTTAACCACATCACATTTGAAAACAATTAAACATATTCTTAGGTAGTGTCTCTGTCAGGGCCTAAAATTATTGTGTAAAAATAATGGTTTTATTCCCCACATAAATAGTACAGATATTATTTGAAGTATCTTTTACTCTTCCTCGAAAATATTGTGTTTATAGCTTCAACAAGAATTAGTCTTCCTTTGTACCTAGATATAATTTTTAAAAAGGTTTGGGGAGGGTGCCTGGGTGGCTCAGTCGGTTAAGCAGCTGCCTTCGGCTCAGGTCATGATCCCAGGGTCCTGGGATTGGCTCCCAGCTCAGCGGGGCGTCTGCTTCTTCCTCTTCCTCTGTCTCTCCTGCCTGCTCATGCTCTCTCTCTCTCAAATAAATAAATGAAATCTTTAAAAAAATGTTTTTGGGGAAGGCCACAACCATGAATATATTCCATTTTATTGAATATGACAAGCTACTACTATGGAATAGGATCAACCCTTCACATGTGGTCATATAGGTGCCTAAAATGTCCCACCAGAACCAGAATTTTTGCCCAATATTTACTCTGCGGCTTAATTTGCTCCCAGTTCTAATAATGTGACCTCACATGAACAGACATGTGGGAAAACCCTGAGAGGAAGCAATGGATGCTTAATCTCTATCCTCTAAACACAGAAGGTGATAGGGTAGTAAAACATGATTATTTCTGGGAATATAGAAGTAATCAAACATATAGGTCTGATTTCTTATTTTTAGGAATTTTCCTGACAAAAGTCAATTCTCTTACCTTAGTTTGTACGCATCACTTATGTTAGAACCAAACCACGAGGTTTATGTATGTTAAATAATGCTTTTGTACTTACTAAGTGAAAGCGGAGTGGGGAGAAAAACAAAAACAAAAATGAAAGCAAGGCAAATAAATTCAGGCATACAAAATACAAAGTTCCAGGTGCAAAGACTAAATGAAATATCCACCATAGAAACTGAATCACAACGGGATTTTGTTTGGCGGTTTTCCCTACAGAAGGAAATTTATTTAAAGAAATCATATTGATGTGTGTATGATATTACTGGTAATTGTTTATTGTATAAATCAGCCTGTGGTTGATTTTCCACATCTATATGGAATTTTAAAAGCAATCAAATAAGCGACAAATCCAATTAATAATTTTCTCACAAAAACACAAACATGTTTCTTCACTGGAACTGGAGGAAAAAAATGCCTAAACTTTCTTGGTTCGGAACATTTTTGCATCATGTAATTCATCCCTTTGTGGACATAACTGGTATTCTGATAAAATTTTATGAGCTTAAAAACTCCTACTGGGAAGTTAGGATTTCCTGGTCAACTGATCACCTAGTTCAATCATCTTTAGGCAGTTAGATAGTCACGCATTATACTACCTCATTATATTACCTCCTTCCCCATCCCCCTAACCCCAACCACCAGGGCTTTTTCTTCTTCTTCTTTCTTAGTTCAAGCTTCAAATATAATTCTGACACATCATTGTAATATTTTAGAGAAATTTTTTAACATTTCATCCATCCCAATGAGCATAAAAACATATATTCATCACTGAAAACAGTGCTATATACTAAGTTTTTCAAAATCAAGAGCTACCATAGTTGGCATAGCTAAAATCTGTGCAGCTCATGCTATATGACAAGCCCTATTCTAACCTCTTCTGTGTTTTGTTCTCATTCATCCTCAAATCCCCCACACATAAAAGTGCTACTCTTCTCATTTTACAAGTGAGGAATCTGAAATACAATGAGATTAGAAAATGTGATCGGGTCCTCACAATGGTAAGGAATACCTGGTACTTTATGTTTTATATGTTTGTTTTTTTATATTTATGTATTGTATATATTTTGCATACTTATTTCATGCAAGCACAAAATAATAAATTACCAGTGTGAATAATCATAGCCGTCAAGTTACACAATTTCAAAATTGGCAATTTATCTAAGACAGATTTCTTAAAGACAGATAATATATATTTCTAATTTATGAAATGTTCTTAATAAAAGATATATTACATAAGATTTATACAAGGATAGCAGCTTTATTATTAATAGCCATAACTAGAAGCAAAAAATATACATTATCAAGAAATTGCATCAAATTGTCGTGAATTCCAACAATGGAATACTGCACCACTCAGCAAAAAATGGGAGGTGAGGAATGAACTACCATTACACATAGCACCATGGTTAAATATTAAAAACATTTTATTGACTAAAAAATCTAGCCACCAGAGTATACGGTTCCATTTGTATGAATGGAAAAGACTAACCTACGATGACAGAAATAGTAAGTTCCACAGGCATGTGGGAACTTACTGAGGTGATGAAAATGTTCCCTATCTTTATGGGAATTTTGGTTGCAAGGATTTAAACATTTGTTGCAACTCATGGAGTGGTACAGTTAAGACATGTATATATTTTAGTGTATGTGATTTTTCCTTAAAAAATATTAACACTAATAGTTGAGGAGGAAACCAGGCTTTGTATTTTTTATTCCTTTGAAGGAACATACAATAATGAAATGCAGTTTTAAGAGACAGATTCCTTAGTTTTGATTCTTGGGTCAATCCTTTTCATTGTGGAATAACAAGAATAACAAGAAAATTACTCCCTAAGACTTATTTCCCTGTATTGCAAAGTAGGAATATGTATGGTACCAATGATGGCGTGTTGTGAGAATTAAATGCAACGATAGGTTTGAAGCACTTAGTAGACTGTGATCATTGTTTAGGTTTTCATTTTATGTGCTCACGTATACATATATTCTGTCCCTACAAAACAGCTTCTGCTCTGAAATAATCCTCTTTGTTTCCTTCTCCCAAGCTTCTTACTCACTGACCTGAAGAAGGAAAAGGCAGCTGATCTGACAGCTTAATTCGATTTTTGCTTCCTTATTTTGACAAGAGGCTGCCACTCACGGAAAGAAATGGGGACAGTAAACAAAGAGATAAAATAATTGCTGAGCACAAGAGCCCAACCTATGTCACTTTGTAATGATCAGCTCTTCTTTCCCTTAGCTGTAATCACTTATAGAGAGAAGTTGTGGAAAGAGAGTTACTTTAATCCTGTAACATGTAAACAGTTTAGTTGTGCCTATTGTCAAGTGCCATGACATTGACCTCTTTATCCTCAGCAGAGCCTGTTGTCTTCCTCTGATATGTTGCCTCATCTTGCACTGTTCCCACCAGCAGCGCTGCAAGGAAATTCTTCTGGACTCCCTTTTGTCTATGCACACCCGTCTGTTTCTTCAAGGTCACAAACAAGCTCCATCTGCTCCATAAGTCTCTCTCTGGATATTGTAGATAACTTCAATATTTCCTTTTTGAACTTTGTTTAAAATTACAATATAACATCTCACTGTATTTTTTTTATTTATTTCAAGAGTCATCTCTTCTCACCTTCAAATAATAAGCACCTGAAGAATGGAGACACCAAAAGCAGCACGTTCTTTAGAAATAAACACAAAGATACGCTTTTAGGTTATGAAATGGACCTGAAAGAATATCTGGTTAAGCTACTTGGCTCTTTAGACAAAGGAGGTAAGGTCTTGGAAAGCCTGAGGGACCTGTACAAGGTTCTTAGGAAAGCAGAACATGATTTGCTTGAATGAAGAGAACTTGGCATCATGGCTGCAAATCTTAATCTGCCACATGTTTAGCTTGTCATCTTGGGCAAGTTTATTCAAGTTCCTTCCCCATCTGTAAAATTTTGTCATCTTTTTCTCTGATAAAATTTAATCTGATCTTATAAAAGGAAAATTTTGCAAAGATATTTTTTTCAAGTAAAATGAACATACAGTGTTATATTAGTTTCAAGTGCACAATATGATTCAACAATTCTGTACATTTCTCAGTCAGTGCTCATTATGAGAAGTGTAGTCTTAATCCCCTTTATCTATTTTGCCCATTCCCCCACTCACTTCCCCTCTGACAACTACCAGTTTATTCTCTGTATTTGATTCTGTTTTTTGTTTGTCTTTTTTTTTCTTTGTTCATTTGTTTGGTGTCATAACATAAGTGAAATTACATGGTATTTGTTTTTCTCTGAGTGACTTATTTCATAAGTGAAATTAGATCCTCTAGGTCTATCCATGTTGTTGCAAATGGCAAGATTTCATTCTTTTTTATGGTAATATTCCATTATATATAATGAGTAATATATTCCATTATATATAATGAGTAAACTAATATAACATAAAACTGTGATATATATATCACATCTTTACCCATTCATCTGTCAATGGACACTTGGGTTGCTTCCACATCTTAGCTGTTGTAAATAATGCTGCAGTAAACAGAGGGGTGCATATATCTTTTCGAATTAGTGTTTTTATTTTCTTTGTGTAAATACCAACTTGTGGAATTACTGAATCATGTGGCAATTTTATTTTTAATTTTTTGTGGAATCTCCATACTGTTTTCCACAGTAGTTGCACTAATTTGCATTTCCATCAACAGTATATGAGGCTCTTTTTTTTTCCTCCACATCCTCACCAACGCTTGTTATTTCTTGTGTTTTTGTTTTAGCCATCCTGACTGGTGTAAAGTAATATCTCATTGTGGTTTTGTTTTGCATTTCCCTGATGATTAGTGATGTTTAGCATCTTTTTGTGTGTCTGTTGGCAATCTGTATGTCTTCTTTGGAATAATGTCTATTCAAATTCTCTGCCCATTTTTTAATTGTATTATTTGGTTTGCTTGGTGTCGACTTGAATAAGTTCTTTATATATTTTGGATATTAACCCCATATCAGATATATCAGTTGCAAATATATTCTCCCATTCAGTAAGTTTCCTTTTTGTTTCGTTGATGGTTTCCCTCACCATGCAAAAGTTTTTTTATTTTGGTATAGTTCCAACAGTTTAATTTTGCTTCTGTTTCCCTTGCCAGAAGAGACATATCTAGAAAAATGTTTCTGTGTCAAAGAAATTACTGCCTATATTTTCTTCTAGGAATTGTATGGTTTCAGGTCTCACATTCAGGTCTTTAACCCAGTTTGAGTTTTTTTGTGTTTGGTGTAAGAGAGTGGTTCCAGTTTCATTCTTTAGATTTCCTCACACTATTTGTTGAAGATACTGTCTTTTTCCCACTGTATATTCTTGCCTCCTTTGTGGTAGATTGATTATAATCATATGGGTTTATTTCTCAACTCTCTATTCTGTTCCATTGACTTGTGTGTTTATTTTCTGTGCCAGTGCTATACTGTTTTGATCACTACTGCTTTGTAATATAACTTGAAGTCTGGGATTGTGATACCTCCAGTTTTGTTTTTCTTTTTCAATATCGCTATGGCTATTTGGGGTCTTTTGTCATTCCATACAAATTTTAGGATTGTTTGTTCCAGTTCTGTGAAAAATGTTGTTGGCATTTTGATAGGGATTGTATTGAATCTGTAGATTGCTTTGGATAGTTTGGCCATTTTAACAATATTAGTTCTTCCAATCTATGAGTATGGAATGTCTTTTCATCTGTTTGTGTCATCAACTTCTTTTCATCAACTGCTTTATAGTTTTCAGAGTACAGATCTTCCACCTCCTTGGTTAAGTTTATTTCTAGATATTTTATTCTTTTTGGTGCAATTGTAAATGGGATTGTTTTCTTAATTTCTTTTTCTGCTGTTTTATTATTCATGTATAGAAATGAGACTGAATAGATGGATCTTAAATGAGCACTTGCTAATTTAATATTTGGCATTCTATTTATTCATTAAATCAAGGAAGTTTAAAAAATCAAGAAAGTTATGTAATATCTTATTTATGATAATATTTTTTCTTCATAACCACATATCTGTTTATTTTGATATTTTTCCATAATGAATACCATTATTTAAGATAGAAATGACAGCAGAAATTTATCCATTGTCATATCTAATTAAAACATATGCAACCAACCTTAATTAAAATTTATGTAAAATTTATATCTGTGTATATATCACACATATTTAAATTTTATATATAAAATACATATGTATATATAAAGCCAATATTTTGTAAAGCAAATATATATATAAAGAAAATGGAGACCTAAGAATTATTTTTAAATAATTGGTCATACAACCTATATCCTTATTACTAAATTCTAAATCAATTTGTTACTGAAGGAGATAATATAATTCATGCATTAGGTGTCAGCATTAGTACATAGAGATTGAGGACAATAGAAGCACCATGTGAATTTGCAAGAGAGTACAAATTTTTATATTGCTAATTACTTGATATTTTGCCTTTAAAGATAAAGCTTTGTTTCTCACACACACAAAAGCATTTCAGAAGATTAATTAGGGCTTCATTAATAAATAATTAAGCATTTTATCTCTACATTGCCTGAAAGTAATAGTAAATTACAGCTTACCCATGTTCCTAATTTGATGTCCAGCAAACAGATTTGCCTGTGGAAATTTTGTAAATCAAGCTCATGATATATTAGCCATACTTTGCTTGCCTTCCAATTCTTCTTAGTTGTTGATAATGCAAATCAAGCCACATGAGTGATATCCTGTCAGGAGACACTGCTTTGGAAAGCCATACTCACATTAATACTAACCATTCAGAATTGTTATATGGAACAGTTCCCTCCATAATTAAGAAGACAAACATGGCAAAGAATATGCTGCTTCGTCAAGTTTTGCATGTGAATCATCCCCAAAGTGAACTTTTAAAAAGATCCCCAGGAGTTCCATCAGGATCAAATAAAAATAAAACATCATGGCATATTAACATAGCTAAGTCAGCAAATAAATATCAGATGTGAAAAATAAATTTGATATTTAATTACGCATACTATAAAGTTTATAAGCCAAACTCTACTTGAAAATAATGAAGTGCGCATGATTTTATTAGGATAAAATGTGAGTCTATTACCTGACTCCATTACATTGAATTTTAGACACACTGTTCTCTTAAAGATTAGTTTCTCTCTGAGATAACCCAGAGGTGGCATCAACTCACTGACAGCATGTCTTATTTTTCACTGAACTACTAGCACCTAGACTAGATCCTCGTACATACAAAGCATTCAGTAAAAATTGTATTTAGAAAAATAATTAGATCTTTTTTTAAGATTTTATCCATTTATTTGAGAGAGAGAGCATGCGAGAGGAAAAGCATGAGAAAGAGAGGGTCAGAGGGAGAAGCAGACTCTCTGCTGAGCAGGGAGCCTGATGCAGAACTCGATCCTGGGACTCCAGGATCATGACCTGAGCTAAAGGCAGACGCTTAACCAACTGAGCCACCAAGGCACCCCAAAACTAATTAGATCTTAAAAGCGAATTTATTTAAGCCTTTATCATTTGATCTAAGTCACTCATTTCTGTTCAGAAAAACTGGTTATGTCCTGGAGAGTTCCCTTAAGTAGAGAAAAGAAACACAAAGCAGGGCTCTGCATCAGGAAGAACTGATGATGGAAAAAGAAGGCAGAACGTGTGGTAGTTTAGTCTGTAAAAGACTGCTGACCTCAAAATAGACAACATAGAGAAATAACACATGCCACTCTTTGGATGAAGCCATTGTCTGCCAAGACTAAGTGCGTATCCTACTTTGGAGCCTTCTAAGTGTAGAAAAGGAGTCTCCTACTCAGCATTGTCTCCTACTAATTGCCTCCTTAATATATTGTATAAGACAGGTTCTGAATAAAATTTTGTTTCATTAACTCAACAGTGGAAGAAAGGAAGCTTAAAGAAGGGTAGAAATCCTTAACACCTTAGTAATGGAAAATTTTTTCACATTGGAACATACATAATTTTCCAGAATAATTACATTTTTATAGCGGTCATAGTTCATAATAACACCTTATGACTCAAATGGAAATCATATTTAAGTTTATACTTTTGCCATACATTGAAGTCAATTACTAGTTTATATTGTTCTGCATTACTGTCCTAGAATCATTTTACATCTGTCTCTTGGCCAGTGTATTCACAAAAGTGGATCAAGAAACAAATTATAAGCTGATCAATATTTTATTCTTTTCTTTAAGGCCTTTTATTTTACCATGTGGGGTTTCAGTACATTAAGCTGGTGCTTTATAATGTGAAATGATTTTGATGATATGCAAATAAAAGACTATTAAAAACAAATGACAGGTTTTTGGCAAAGCATTTGATTGTGTAAATTATCTTTCTGTAACTGCAAATATTCAACATTCATGCATTAAAAGAGTTCGCATTAAACAATAGCTACAAAGTCGAGATGTGGACTCTAGCTTCTCAAAGTGGGAACAGAAGTTACGTTCTGTAGAGGGCAGATTTCAAAGGACAAAGGTAAACACTCATATAATTAAAAGTTTAAATAGATATGTTGTACATACTTAGCTACTTACGTAAGTATGGGTGTCTGAGACAGAAAATGAATGTCCCAGGCAGAAGTAAATCAATCTCAAGGGAATTGTAAAGTGGCATTATGATGGGCACACAATGCTCTCTCCACAGCTGTTCTTGCACTTAGAACATGAAAGGCAGCACAAGATAGAAGGGAAAGACTGACAAATTGATTGGTTCCGCCGTTTTCTTAGTATTATGTGCCATGTCACTTTTTGAGGTTCTTAGATAAGATCCAATTGCTCCTTAGGCCTTCTTAATTACCTTTCAGACGTCCTTTGTTATAGGATTTGTTACCGGGAATCTAAGAGACCTTGTCTTGGCACTTTGACAGAAAGGATTGGACTGTTTAACCAAAACTAATGAATATCTTCCATTTCCTTCACGAAAAAGTTAATAAATGTTATGCTGTTTCCTGAATCGTGTATGTAAGTGACAGCAAGAAACAGCCTTGGAATAGTAATAATAAAATTGCCTTTGTTAACTCCAAAGCATAACAATAGAAATGCGTAACAGTATAATCTGAATCCCTTCTATTTCTTTGTTCTCAGGCAAAATACACTGAGAAAGTACTTATGAATTCTGTATGATTCTCATTTTATAATGAAATGAGTGATTTATTCAGTTTTTCAGTTCTAATCACAACTGACCAAATGATTCAGACTTTACAATAGACAGTGGTTATCACATAGCACACAACATGCTAATAAAGAAAATGTTGATAGTTACTAACAAAAAATGATTACTGATATTCCCTAGCCACTGATGACACCTATCAGAGTATGAGGGTGTTTGTACATTATTTTCGTTTGTTGTCTTCTCTTTCTGGTTATGTGATTTATCATTGCCATGTTTATGGTTCCTTTCTGTGCAATAAATGTGCCTCAAACCATTACTGGCAAATATTCTAATAGTAATGCAACAAAGCAGATTGAAATTTCCATCTTTTGACCATTGATACAAGATTCATAAGTGTAATAGATTACTTGAGATATCAAGTACTCAATTAAATCAAGTACTCTATTAAACTCTATTATATTTAAATAAGCTCTTCTGAAATTTTCTGTAGTATTCTCCATTCTGTGAAAATATCTCTTTACTTGAATGTAATTCTCTACCAAATTTCAAGATTAATATAATTTTATAAAAGTTCCTCTTTGTAAGACAAAAATTTTAGCTTACTTTATTTAATGTGGAAACACACCTCCCACACTTTCTGATTTGCATTAAAATAAGCTAGGGTTTTAGATGCAGAGTATTACTCTTTAATTCATAGATTTTATATAATATGTCCTTTTTGCATGACTGGTTTAAATGATTCCAATCAATTATTTTGTATTCCACATTTCTTATTCTTATACTCTAATCTTTGTTTTCTTTTTAATTTAGGTAAGTAGGGGATATTTTCTTCTGAACTTATGCATGCTTTAAAACATCTTGTTTTTTGCTTTTCCTTAGGTACATATTAAAATTATTTCATCCTGCATTTTAGGAGAAGGAACACAGCACAGCAATTCTGCTATAAAGCCTGAGGTCCTAGCTGTAAGTCCTGTGTCAATCACTTCGTACGATCTAGCCTTAGATAATAATTGTAATTCCTCTATGCCTCAATTCCCTCACTTTTTAAAGAGAGATAACACTAGTTCTTACCGATAGGGACTTTGCTGTGGATAAACTGTGTCCAACATGTAGTGAACCCACAATAAATCGTTATCATTGTTAACTACATTACTTGACACCATGCTGACTTCTGGCATTTATTGCTGAAGAGAAAACAGAAATCTAAGGCAAGTCTGAATGTCATTACATAATGGGTAATATTTTCCCCCAGTTGAATGCATGCAACTTTAATTTAATAATTTAATAATAATTTTAAAAGACAATTATGTTTTATGTTTGGGATCTTATTTCATTGATTTTTATCTTGAATATGTGGAATTGTTTTGAACTAATTTCTCAGATTGTCCTTCAGCTGAGAAAGTAGTTTCACCTGGTGTTTTGTAGTTGTCTGAGAGGTAAACGACACTTGCTCCCATTCTCTCTTTACTTTCTTATTAATTTATTCTCCTCTCAGAGCTACAGTTACAGCCAGAAGTTAGGTAAATGCGGGAAGATTCTATCTAATTCCCTGTGATAAATGTGGTTGTGCTTTCTTGAGGTAACATTCCTCATCCAAATTCTTCTGACACAGGATAGAGTAAAAAGGTCTTGGTTCTGTCATCATATACTGTTACTCAAGTGGTTTTTAATTTTAGGATGCAGTTGGTACCCTAGCCCAACCCTGCTTCCACTTTCTGTCCAACTATTTCCAGGAATGTGTAGACTGTGAAAAAAAAGAGGGTGATTCCTCAGAAAACAGTATCCCACACAGAAGAGGAAGAACTCAGGTTTTCCATTGCTACAATACCTGCATTTATGAACCAGGTGCTGAGAAAATTATTAGAATCACACTCTTTTTAAAATTGTCATAAGACTGCAACATGAGCTAGAACCTCTTAACAAGTTTTTGAGTATAAAATACAGTACTGTTATCAGGCACAACATCGTACATCAGATCTGTTGAACTTATTTATCTTGTATAACTGAAATTTTGTACATGTTAATTAGTAATTCTCCATTTCTTCGTCACCCCAGGCCCCCAGAAACTATTGTATTTTCCCTTCCAATGAGTTTATCTTATATACCTCATATAAGTAGAATCATGCTGTATCTGTCCCTTTGTGACTGGCTTATTTCACTTACCATAATGTCCTCCAAGTTCATCCATGCTATCACAGACGACAGGATTTCCTCTTTTTTATGCTTCAGTAATATTCCATTCTATGTCTATATCCCATTTTTTTTTCCATTCATCCACTGATGGACATTTAGGTTGTTTCTATACCCTGGCTACTGTGACTAATACTGCAATGCATATTGGAATGCTAATATCTCTTTGAAATCCTGACTTCAATTCTTCTGAATAAATACCCTGTGGAGGAATTGCTGGATCCTATGGTATTTCTCTTTTTAATTTTTTGAGAAACCTCCACACTGCTTTCCATATTCGCTGCACCATTTTGGATTCCTACCAACAGTGCACAAGGATTCCAATTTCTCCACATCTTTGCCAACTCTTCCTGACTTCTGTTTGTTTGTTTTGATAATAGCCATCCTAAAAGATGTGAAGTGGTATCTGATTGTGGTTTTGATTTGTATTTCCCTGATGGTTAATGATATTGAGTCTTTTGTGTGTCTTCTTTGGAGAAATGTCTATTCAAGTCTTTAGACCATTTTTAAATTGGATTATTAGTTTTTATTTGCTACTGAGTTGTAGGAGTTCCTTACATATGTTGGAAATTAACCCTTTATCAGATATAAGGTTTGCAAACATTTTCTCCCATTCCATACATTAACATTTCGCTTTGTAGATTACTTTCCTTGCTGCGAAGTTTGATGATACCCCACTTGCTTATTTTTGCTTTTGTTATCTGTGCTTTGGGTATCATGTCCATGAATTCTTTGCCAATACCAATGTCATGAAGTTTTTCCCCTGTTTTATTCTAGGGGTTTTACTGTTTCAGTTTTATGTTTGAAGTCTTTAGTCAATATTGAGTTGGTTTTTGTGTATTGTGTCAGATGGGCTCCAATTTCACTCTTTTGCATGTGGATATCCAGTTTTCCCGGTACCATTTGTTGAAGAGATTACCCTTTCCCCATTGTTCTTTTGGCACCTTGTCAAAGACCAAGTGACCACTATGGGTGCATTTATTTTTAGGAAGCACACTTTTAAAAGCTTTTCCTTAACCTAGTTTGGGATGTTCTAGGTGAAAGAGGCATCTTAGTTGGAAAATTATTCAGAATGTCAGAATTAACTGTATTCTACAGGTCACTGTATCCTGGAGCTCACCTTCTTCCTTAACAGCAGGTACCATTTCCCTATTCCTAGCAACCCAATCAAACTAAATTCTTCAAGAGGCTTATTTCAGTATTTATGCTCATATATTTAAAAAATATACCTAACTGCATTTCTTAAATTTTTAGCCTTTGCTACTAGCTGTTGACTGTCTCTCTTGGGAAATGAGTATTTAGCTAACTTTCAGTGCCTCTAGCCACCAACCATCCTCCACATGTAAGTTTCCTTTTCCCCATATTCCTTATATATACATTACATCATGCATATATATCTCTATGTAAATTATATTAAGTAATTTCATTGTAATACCTAGATAAATGTAATCCACAGTTAATCAATACATTATACAATGATTACTTTTTGTTCCTTTTGAATCTTTTTATATACCCTTAGATTAATAAATTCCTTATTGTTGTTTTGTTGGTAGTTTTGTTTTCTCCATTTTTTGTAGCTAATTCATCTCAAACATGCCCTGATTATCTATATGCTTCTTCTCAACATATTAAAATGTATCATGTATTCTATCAATTTTTTGGTGGTAATGGATACGTTTATTACCGTGATTGTGGTGATAGTATCCCAAATGTATATATATATATATATATATATATATATATATATATATATATATCCAAATTCAGCAAATTGTATACATTAATTATATTCAGTTTCTTCTATATGAATTAAACCTCAATATAACTGGGGGGGGAGAAAAAAAAGGAAAGAAAATGGTCTTTGAAAATCTTTTGAATGGTATAGAAAGACATATGTTGCAAAGGATGATTTCCTTCCTGGAATTTCTTAAACCAGTCCGTGCATGTATGTATCAATTTTAACCTCTTGAAGTTATGTCTACTGCAGCTTCTGACCTGCTTTGGTATGGACTTGCTGCTCTAGAGGTCTCTGCACAGCTGTCATATAGGTACTCTCCTTAGCCCTCACCCTAATGATTTCCTCCACTTCTCTTGTGGGCTAGATTGCTTGCTTCTTGCATCCCAAAATCTTCTCTTATTTTATCCCCTCATCTTAGCGAGCCATCAACTCTAGTAGTTTCCTAAAAAGGAGATAGGGAAAGAAAGACAAAATCCAATGAAATCTGGCATGTCTGCAAAATCTTAATCTTCTTTCATATTTACAGGGTAGGTTTGATATAGAATTCTAAATGGAAAATCCTCTTTTCCTCAGACTTTTAAGGCACTGTTTCATTGTTTTTAATTAACAATTAATTTCTTTTACTTAACAGTGTTGCTCTTAAAAAGTCCCAACTTATTCTGTGGTTGGTCATTTGTAAGCAAATTGTTTTTAATTTATAGGGCATTCAGTGTGTTCTCTTTGTTCCTATATTTTATGTTACCTTAATGTCCACCTATTTACATTCGCCATAGCAGACAGTCTCTTTCCATGGAATCTCAAACAATTTAAATTGTGGAGTTTTCATTATATATTAATGATTTTATTTCCCATATTTTTCCCTTCAGATCTCTTATTTAGAAATTGCTCCTCTTGAAGGAATCATACAGTTGTCTTTTGCTTCTCTCTAAATTTTCATCTATTTTATTTTTGCTTTAGTTTTTGATATGTCCTCAAATTTACTTAAGAAATGCCTGCTGAATTATTCCATCATTTTATTTTTTTATTTTTTGATATTTAGCACTTAATATGGAGAATATTAAGGGATATTATTTCACAAATTACCAGATATATGTATCACAAGTTACATTAAAAATAAAATACCAAAACTTTTGAAAATGCTATTCAGTATTACTCAGGAAAGTCACACTAAATATGCCTTAACCTTCAGAATATGTTCCTTGCCATTTTCCTGACCATTGCTTTATTTACATATTAAAATAAAAAACAACTTTATCCACCACCATGAAAAGTCTACCATTTATAGTTGAGGTTTTCTTCACTCTAAAACATAGCTTCAAATCTGAAAAATGATTCTCTGCTCCATAATTTTATTTTTAACACTCCAGTTTCTTTTTTTTTCTTTTGCCCTTTTTCTAAAACACTACATTGTTCATGGATGCAATTTATGCTCTTAATCACTGAGATTTTTGAACTGTCTTCACCGTGCACAGTTTCTTTTTCCTCCAAGTTCCTTTTATGTATTTGTTTTGATTTAGTATTTCTTCTTAGACACTTTCTTCAGATATCTGGTTATTCTTGGCTGTATACTTGGAAATGAAGGCAACACTAGACACTGAAGGGAATCTCTGTGCATGTATGCATAGCCATGCCCTCTGGCTTCAGTGTAGGAGGGATAAGGCTGGGCTATTTCATCTGAGAATTCCCTATCGAGATCTATTATTTCTCTTGAGTGTTCAGATTTCATGAAGTTTCTTTCAATCTCCACCTCTGAGGGAATAAACCTTGCTGCCAGTATTCTGAGAGTTAAATTTGGAAACTGTTTCACAAATTTCCAGTTTTCACTAGAATATTTAATTTCAACCAGGTCTGAATGTTCTAAATAACACATACTTTTGTTTTATTCCCTCCAGAAAATAATTCTCCAGTCTTCTTACGGCTGTGTTAAATGGGTAATTGTGGGGTGCCTGGGTGGCTCAGTCATTAAGTGTCTGCCTTCAGCTCAGGTCATGGTCCCAGGGTCCTGGGATCAAGCCCCATGTTGGGCTCCCTGCTCAATGGGAAGCCTGCTTCTCCCTCTCCCACTCCCCCTGCTTGTGTTCCCTCTCTCGCTCTCTCTCTGTCAAAATAAATAAATAAAATCTTTAATAAATAAATAAATAAATAAATAGGTAATTGCTTCATAGAACCTTTCAGCTATATATGACATTTATGACCTTCCTTAAACCCTATTTCCAGAAGCACCTATTGCCAAATATTCCTGAGTTTTTTTATGTTTTTTATTTTAAGTCATGTTGCTTTTCATCTTCTTCCACTAAAAACTTAGCATTGCCAGATAAGATATAGGATTCTCTTTTACATGTGAACATATTTTATTCTAAAAGAAGTGTTCATTGTTTTTCTGAGATTTAGATTTAACTGGATACCATGTATTTTCATTTGCTAATAATTGCAATCCTATTTAAAATATGACCTTCTTGGGTTTGCTCAATCAGCTACTACCTACTATTTATTTTACAATTTCCAAAATTTGTAGCTATCATTATACTCCTATTCTCTTTGTACTTAAGTATTTACATCTTAAAAATCTGTTTACTGTCATTTTATTGTGGCTTGAAGAAGAAGCAGATCTTTTTTTGTTCTGTCCACTATCTGAATCAAAAGCAGTTGTTTTCAATGCAAATCTCAGGATTCCTTCTTCACTACCAAAAGAGAAGCTTGAATCCTCTTGATTTAACCATGCTTAGAAATATATTAGCTACCTGATATATACATGAATTTGCTTTTAAAGTGATGTCATCAGTAGGATTGCAACGTCACCAAGTCCAACAGAAACAAATTTTACAAGCTGTGAATGTGGATTTTGGGACATGGAAGCTGAGACATGCTTTTTATATTTATTACTGTCACTTAAAGAAATAGTTTCATAAAATAGGAAAGACGAAAATATAAATCTCCTCAGGAGTATTTGTTAATTCATTGATCTGATTGACAGTTTTAGCAGAGTTCTATGTGAGTTTGGGCATAAGAAGATTATTCTCGGATTCATTATATAAAGTTCATGCCAAGTTTAATCTATAATCCAGTCCATAAAATGATTTATAAGAGAAATATTTGAAAGTTTCCTGGATAAGATCTTAAAGACCATTTTTCCTATCTTCTGATGGGTCATTATATAACTCTTGTCTCCTTCACAAGTTCCAACTTTTTGACTTATTAAAGCATGTGCATTTTTAAACAAAGTCTTAAAAATAACACAATGTACAACATATCAGTTGGGATTCCTTCTCTGAATTCTAAGAATAATTTAAGTTTAAAGTAACCTGATTTTATATAAAACCTTAATCCCTTGATTTTTTACCACTAACACTCATTCTCTCCTCTTCAAATACAGTTTGAATTTAGGCATAAAGTATTTATTTAGAAGTGATATAATGCACAGAAGTTTTTATTTTCCATCCTATGACATCTTTAAGTGAATTATGATGGTTGAGGAAAGCTAAACGTACATTAACAGTATCCATCAGTTTTGTGAAATTGTTGTCAGAACCATTTCTATTACTCTAAAATCATCTTGGATACTGTTTTTTTTTAAGATTTTATTTATTTATTTGAGAGAGACAGAATGACAGAGAGCATGAGCAGTGGGGAGGAGACAGAGGGAAAAGGAGAAGCAGACTCCTTGCTGAGCAGGGAGCCTGATGTGGGACTTGATCCCAGAACCCTGGGATCATGACCTGAGCTAAAGACAGATGTGTAACTGACTGAGCCACCCAGGTGCCCCTCCTCTTGGATACTGTTATGAGAAGTTGTCATTTCCTTCATTTCCTTTAGGGAACTTTCTGGAATATTGTTTATATTCCAAAGTCCTTTTTAATTTTTTTAAAACTTTTATTTTATTTTATTTTTAGAGGGAGAGAGTAAGTGGGGGGCAGGAGAGAGGCAGAGGGAGAAGGAGATAGAGAATCCTAAGCAGGCTCCACGCTAGCCTGACGTGAGGCTCCATCTCACGATCCTGAGATCCTGACCTGAGCCAAAATCAAGAGTTGGATCTTAGCCTACTGAGCTATCCAGGAGCCCCTATTATAAAGTCCTTTAGCTTTTAGTCTTAAGAATGGCATTTGGCTTCTATCTCACAGACTTTTTATATGTAGTCCTCTGTGTGTGTGTGTGTGTGTGTGTGTGTGCATAAAATAGGGATCCCTGATGTGTTTGTTTCTCATTTCAACAGTTAACATTATTGCACTCTGACAATTGGGTCTGTGTTACCATCTGTCACTTGGGGAATGTGTCTGTCAATTAGCAGTTCTACAACACTATCTGTCGACCCACAAAATTTACCAGGAAAATAACTTGAAAGCTACTGTCAAGAGGAAATTGAACTAGGTATCGAGTTCTTTGGAAGTACATTTTTTCACAGCATCTGCGTGTCAAGTAGTGATGAATGCCCTTTCTAACTAGGTGAGAAAGTGAAATTTGTCTCTTTAAAGAAATTTCTATAAAGTAGGATATGCTCTTTCAGCAATACCACTCAATCTATAACATGTTTTCAAATTTATTCATTTATTTATATACAATTTTGAAGTATATTCAAAAACACCTCATCATAATTTTTTAAACCCTATATTTCGGAAATAGCTGGTACCTTTATTTAGGAAATGACTTAATGAAAAGATCTGATATTTCACTTATCCCACTATAATCTAACCCATAATATCTTGAGGTTAAACTATTAAGGGTGAATATCTTTTCCAAAAAAACATTTCCTTATATAATGACTAGATGTTTTAACAAAGTTCATTTTAGAAGATTATCCATAGACTCTGGTCAATAACATCGTACTTATGAAGGATAGATTTCTAAAACAAACACATTGGAGTCACAGTTGTGAAGGTCTAAGTGAAAAAGTTTTCTCAGTTGCCCTTGTTCTACTTGTTCAAACGCATCCTATAATTACCCATTTTAGAACCTGAAAATAAAATTTCTGTATTCCAAGAGTGTCATCAACAAGCTTTGTTATTTATATTTCCAGCACTATGGAAACAAAATGGATGAATTTATATACAACTGGGCATATGTGTGTATGCGTGTGTGGTGTGTACATGCATTAACACACACATATGTTTTCACAGTTTCATGCTAAAGGGACTCTGTTGTTCTCTTAAAGTAATTTTTCTTACCTGCTATACTGCAGGGGAGTACACATATGTGTATGCATATACACACACATATATATTCAGACACAAATTTTTATGCATGCATATGTATGTGACTGCTGTATGTGTATATGTACATAAATACATGCATGTATTCATATGCAATATAATAGGTTAGAAAAGATAGAAAATTATAAAAATAGATTAAATTACTTTAAAAGGACAACAGAGTCCATTTAGCATGAGAACTGTATGTATACTTGTTAATATGCAGTAGTTTTGGAATCAAGAAATGGCTTAGATCCACCACGTTGGCAGTGCGATCGCAAACTTTTTTTATATCTCTCAGCTTTAAGTCCCTAATCTATAAAATGAGAATGGTAATATTTTCATGAGTATTCGATAAAGTAATAAATTGATAGTAATAAATTGATTAATAAATATGCCTAGCTAGAAAATGGTACATGGTAAGAATTCAGTAAATGTTAGCTAAAAATTGGTAAAATTGTTTTACACATCTCAGGTACCTCTAAAGGCATAATTATATTGTCAGACAGTAAAAAAAATTCATAATAATAACATTGAGTCATCTGAGTCATACATATCCTTAGATTTTATAATAAAAGAAGAAAAGATATTCTATTCTCCTCTTGTTAGATAATGAAACTAAACCCCTAAAATCCTTGATGAAGAAAAATGTAATTATTTTCAATTTCCTATGTTAATTGAGTTACAGAAAAGCATAATGAATTCTTGAAAATGCTTCACATCATATTTAATATTTCTGTTGTTGTTGTCTAGCTTCCGAGATATTTCAATTATTGATGTCAGCCCTTCAAATCACTAGGATGGTGTGTTTTAGCATATCTCCTAGAAAACTAACTCTGCATGCTACAAATTGATCATCATCATTACATACCTTCAAAAACAGTGCTTATAACTATGAAAGGCCATACTTATGCTGGTGTTCAAGTGATGTCTTTGAGGAATGTGAAATTTTTGATAAACCCCATCTTGGAGCCTTCCAAAATCTGACACCATTGCCACCAACTCAAGTGTTTTTCCCATGAAAACCTACTGAGATCAGTAAAGCTTTTGGCCAGTTATATTTGATGTCCTTTGCTGAGAATGTTTCCTTCAAACATTTGGAAGTAGACTGTATTTCCATAAGGTTTATATTTTAGAGAGCTCATTTATATTTAACTTCCAGCCTTGCCCTCTGTGGGACTTCTTTATATGTCTGCTCTCTTTTTATTATCAAGGGAAATATTTATGCTTTTCAATGCAAGGTCAAATAAGGAAATATTTAAATAAAACACAAAAGAATTGTTGCCTTCCTTGTCAGCTTGAGATTCTCCCCAATATTATAAAACAGCAAATTTAACTCAGAAGACTTCTCTGTGGGTTCTCCAATATACCACATCTCCATGCTTTGTTTTTGCCCATTAGTAAAGCAATTTTATTTATTTATTTATTTTTAGGGAGAGAGGACGTGCCTGCACATGCGTGAGCAGGTGGGAGGTGAACGAGGGGCAGAGTGATAGAATCTTAAGCAGGCTCTATGTGCAGTGTGGAGCCCCACTCGGGGCTTGATCTCACAATCCTGAGATCATGAACTGAGCTGAAATCAAGATGTTTAACCACCGAGCCACCCAGGTGCCCCAATTATTATAGCAATTTTTAAAAAACATACCTGGATTTGATGTCAAATGAAGGTTTCTCAATATCTATTATGACATTTGGTAGAATGGTGCTCACTAATTGTTTGCTTCATCATACAGAATTGTATTTTATACATAAAAACTATTTAGCTGCTACAATTTTTGTTTTTTTCCCCTTTTCTTCTTACTCTTAATCTCTCTCTCTCTCTCTCAACTTCTCTCACTCTCTGTCCTCTTTTCTTATTGTGTAAGGAAAAAATGCAAACCTGAATAGCCAAGAGTAGATGAAGTGAAACATAATAAATAAGAGCAAGAGAATGTTGGAGGGACATCATCAAGATGGCAAATTAGGTGGTTCCTGACTTCAGGTCCTGTCACAGAAAAAGCAACTTGCAATTATCCAGAAACAAGACAACTTGGTAAAGATGTTAGAAACTGGGGATGAAGCTGATGAACCCCCTCAGACCACAAAAACAGAGAATGCCTACATTAAAAGGGTAAGAAGAGTTGTTTCACTTTGACTTCATTGTCCCTACCCCAAGCTGGTGAAGTGTTGCACTGAGGGGGTGCCTGGGTCTATAGTTTCTCCAGTGGGAACATGAGAACCTAAAGTGGACATTCAAATTCCCCAGCATTCGGGGATGCTTTTTGGGAGGCATACTTAGGTATTGCATCATGGAATTTATCTGGGGAATCAGCTAGAGACAGAGAGCGGTGGGGTGCTCACAGCAAAGGGCATGTGGAGCTTTTTTTTTAATATTATTATGTTATGTTAATCACCATACATTACATCATTAGTTTTTGATGTAGTTTTCCATGATTCATTGTTTGCGTGTAACACCCAATGCTCCGTTCAGTACGTAGGGCATGTGGATCTTTGAAGACTGCATTCCTTTTAGTGATGAAACCTAAGGAGAGATCCCAGCCAGTGGTATTCCCATCTGCAGAACAAAACTGGGGCCCCATCTGGTGTGGGAGCTCTTTTGGCAGTTCTGCCCAGTTTGAGTCCTCAGCCACTGAGCCATCATGACTGATCAGATGATTTTTCGGCCTTGTCTGGACAGGGAGCCAAGGCAGCAGCCCCACCCAACTGTTGAGCATAACATCTGGCCCCATCTAACTTGGAAGCCTGAAAAATAATGCCAGGCAACCTTGGAGCCCAATCTATGTTACTGGTAGTTGAGCTCAGCCTACAGCCCCACTGGTGGTTGAGCTCAGCCTGTAGTCTCACCCAATTGCTGAGCACAGCCTGCAGCCTTGCCAGGCAAAAAGTCAGTGACCCCAACTGACCTTGGAGCACAGCTTCTAATCCTACCTAAAAGTGGGGTACAGCTGATGGCCCCACCTAAGCAGGGTGCCAGGACAGCAGCCTTGCCCAACAGGGGAGCACAGCTAACAGCCTGCTCAATAGCAAAACATAACCTATAGCCATGCCCCACTCTGGGCACAGCCTGTTGGCCCTCCTGATCACAGCAGGCCTAAGGCTCTATATAACTGCAACACCCTATAACCTAAAAGAAATGGATAAGTTTCTAAACATAAACAATCTACTTAGACTGAGTCATGCAGAAATAGAAATGTGAAAAGACCACTAGCCTGTAAGGAGATTGCATGAGTAATCAAAAATCTCCCAACACAGAAAAGCCCAGGACCAGATGCTTTCACTGGTGAATTCTACTAAACATTTTAAAAAAGAATTCACGCCAATCCTTCTCGAATTCATCCAAAAAATTAAAGAGAAGAGAACACTTCCAAACATATTTTATGAGGCCTATTCAATGTAGTATTGACAGTTTTAGCCAGAGAAATTAGGAAAGATAAAGAACGCATACAAATCAGAAAGGAAGAAGTAAAATTGTTTCTGTTTGCATGTTTATACACTAACAATGAACTATCTGAAAAAGAAAGAAAACAATCCCGAGGTCTTACCTTTGTTTTATATTGAGCCACCAAACAAGCCAGTCAACGTTTACTGGGAACAAGCTGTCACATGATATTCATGCTGTATTCACCTTGACTTACTTATTTAACTATATGGACAGTTACAGAAACTACTCAGTATCAGGGTATAGAACAGACTTGCAGTTTGGCACATTCATCAAAAATATGCAGGAATTTTCAGGGCTGCTCCTGGACTGCTTCACTTAGCAATTTATTTTTGTTTGTCTGGTTATATTTTTCTTTTAATCTAAGATGCACAGAATTGAGGAAAACATATTTTCACTTTAGTTTCACTATTTTAACTGAACTCTCATACTATAGCCATAGGCTTTGGTTGATTATATTGGATTCTTTACTTAAGTAATAATTTCATTTTCAAATAATGATAATTCTCATCTAAACACTGAACAATATTTTTTATTAAATTCACTATAATCCTTAAAATATTTATGATAATAACAGGCATTATTGTCCTATTCCTGACTGTTATTGAGAAAATACTTCATAGATCTCTCTCATTTCTGTATGTCATACAAAATGAGACACTGATCTCCTTTGTTCTGTACTCTAATTTTAACCATGTCTGTATAGTAAATAGCCCTAGAAGATAATGGTAGTGTCTTCAACTGGAACAAAGAAGAGTCATTCTTATTGTCTGGTGTAATATAATAATGTCTCATTGTGGAGCAAAATGTAGACATGCTTACTACCCATTATAAATGGATCCTAGTTTCCTAAGCTTAGGGTTCTTCTGAATGTTAACCAGTCACAAATACAAGTATCCCTTGGTCTTGGGGCAAGTTGAACAGACACAAATAAGCAGATGCTTATGTTACTTACTGTACAGTGAAAAAAATGAAGACCTTTCTCTTAGACTCAAATTATGTGCTCTATCAACAGTCATTAAATAGTGGCAAGTAAATTTGTAAGCTTTCCCTTAGAGCAAAATCTCAGACCATTCATACTTACTGACAATTTCGCCCATCAGAATGGGATTCTTTGAGAGATATGACTTTATGGAAGAGAAAGGACAAGATGCCTGTGTGCTAGATTCAGTAATATAAAAAGATTCCCAGACATCCAGTAGTATATGCTCTAACCCAAGTGCTGGTATTGGTGGTGGGGGTAACGAGGGTTCCTCATTGTACTACCTATTGATGAATATTTAAAGGTTGAGCAACCGGAGAGGAATTGACACAAGCTGCTCTGATAGTTCTGTGGTTGTTGCTTAGTCTCCTTTAAACAGACAAAGGAGGAGCTATTGTCATAACAATGGGACAACATATTTTCCATCCTCACTGGAGAGGCAATTTTCCTCTGTATGTGGAGCCAATAAGAAAAATATCTCTCAACACCTCTGGACTTCTTCCCCCAACTCAATCCCATAGCCATTGCCCAGTAATTTTATCAGGTGAATGAATGCCACCTATATGATGGTGTGCCATGCTGGAGGCACTGTCAGCCTGTGACCCTGAATTGATGTAAGTCACTCAGGAAGGACAAAAGTTGTAAACAGTATTTTTTTCCAGGGATACCATGTGCACTTCAGGAACTGTACCTCTTGTATGAAAGCCAAGCATTAATTTTTAATGTGCCACCCTGCCCAAAACATGACTTCTACCATGAAAGTATTGCAAAAGACAAGCAACTATATAAGGAAATTCCACTAAAGACCATGTAGTCCTCAGATGTCAGCAGAAATATTTCCAAAATGAAGATACCCTTGTTTGCTCGGGGGAGTTCACCAGAGCAATGGAATATTACTCAGCCACAAAGAATGAAATCTTGCAATTTGCAACAGCATAGATGGATCTAGATTGTATAATGCTTAAATAAAATAAGTCAGTCAGAGAAGCCAAATACCATCTGATTCTCAATCATGTGTGGACTTTAAGAAAGAAAAAAAAGGTACCAACAAAGAACAGATTCTTAACTATTGAGAACAAACTGATGGCTACCAGAGGGGAGGTAGATGGAGGATGGGTGAAATAGGTGAAGGGGATTAAGAGTACACTTATCATGATGAGCACTGAATAACAGAAGTGTTGAATCACTATATTATACACCTCAAACTAATATAACACTCTATGTTAATTATACTGGAATTAAAATAAAAAATAAAAAGTATAAATAAATAGATACGTAGGTACGTAGATAATTTTATTTTAAAGACTCATTATCCTTACAATGGCAATGATCCACTGAAATGACCAATGAAACCACTTCAGTTATAGACAGCATTTAGATCAATCTCTGCTTTACTGACCAAGGTTGCTATGGATGATAAAATTGTCCTAGAGGGCGCCTGGGTGGCTCAGTTGGTTAAGCGACTGCCTTCGGCTCAGGTCGTGATCCTGGAGTCCTGGGATCGAGTCCCACATCGGGCTCCCTGCTCAGCGAGGAGCCTGCTTCTCCCTCTGACCCTCTTCCCTCTCGTGCTCTCTGTCTCTCATCCTCTCTCTCTCTCTCAAATAAATAAATAAAATCTTTTAAAAAAATAAAAAAAAAATTGTCCTAGACTTCCAACTTTTGGGAAAGGCACTGTTTGTGCAATAGCTAATGCGATCAATGTATTGGGCCAAGTGGAAAGACCTATTTAAAAAGTATGAAGAAACACCCCAATGATTTTCTTAAGCTGCTTTGGGCCAAAACCTAGGGCTATGTTTGAGGTCAGTACTACAGGTTAGTATCTTCTTGCTGCTTGGAGTCCTTGTTAATAGTAGACTTAATCAAATGCTATATGAAACAAATTGAATAGATTTGGTACCAGTCTCTGTTAGTTAGATTAATCAGAGTAGCCACCAGGGTGGAGTACTTATGGGAAAATTAACCTGAGGCCAAGATGGTTTATGACTGAGGGGTACATATTGTTGGAAGACAATTCATGGACCTCTCATGTGTCTGCATGTCTTATGAAAGGAATCATGACTACCTTTAGTTAGGACTATTGTTAAAGGATGTTTATAATGTAAACAGCCTTGGAAGTTAGAAGTGGTGATTCTCTAGGTAGGAAAGGGTGACTGTGCTTACATAGACCTTTGGAATGTAGAGATAGTGTCTTTCTCCAAAGTAAGGGGCAGGCATTCTTATCGTCCAGTATAATAAAGATATTGTCTCATGCTGAAGCAAAAGACAAGCATGATTCCTAGGTATTATAAAAGACTTGGGTTCCTAAGTTCAGGGTCTTTTTCCTGTAACATAGCCCACTGCATGTAGAAGATTCCATCTGGGACCATTTAGTTGCCTCTACGGAAATTGGGAATTAAGAGGGACTGACACAATATGCTGATGCTCAGAGTGCTTGCTGTACTGTGACTAATACAGTCCTTTGTCTTGAATCTAAGAGTTCCACTTCTTCCATCAACTTCATGAAACTGGCAGGCTAAAATTGTAGGTTTCTGTACTATTCTATTAGATAAAATATTTTTCTGTTATAAATATTTTGTGATAGATACCTTTTTCAAATTAAATACTTTTATTTCTATTTTTAGTTCAATGAAACAGAATTCATCAAATGCTTTTTCTACCTTCCCTGACAATATTCTAAGTTCATTGTGTGAAGTGATTTTTTTTTTTTTTATTTGACAGAGAGAGAGATAGTCAGAGAGGGAAAACAAGCAGGGGAAGCGGGGGAGGGAGAAGCAGGCTCTCCGCTGAGCAGGGAGCCGGACGTGGGGCTCAATCCCAGGACCCTGGGATCATGACCTGAGCCGAAGGCAGACATCCAACAACTGAGCCACCCAGGTGCCTCTGTGAAGTGATTTTCATAAACACATTTCTGATATTAAATCACTCTTACATTCCCAGGAAAACCCTATTTGATTGCAGTATGTTACTCTGTAACTTCAGCACTGATTTCATTTAGTTGAATTATTTAGGAATTATGCTTCTATTTTCTCATGCAAAATTTGTATTATCCAAGTTTTGGCTCCCCAAGTGACAGAGGGATGGCTCTTTTGGTGGGAAAGTCCTGTGGAACTGGACTATCCTTTCAAAATTGTAAACCAAATGTGATATTCCATTCTTGGGAGAATTACAGAAAGAAGTACCACTTATCAATGACTTGAAAGGTACAGAAATGGGACTCCTAGCATTTCTTTATTTCTCTCACTTAACTTTTGAATGTGTGAAATTATATAATTATATAATTTATAACTTATATATAATTATATATATGATATATAAATATATAGTTATATATATTTATATAATTTAACCTTGCATTTGCTACTAAAGATATTACCTCGTATCTGGAAAAAAATTCACTTCCTGGAATTTGGTGTGTACCTATTTTTCCTGGTAAATATTTTCCTCCTATATCTCTTGCATTTGTCAGGATTCTCCAAAGAAACAGAACCAATGGAATAGAATAGAATATATATATATATATATACAGATAGATAGATGATAGATAGATAGATAGAGAGATAGAGAGATGATAGATAGATATAACTATTTAGCTATGTATGTATTATAAGGAACTGATTCAATTGATTATGGAGGCTGAGAAGTCACGTGATCTGCAATTGGCAAGCCGAAGACTCAGGAAAACTAGTGATGTAGGTCCAATCTGGGTACAAAGACCTGAGAACCAGGAAAACTGTTGTAAGTTACAGTTTGAGGGCAGGAGACTGCTTTTGCTTCTCAAGCAGCCAGAGAGGGAGTGAATTCTTCCCTCCTTCATCTTTTTATTTTATTCAGGCTCTCAAGGGATTGAATTATGTGACCCACATTGGGGAAGGCCTTCTCTTTCACTCACTTCACCCATTCAAATGCTAATCTCATCAAGAAACATCTTCACAGACAACACAGGAATAATATTTAACCAAATATCTGGGCACCCTATATTTCAGTCAAGTAGACACATTAAAGATAATTATCTCATCTATAAACAAGAAAAACTAGACTGAATTCTATTTCACATGATAGTGAAAGGTACACTTTCAGAACAGTATATCTTCCTGGTCTTACCTTGAAGATATTTCAACTATCTTGGTTTTTGCCAGATTTTAGTCAACAAGGGCATCTATTATCTCAGTATCCTACAGAATATTATGGTGTTTCTTAGAAAACATAGTACTTACTAGACCTGGTAAGCAGAAAGTAGAAGCTATCCTAGATATTAATAGATATTAATATCCTAGACTTAATAAGTCATATGAATGACAGATCTTGGGTGAAAAACCTCAATAAAAATTCAAGGACCAGCCTCTTTTGTGAAGTTACCAGAGATACAGTAGTCTGTCTGCAAGATGAACTTTGTACCAATTATAAGCAAGAAAAATTCCAATGTCTGGTGGAAATTTATATTTTTTAAAGAAACATATACATATTTGAATGTGCTTTTCTGAGTCACTTACCAAGTAACCAATAAAACTTGCAGTTTTTTTTTTTTTTTTTTTAAAGATTTTATTTGAGAGAGAGAGAATGAGAGAGAGAGCACAAGAGGGAAGAGGGTCAGAGGGGAGAAGCAGACTCCCTGCTGAGCAGGGAGCCCGATGTGGGACTCGATCCCGGGACTCCAGGATCATGACCTGAGCCGAAGGCAGTCGCTTAACCAACTGAGCCACCCAGGCGCCCTGTACTACAGTTAAAAAGTGTGTTCTCCCCCCTCATTAAAACTTGCAGTTTTAAGAGGCCAAGTTTAGACTTCAGTGCAAGATCCCTTCTGTTTGGATGTCCAAAGTAGATTTAAATGTGCTTCAAGTGTCTATGGCAGCGGTTGGAAAATTACAACCTGATGGCTAAAACTAGCTCATCACTTGCATTTGTACATACTTTCACCAGAAGACACTTGATTCCATATTTTCTAGGTCTTGTTTTGCATTACAACAGTAGAGTTGAATAGTTGTAACAGAAACCACATGGTCTTCATAGTCTAAAATATTTACTATTTGGCCTTTTACATAAAATGTTTGTTTGTTTCTGGTTTATGGCATTTAGGGCTTTGGAGAAAATTCATATAAACATCTACAAATAATTCTTCCCCTTTGCTGGTGGGCCTTGATAGAGAACTGATGGCCTCACCTTGCCACACCAAGTGACATTGTAATATGAGCTGCCCATCATAAAGTAGGCATTTTCTGATTCACTTAGCCATGATGTTAGGTACAGAGCAGCTCTATATTATCGAGTGGTAGTGGAAGATTTAAGTGTCACAAGCAGATCGGTCAAATTCCCACAGCTTCTATTTTTGTTGCTTGTATTTGTCCTTGCATTAACACCTTCGTCTTGTAAATGGAACCATAGTAGTCTTGGAAGCACAATGACCACTTCAAAACATGTTTTGTACTTTGGCTCCCCCAGCCCTAGGGACGGTAACAGCTTCCAGCTGTTCTTAATCTGTGGGCTAAAAATTATTATTCTCCTTTTATTTCTCCAGCACTTTCAATACTTTTGTAAACCAGTTCCATATTAAATACCCTCTGTTTGATGTTTCCAGACTAGTTTCTGTTTTCCTGCCTAGACACTAATATAACCTTCATGTAACTATTTTGGTGACGTTATACAGTGAAACTTTTCTGTATGAAACTGTAATGGTGGGGATCCATGTCATTATATATTATATAATATATGTTAAAACCCATATGGACTTTGGGTGATAATGATGTGTCAGTGCAAGCTCATCAGTTGTAACAAATATACCGCTTTGATGGCGGATGTTGTTGGGGCAGTTGTGCTTAAGGGGGCATCAGGAGGCATAGGGAACTGTTTGTACTTGCCACCTAATTTTGTTGTGAACCTAAAATTGCTCTAAAAAAAAGTCTATTTTTTTAAAAGTCCTTATCTGATTTTGCTATTAATGATATATATGCCATTAAAAATTCTTTAGATAAAAATCCTTTTTGTTTACATTATCTAGAACAACTTTCAAAATTAGGAAATATTTTTTTCACTGCAAGTTTAGTAGAAATGGCTTTTAAAACAATTTGACTACTATTATCATCTGGAATTCTTCATAGCTCCAGATATGAATCTAGTTGGCTAGGGTTGTTGAATTTATTTGTTCAAAATATTATCTTAATTTTTAAAATCTATTATACCTATAGTTTTTCTCCCTTTTTTCCTTCTTTATTTTATTTGGATTAATTTTAATTTTTTTCATCCATTTTGTCTCATGTTTAACCATGTTATTAGTCTTTGTCATAGTATAGATTTTTGTTCACAATTATATGGGATTTTTTAGCTACCTTTTATTATGTATTTCTAATTTTATTGTGTTGAGGTCAGAGAATAGCATTTCCCTAGAGTCTTTGGATTGTGGTCTAGTTTAATTGTTCATTTTTATGAATGATCCACATATGCTGCGTCAGAGTTCAATCAGAAAAACAGAACCAGTAGGAGATACATATATATTAAAAGAGTTAGTGTAAGGGTGTGAATTATGTGATCATTTGGCCTGGCTAAGCAAGTTCAAAATCCATGGGGCAGGCTGTCAGGTAAGGCAGTCTGGAACTCTAAAGCAAAAGCTCAAGCTCTTGTCCATAAACAGAATTTCTTCAAGGAAGCCTCAGCCCTGTTTTTTTTTTTTTTTTTTTTTTTTAAGATTTTATTTGTTTATTTGAGAGAGCGAGACACAGTGAGAGAGGGAACACAAGCAGGGGGAGCGGGAAAGGGAGAAGCAGACTTCCCGTGGAGCAGGGAGCCGATGCGGGGCTCAATTCCAGAACCCTGCGATCATGACCTGAGCCGAAGGCAGACGCTTAATGACTGAGCCACCCAGGCGACCCTCAGCTCTGCTTTTAACTAATTGCATTAGACCTACCCAGATTGTCTAGAAAATGTCCCTTAAAGTTAACTGATATACATTTTAATTACATCTACAAAATGTCTCCTCAGCAATGCTAAGAATAGTGTTTGATTTAATAACTGGAAACTGTAGATCATTTTGAAGTAAACACACAAAATGACCATATTCATATGCTAAAAAATGTGCATTCTATGTTATTTGGCTGCAAACTTTATTCCATCTCTCTGTATTTATGCAAAAAGCTAACAGATACTAATTTATTTTGAGGCATTAATTTAAGTACAGATGTGTTATTTTTGTCAATTAGAACATCCCTCTAATGTTTTTCATATCATGCTCAGATTAGTCAGTTATAAATATTACCATTGTAGGTATTTTGATATTTGCCTAGGATGTCATATTCTGTTCCAGTATCATCAACTCAGGAAATGAGAAAACAAACCAAAAACCAGAAAGAAACAAACAAAAACAAAACCCTAATATTCTCTTTGTGGTTGTCTTCAATGCTTCTATCATAGCACTATGCTTCTGGGTTTTGTTTTATCTGAGAATCTCAGGATTTTATGTCATGGTCATTGTAATAACTGCAAGTACTCACATTTTTCAGAGCATGCTTCACTGAAAAGAGGCCTCCTTGAGGTCCGAGAGTTTCTGGTATGTCAAATAAGGACTCCACCCTACAATGTTAACTGTGGGCTCTCTGTAGGGCACCTCACTTTATACATACCCTAAAAACTGCTCTTTGCAAAATATTGTCTCATTCTGATATAATTATATTGCTTAAAAGGTGAAATGAAGAACTGACAAAATGAAGTCAGGTAGCCTGTCTATAATGATTGTTTTCGGATCCTCCCCATACCAAGCAGATTCATTATAGTCATAATACTGCCCCACTGCCTTTAGCTGGTATCACTGCTTTTTGAAAAGCAAAGAAGCAAACACTGATCCGTTCAGGCAGTGTAGAGAAAAGAAAGGGCACAACTCAAAAGCTCTTATCTCATAGTTATGGAACCTGGCTGTCTCTTCCTGCGGGCTCCTTTATGTTTCTAAAGGACCAATACATCTTATAGAATCACAAGCCCATATTTTCTTATATTATGAATAAAATCAAGGATAAGCCTAATTGTACTGGCTGGAAAATTAAAACTTTGGTATGCTATTTTACAGAGTTATGTTTTTAGGACTAAGAGCTACTCCCCTACTGTAATGTTTCAATGATATTTATAGATATGTCAAAATATTACACATTGAAGTGACAAGATTGATTTTAAAGTGGCTTTTTATCAATATATTTCTAATTTGCTTGACGGTGGAATATTGCAAACTTGTTAAAGCACACAGAAAATGAATCAAACAGAAGCTTTAATATTCTAAGTTTTATTTTAAAGAGAAATTCACCTATTTTCCTAGAAATAATAATTAAATTCGTTTTTAATGTGCATGTACTGATTTATTATTCATGGCTGTGGGCTCGGAGAATAGCTCTGCAGCCAAACATGTATGAAGTTCATCATCCTCCCCAGACCTGCACCTACACGCTCTTACCTTCCTCCTCCACCCCACCACAGTCTTTTTACCTCTGTTTCTTAGATCCTCACTATAGTTGCAGTCCATTCTCAAACTTCTTAATTCTAGTACTCAGCTCTGTTTGTCATGGGCCAGGACAAAGTTAAACCAATCCTTGCGAATTTAAAAATGGCTATTAAAATTGAATGTTGGTAAAATAATCTCTATAGCAGCTGAATCAAAATAATTTATGAGTATGACAATGTCTGGGATCAAAACTGTGGGGGTGTTGATGTGACTTTCGGTGGTCTTCTCAATTACAGTGATATGGCAGAATGTAACTCTTCGTAGTCATAACCCTGTGAATCACAGAAAATGGAATACAGTTCATTATAAAGCAAGCTTATGGGCTGGTAAAAGAGGAGGCCATATTACACATGCAACATTGCTGTTAATATTATTATGAAAATATTAATGTTAACATTTTAGCAATTGCATTTGAGTATGCAATTTCTTCACAGATACCTATAAGTACTCCTGATTGCATGGATGCTTCACAGTGGCATTAAATTAACTCACAAGGTAAATTAGTAACAACATATGCATTTACCTGTGGTATACAAATTTGACAAAAATGGATCTGTTGTTGAAACTATTTCACTGCAGGAAATAGATCCTAATCTTTAACATGAGTACATGAATATAGGAAGACATGGTATTTACTTAACAGTTTCCAATTAAATTATTCAGAAATTTTAATGAGTATTAAATTTTAATAACTATCCAGTTTTATTAAATTTTAATTATATAAGTAATAGATGAATATGTTCTCCCTTATATGCATACTGTTAATAAAATTAAAATTACTCCCTAATCATCATTCTGTACTCTAGTCACCTCTCTTCCTCACCAGAGATAATCATTATTTTCTTTCATCATTCTTGACTGATTTTTGAACTTTTATGTATAGTTGGAAACATTGTGAAAATTAATAGACAATATTTTGTATAACTTTCTGTATTTTTTTAGTAAATGGTATCTTACTTTAATACTGCTTAGGAACTCACTTGTTTTTAACCAACTGTTTTTTCCTTGAGAATATCCATATTAAAACATTCAGAACGTAATTAAATAACTGATCCATTAAAAAAAACATGCAGATCAAACATTCCTTTGTACATGCTTTGTGTTGAACTGTAGAAAAGCACCATATTTAATTTAGATGTTGATTTTTTGGTCGACATTTAGATTGTAATTTTTGTTTTTAATATACTAAATGATGCAATTAATATCTGGGATGTCTTGTGTATGGTTGGAAGTTTCTCAAAGTTAGACTCTTGAGGTAGAAATTCTGGGACATAGAAATAATCTTGGTTTTAAATGATGGTATTAAGTCACTGTGATATTGTGATTTATAATAAAAAATGTTTATTTGGTCTTTCTCCCTCTTCCTGTTACACAGCCCCCAAAACCCTTGTAATTTCCTAAGCATTAAGAGTCATGGGGGTATCTTTTGTTAAAATATTTGGGCTTTTTTGTCTTCAAATCACTACAGTTCCTGAACTCCTTCCAGAGCGCATATCAAGCTTCTTTTAACCACACTTGAGTTTAGGTTAATAAGGTGACTTCTGGAAAAACCCTAAGGATGGAGCCCAGTTGCCAGGGGAACCACCCACAAGATTCAGGGTTAGAACTTTCAAACTCCACCTCCCTACCCTTGGGGAAAGAATAGGAGCTGGAGGTTGAGGTAATCACTTATGACCAGTAATGTAATCAGTCATGTCTAGGTAATGAAGCCTTCATAAAAAATTCTAACTGAAGAGGTTTGGAGAGTTTCTAGGTTGATGAGCATGTGGAGGTGCTGGGAGAGTGGTACACTCAGGGAGGGCGTGGAAACTGCGTGTCCCTTCCTCTGTACCATGCCTTGTGCATCTTTTTTATCTGGCTGCTCCTGAGTTATGATCTTTGTAATAAACCAGTAATCTGCTACGTAAACTGTTTTCCTTGGTTCTGTGAGCCATTACAACAAATGATTGAATCTCATGAGGGGAGTCATGGGAAATCCTGATGTACAGATGGTCAGTCACATGTCTACATGATAACCTGGACTTCAACTGGCACTGGAAGTGGGGGCAGTCTGTGAGACCAAGCCCTTAACTTATGATATCTGATACTCTCTCCAAGAAGATAGCATCAGAATTGAGTTAAATTATATGATACCCAACTGGTGTCACA
Source organism: Zalophus californianus (assembly GCF_009762305.2). NCBI lineage: Eukaryota > Metazoa > Chordata > Mammalia > Carnivora > Otariidae > Zalophus > Zalophus californianus. The sequence continues at coordinate 56,242,779 of NC_045600.1, read as the reverse complement.
GAATTGCTTGGTGTGAGAAACCCATACATTTGGAGTATTCAGTGAGTAGAGAAAAAAACGATTTCCCTCCAAGTAAAATCTTTTTCCTCTTTAGCTACCCACTATATTGATGTATACATTCATACTCTCAAAAATGATGCATTAAAATACCTTTTCCATATAATGTTGCCAAATCATGTTTTTTAATTGCCTATATTTTATACACCTGATGAGTAAAATTTTTAAACAATTTTTTTTAACACTAAGACATTTGATTTAATTTAGGATCCTTTATGATGTTGTGCCGGTGAAAGGTGACAATTTTTGTAATAAATATGACATCTCTTATAAAAAGCTCAGTCATAACATAGGTTTTCTCTCTTTAATGCCCCTTAAGAGTGAGATGTCTTTTTGGATTCATGAAATCACTTATTGGGCTGCAGAGTTAGTTAGTTATGATGGTAGCAATGCCTCTCTCCTTCCAGACATGAATCCAAGAGAGATATTGTCTCTGGTACAAAGGGAACAACAAACAAGATGAAAGGAGACTGGTATTTGGATTTAAAAACTATTGAAAAGAATCTCAGCATAATATACTAGAGTATGACCATGAGCAGGTTATTTCCATTCCATAGGAACTCAGTTATAAGTCTCAAAATGTCATCAAAATTAACACTACCTCTTCTTTTTTTTTTTTTTAGATTGTGAGTGTCAAAGGAAGTATATATTTAATTATATTTTGTGTAATAGAGCTTCATATAGAGAATTTGACTGCACTGAAGAGTTTAAATATAATCCTGTCAGGTTTTCTTTATTTCAGAGAAAACGTTACTATATTTATTTGACAGAGGGGGCTTTGGTGAGAATCTTTTTTCCAACAAAGCAAGTTAATGGAATGCCATTGAAAAGTGTTCTGATTTAACTACATAATGGTACATTTGGGAGTCTTTAGAAATGGACTCCTTTGTTTATATTAGGCATAAAGACATTTTAAATCCAAGACCTGCTTTGGGGATTCACACATATTCTGTCTTACTGAGGCTAATAAAAGCATTTTGCTTCATTCTTTCATTTTAATTGGGTGTTTTTTTTTTCCTTTACTAAGGTTCTCTTGCTCTAGGGATTTCATTACTTTATAATATTGGCTTCAATTGACATTTTATTTGGTGTTTCAGAGACAATAAGAAAAAGTAGGGAGTTCATTTGTAATTTGGAAAAATAATGAGCAGGCTATCATCATCTACCAGTAGAGAAGAGCATTCCCCCAGGCACAGGCATACACAATTAGCTGCCAGACCCATTACTCTTCTCCACATTGATCATGGTCCCTTTTCAGAGTTCCCAGGTGATCAATACAGTATGTTAAGAAACAGTTCACAGAATGTCCATTTAAGAGTGATAGATGCATTTAGTACCAGGGCTTTCACTATAAAAAAAGATTAAGATAATTCCAAAACTTGTGAAATGGCCTCCCAGAGTAGATTTTTAGAGTCTCTTTACTTGATTTTAAGCAATTAGAATCTTATTAGGAGACAGTTTCTTGTTAGTCACTCTAATCAAGAGTAAAATTCCCTGAGGATTATTTTTCCCCTTGAGAACAGCTATTAAATCAACAACACCTGTATGCTAAATAAATATGTATGTTACAAATATTAGGAAAAACGTATTTAAAAAGCATAGCAACATCTTAATAGAAAATGAAATGCTTATTAAAACAATCTGACTTCCAAGAGTAATAAATCCTATAACTTTGTAGTTGGTACTTCAAAATATCCCCGTAGAAGACTAATGGATCTGAAGAATTTGCAATATAAAAATGTAGGAAAACAACAGGGGCCATTGTTACAAGAAGGTAATAGAACTAGAGAATCAAAACACCCACCGGGCATAACAGTTTATCAATAATGGACTAGAAATCAAGCAAAGTGTGTGTGTGTGTGTGTGTGTGTGTGTGTGTGTGTGTGTGTGTGTGTGTGTGTGTGATAGAGAGAGAAAGAGAGAGTAAACGAACAATACCAACCAGAGACATACTCCAGACATTTCAAATGTCCAATTAAATAGAACAAAGGGAAAAGAAACTCAACATCATACATGCCGACTATAGAAATACAAATTAAAATCACAGTGACATACCTTTACATAAGCATTAGAGTAGCCATAAACAAAAAGACAAGAATGAGTTGAGGAAGAAATAGAGAAACTGGAACTCTTCTACATTTATGATTGGAATGTAAAATGGTAGCCAATTTGGAAAATGGTTTCACAGTGTTTTAAAAAGTTAAACACATAGTAGGAAGGGAGAAATGAAGGGGGGAAATAGGTGGGAGAGATGAACCATGAGAGACTATGGACTCTGAGAAACAAACTGAGGGTTCTAGAGGGGAGGGGGGGAAATGGGTTAGCCTGGTGATGGGTATTAAAGAGGGCACGTACTGCATGGAGCACTGGGTGTTATATTCAAACAATGAGTCATGGAACACTACATCAAAAACTAATGATGTAATGTATGGTGATTAACATAACATAATAAAATAAAAAAACAAAACAAATGATGTAATGTATGGTGATTAACATAACATAAATAAAAAAATTTAAACAAAAATTTACCTTGTGACCTAATAATTCCACTTCTGGGTATCTATACAGGAAAATATAAACATATGCCCACAAAAGACAAATATGAATATTCATAGCAGAATTATTTATAACATCCCCAAAGTGACAACAATGCAAAAATTCATCAACTGGTTAACAGATAATCAAATGTAACACACCCATACAATGGAATGCCATTCAGCAATATAAAAGGAATGAGGTACTAGTGCATGCCACAGCATGGATGAATTAAAAAGTGTTATGCTAAGTGAAAGAAACCAAAGGCAAAAGACTACATATATTATGAGTCATTTTATCTGAAATATCCAGAAAAGACAAATCTGTCAAGACGAAAGCAAATTAATGGATGCCTGGAGCCGGGGTAGAAGGAGGAATTGACTGTTAACAGGCAAGAGTTATCTATGCAGTAATAGAAATGTACTAAAATAGGTTTCTGGTGATGTTTACAGAACTTTGTATATTTAATAAAAATCGTTGAGTTGCACACTCAATGTAAAATAGGCGAATTTTGTGGTACATAAATTACCTCTCAAAAATACTGTTGGAAATAAATATAAGAATATTTTCAGCATATCCAAATAAGAAATGAGGAAGAACAGACAGTAAGACTAAAGGCAAAAACTAACAAACCCCCCAGAAACCAAACCACGTGGCACAGATCATGTACTCTCCTGTCTTTTCCAGCTTAAATATGCTCACCTGGAGTTTGTTTTCCTGGTAATTAGAAAAATCCCACCAAGCTCTCTAGCTGAGCAGTGAATGCTATCGATGGGGCTGCAAAGACAGAAGGTTGTGTTTGTGAAAGCACCTCTACCCTGTAGGTTAGTAAATATATTGATGAACCTTTTGAATCCTCATAGAAATGGTAAGATAGGTATCTCAATATCACGGGAGGAGATTGCAAATCAAAAAGACCCTTTCTTGAGAGGAGGCTTGGAGATACTTAAAGTTGGTTTTATTGTTGTCATAAGGAGTCTGATTCCATTTTTGGATAATGAACCACTGACATCTGTTAAACCTCAATCTTGCTTCTTTCCCCTCGTGCCCCACATCTCTGCCAGCGGATAAGAAAGCCTATGCTTCCTCCTTTGGTGAAAGTGGTTCAAACTACACAAGCTCCTTCCCTCTCAGTGGGAACTCTCCCCCTGGCCTTTCCCTCTGGCCACAATAGAAACCCAAGCCAGTCTCTTTTTGGTGCTCTCTCAAGCTATTTCTCACCTGCTGAATTACATAAGTAATCAAGCTTTTCATACCTCCTGGGTACTCCGCAAGTATGTGGTATCATCAGCCTTGGTGTCTGAGCCTAACTTTGGGTGGGGGGACAGCTGCCTCCGCAGGGGACCATGAAAACTGTCTTTTGTCCTATAGGACTTGATGGGAATGCGAAAAATGGGGGAAAAGAGAAAAGTTCTTAATTCTTTAACTTGGACTTTGATATTGTGTGTGGTAATTATAACTATTTTCTTACTATTTCTCCAAATTTGTTGTTGTTCCGGTTGGCAATACACCTAATTAAAAAAAAAAAAAAACCACCACACCTCCATAGATTCGTAGGTCCCCTTATAAAGAGGTCTTTTGACCAAGTTCTGACCAATGAGATGTAAGTAAAAATACAAAGGATAAGATTTCTGGGAAAACTGCTCTTTTCCTAACTAAGGTAAAGGATATTTTTAAGCTGACATGTGTCATTTGTCCTGTACCTTCCTTCTTCTTCCTGCCTAGAAGGAGGATGTGATGCCCAAAGTTATCATGTAAGGGTAAGAATGAAAGCATCATGCAAAGTCCGGTGAAGAAGAAAATGAAGCCATTGAGTTACTGCTAATCCAGTCCTGGTGCGTCTGCCTCATGATGCATTAATGAGAGAGAGAGAGAAACAACAACCCAAAAATCCTCATGATGCATTAATGAGAGAGAGAGAAACAACAACCCCAAAATCCTCATGATGCATTAATGAGAGAGAGAGAAAAACAACAACCCAAAAATCCCGAGCTGGGGGAAATGGAGAGATGTTGGTCAAAGGGTCAGAGTTTCAGCTATAAAACATGTTAAGTTCTGAGACCTAATATACAGTGTGGTGACTATAATTACCAACACTATATCATACATTCCACATTTGATAAGCTCTTAAATGTTCTTACCACATACACATACACAAAGGTAACTATGTGAGGTGATGGACATGTTAGTTTATTAATTAACTTAATTATGTCAATCATTTCACAGTGTACATGTATATCAAAACATCAAATTGTAGGCCTTAAATATATACAATTTTTAATTATCAATCATACCTCAATAAAGCTGGCAAAAAATCCCCAAATCAATTCCATTAAACAAATGATAGGCTTTCTTTTTGTAATATAGTCAGAAGTCATTTCTAAAAATAATGTATTATGCCAAATCATCTGACTTTCATTTGAGTATGAACTCCAACTTGCTTTTTATGGGCATTCTCTTTGTAACACTATTATTTGCACACAGTTTATGAGAAATGATAATATGATACAGTTTTTTGTGTTGTCATCCTCAAAATACATAGTTACATAGGATTAGCAGGAGGAAAGTCAATCAGACAATTTGAGGGATCCAGACTGAATGGAGAGAGAATTTGCAACTTCACGTCATTTTTATGTCAAAAATAACATTGGTCATCCTTTCCTCAAGGAGGGATATTTTTCTTTCCAAAGTGGTCTTTCACTGTCTTTGAATTAAAAGCTTTTGTGATAAAGAATCTTCATATTAAGGGACACCTGGGTGGCTCAGTCAGTTAAGCATCTGCCTTCAGCTCGGATCATGATCTCAGAGTCCTGGGATTGAGCCCTGCATGGGGCTCCCTCCTCCCCCTCCTTGTGCTCTCTCTGTCTTTCAAATAAATAAATCTTTTAAAAGAAAGAATATTTAAGACATTCTTTTGGGGGAAGGCTTTTCAAATGGTTATGTAATTATAAAAGTATAGAAAAAAATAATGAAGTGAAAATTTCCTCCCTATTATAAAAAGTAAAATAAAAAGAAGTCTGATATGTAGTACTATATTACAATAACTATGAACAGAGAGTTCAGATTTTTTCCAAATGCCATTAGAGAATCAGAATAAAAATGCTGTTTTAGTTTGGACTTCCTTCTTATATATCATCTGATTTAAAAGCCCATTTTATTGAAATTGCAGTACACTTGTGGGTTAAGAAGCATCATATATAGTGGACTTACAGCCTTACCATCCAAAATGTGTCATGATTGAAAATTGGAAAGGACATTTGAAATATCTCTTACCAAATATTTTTTAAAAAATTTATTTATTTATTTGACAGGGAGAGAGAGATAGTGAGAGAGACCACAAGCTGGGGGGACAGCAGGCAGAGGGAAGGAGAGAAGCAGGCTCCCTGCTGAGCAAGGAGCCTGATGCGGGGCTCGATCCCAGGACCCTGGGATCATGACCTGAGCCAAAGGCAGACGCTTAACCAACTGAGCCACCCAGGTGCTCTCCTCTTACCAAATTTGATGATGATAAGTGACTAAGTGGTTGGCAATATAAAATCAGTGTGATTAAAAATGTATATATTGCATAGATTATTGAGATGTCATAAAGAAGATAAGAAAGATGGGGTGGGGGTAACACTGGGACTTGCATAAACTTCTTTCCTGTCTGACCCAATGGTACCTGGATCTGGATTGCCGTCATGGGTTTCAGAAGAAGGATCCATTGCAAAGAGTTATACCAGGTCAGTAGTGCAAAATATAATTGCCTGAATTCCTAAAAAGAAAATATGGCATGAGTTGTTCCTTCTCCTCTCCTGCCTAACATAGGATTCAGCATTTCAGACTCTAGAAAACTACTCGGCCAGACGATGAGAGCAATCTGTAAGACTGTACTTAGCTAATCCCACTCCACACAACAGGAATGAGATAAAGAGAAAAGCATTGTCCAGACTCAAGCAGCTACTGCTTTATTGGTGACTACTCTTGTTGAACTAGATGGTTATACTCCCAGGAAGGAGAGGGGATTTGGGGGTGGCGGAGCAAGTATGGATAGCACTCAACAATAAGTGAAAATAAGAGAAAAAAGGTAAAACTAGTATTTCTTTGATGGCTTGTTATACTTTGAGAGCATGTAAAATAACACTGTCTCTTAGCTACATTCTCAGATGCCCAGGATAAAAATATTTGCTCTCTAAAAAATCACCATTATTGAAAATTGAGGAGATAAATTAGAATCCAAAAAAACCTTAAGAATATGTCAGCTGATATGACCTATATGAGGCAGATTGAATAACTGGAAATGCATTTTCAATAAACATTTGGAATGATTTTAATATGGCAATACTCTTTGTCTCTAATTTTACAGGTCATATCTATTATCAAGGAAAACCCCTGGGAGGCAGAGGAAACAGTTTCTATCACTAGAATAATCAAATGGGATTTATTTAATATTAGAGCTACTGATTACTGTATATCTATTAGCATGGGTGATAACTATTTGAGAAAAATGTCTGATTATGTCGAGTGAAGATTCTTACACATATATTCTGACTGCCTGCCTCAAAATAATGTGCTTTGATACTATAGGCCTTGGTTTTGTAGATAGAAAACAAAGGCCAAGGTGTAAAATATTTGGCAAATCAAGTGTCATATGTGCCTAAGACTGACATGGCAGGCTTTCATATCATAATTAAAACCACTGACATTTACTGAGGGCAGCCATGGAAAAATGCTTTGGAACATTCAAACTAAAGTACATTTAGGATTCATTTACACTCACATGACTTTCTGTTAGGATACTCAATGTATGTTTGATGCAAAATACATATACAAATTAAACACAGAAAATTAGTACACAGTAGAACCATTAACCATACATTGGCCCATAAACCAACATTGGTCAAAACACTTTAAGCACTTACATGAAGGAAGTATTCTGGAATGCCCACCAAAGACCTGGAATTTGAAACTTACTGAAGCTTAGTTCTTGAGATATAGTTCCCTCTATATTAATATTTGGTGTATGGGTAAATTAGGTCATTTTTTCTGGGAAGGAATAGATATCCTTACTGTAAATTAACATATGTATTTTAGAATAAAATTAATTTGATTGTTTAAAAAAACAAAATAATGATGATAATGATGAAAAATAAGCCAATTTCTGTTATGACTCAGCAATGTTACTTCTAGGAATATACCCAAAAGAACTGAAAGCATATGTGCACATAAAAGCTTATACATGAAAAAAGAAAAAAATTATTAAAGGAGAATCCTAAAGAAGCATGAGGAGGTAAGGTGTAAAGTATACACAGATGGAGGACTAACCCTAGAACAGAAGGATGATACTTTTTTAATAGAATGAAAAGGAAGTGTGTAAGTAAGCTGTAGTTAATACAAAGCTGTTTTAGGAGTATAGATGCATGATGTGGAATTCTCTAATGGAACATGTCAAAAAATAATGTCTTATTCCAGTTCCCATAATATTGTGATAGTTACAAAAGGGGAGGAAATTTATAGAAATTAAGAGCTGCCTAAATTGTCAAGTTTAGGAGAGAAATATAAACAGCCATATATAACTAATTTGATATTGATTAGCCTATTAATTTAAGTAAAATCACATGTACACATATACATATTTACAAAAATATATTAAAATTAGTTAATGAGAACTAAATTATATGGGGAAAACTGATTTAAAATTATACCTCATGCATTCTTAAAATTAAAAGTTCCTAAATATATCATGTTACTTCCCAGCTTATTTGTTTTTTTTTTTTAAAGATTTTATTTATTTATTTGAGAAGGAGAGAATGAGAGACAGAGAGCACAAGAGGGAAGAGGGTCAGAGGGAGAAGCAGGCTCCCTGCCGAGCAGGGAGCCCGATGTGGGACTCAATCCCGGGACTCCAGGATCATGACCTGAGCCGAAGGCAGTCGCTTAACCAACTGAGCCACCCAGGCGCCCCCAGCTTATTTGTTAAAGTCATTCTTTCTGGTATAATTTCCCTTTTTAAAATAATTATTACTTTTGAATGTAAACATTTTTTGAAGTACAGCATGCAGAAAAATGGACGAATTCAGGTCAGTGAATTTTCAAATTAAATAAAATCCATGTCAGTGGTACCTGTTTCAAGAACTAGAACATTACCATTATCCCAGAAGCACCCTCTGTGGCTCCCTCCAGTCATTACCTTACTCCCAGAGGTAAACACTCTCCTAACATCTAATATCACAGATTAGGTTTCCCTGTGGTAAATTTTGTATATATTGGAATTATATAATATATTCTATTTTGTTCTCCATGTCTTTAACTCAACATTGTGTTTATGAGATCCATCCACCTAACTATATTTTATATTATTTACATTGCTGTGGAGTATTTCATTTGGTTACTATATCACAATTTATTTATCCTTTCTATTATTGGTGGATATTTATGTTGTTCCAGTGTGAGATTATTATGAATATTGAGGCTATGAACATTCTTGTACGTGTCTTTTCATGAACATATGAACACATTTCTATTTGGTATAGGCTTAAGAATAAAATTGCTGGGTCATGAGTTATGCATATGCTAGACTTTAGTTGATACTGCCAAATGGTTTTCTTTCCTTTTTTTTTTTAATTTGAGGTAAAATTGGTATATAACATCATATTACTTTCAAGTGTGCAACATAATAATTCAATATTTGTATACATTACAAAGTGACCATCCAATCTAGTTACCATCACCATGCAATTGACCCTCTTCACACTTTTCACCCACTCACCAACTCCCTTTTCTTCTGATGACCACCAATGTGTTCTCTATGAGTTTTGTTTTATTTGTTCATTTGTTTTGTTTTTGATTCCACATATAAGTGAAATCATATATCTGTCTTCCTCTGTCTGACTTATTTCACTTAGCATAATAATTTCAAGGTCCATCCATGTTATGGCAAATGTCAATATTTCCTTCTTTATTATGGCTGAGTAGTATTTCAATGTGTGTGTGTGTGTGTGTGTGTGTGTATTACACTTTTATCCGTTCATCCATTGGTGGACACTTATGTTGTTTTCATATCTTGGCTATTGTAAATAATGCTGCAATGAACATAGGGTTGCATATATGTTTTCAAATTAGTGTTTTCATTTTCTTCATATAAATTTTCAGAGGTGAAAAAACTAGATCATATGGTAGATCTATTTTTATTTTTTTGAGGAAGCTCTATACTGTTTTCCATAGTGGCTGCACTGGTTTACATTCCTACAGTGTAACGTGTTTCTTTTTCTCCACATCCTTTTCAACACTTGTTATTTCTTCTCTTTTTTGATATCAGCCCTTCTAACAGGTGTGAGGTGATATGTCATTGTGGTTTTGATTTGAATTTCCTTGAGAACTAGTGATGTTGAACATCTTTTCATATGTCTGTTGGCCATCTGTATGTCTTCTTTGGAAAAATGTCTTATTGAGATCCTCTGCCCATTTTTAAATTGGTTTATTGGGTGGATTTTTTGTTGTTTGTTTGTTTTGCTATTGAGTTGTTTGAGTTCTTTATATATTTTGGATATTGACCCCTTATCAGATATATGATTTGCAAATATTTTCTACAGTGGGTTGCCTTTTGATTTTGTTGATGCTTTTCTTTGCTGTGCAGAGCTTTTTAGTTTGATGTGGCCCCACTTGTTTACTTTTTTCTTTTGTTGCCTTTGCTTTTGGAATCAGGTCCAAAAATTCAATGCCAAGACTGATGTCAAGGAACTCAGTGCCTGTGCTTTCTTCTCGGAGTTCTATGGTTTCAGGTCTTACTTTCAAGTCTTTAATATATTTTGAGTTAGTACATAGGAAGTCAACAAATAATGTAAAATGTACCACTATGTTTTAAAGTGATTAATTGGGAAACTCACCTTCATTTTGTCTTTTTCCTATTTTGTGCCGTATGTGTGAATATTGTGGAGAATTTCTGACATGTATTATTTTAAAATGTTTTCACAATGTAATATGTGAAAGTGGCCCAGTTACCACAACGTAAATTTATTTGCTTAGAACATATTTTAAGGTATAATCAGATCCCCATGGTAACTCTTCAGTATAATGAGACTAATTATGATCAATTGCAAGAGAAACTGTTAGATATAAAATGGAGAAATAACCTTATAAGATGATTCAGCCAAAAGAATATATAAATCTATAATCAGGCTTCAATCAGTAAATCATATGGAAGATGAAAGAAAAAGCATCAGTTTTCAAATGTGGCTGAGCAGGTGTTTTATTATAGATTGCTTTTAATGTAATATAAAAGCATATGGGAGATTTAGCAGATGTGGCTAAAAAGTTCAAACTGTAGAAATTATTAAATCTTGTCATGGGAAAAGTAAAAGATTTTAAAATCCAAAGTTTTATGCATAATTCAGCAACTGATGGTTAACTAAAAATTTTAAATAGCTTTATTGTGGTATAATTGATAAACAACTACAAATATTTAGTGTATACAATTTGCTGAATTTGAACATATTCAAACACCTGTGATACCTTCAGTACAATCAAGGTAATAGACATATCCAACACCTCCCCAAATTTTCTTCAGTCCCTTTGCTTTTGTTTTGTCATTTGTTGTTTGTGTGTGGTAAGAACATGTAACTTGAGCTTTACCCTCAACAAATTTTGAAGTGCACAATACTGTATTGTTAATTATGAGCACCACGTTGGACAGCAGATCTCTAGAACTTATTCTCTAGAATTTATTCATCTAGCATAGCTGAAATTATACCTGTTGAGTAACAGCTCTCCATTTCCTTCCAATCCCCGGCCGCTGTCAATCACTACTGTATTCTCTGCTTCTATGAGTTTGGCTATTTTAGATACCTCCTATAAGTGGAATCATGCAATGTTTGCCCCTATGTAAGTGGCTTATTTCACTGAGCATAAGGCCTTCCAATTCTTACAAGTTGTTGCAAGTGGCAGAATTTCCCCCCTTTTTAGGGCAAAACAATATTCTATTGTATGTATGTACTTCATTTTCCTTAGCCATTCATCTGTCAGTGGACAAAGGGTTGTTTATTTGTCTTGACTATTCTGAATAAGGCTTCAGTGAACATAGGAGTGTCAATTCTCAGCATTCTGTGATACTCTCTTAGATGGTTAACTGAACTTAACTATAAAATATATTTGAAAATCAACTCATATACTCATTCAAGTTGAGAATGTTAAGTTATTTAAAAGTTAACATTTTAAAAAGTACAGTATATGGATTTTTGGTACATCTGAATTAATTTCATCTTAAAAGCAATGTATGAATTTTTGGTACATCTGAATTAATTTCATCTTAAAAAATCAGTATTTTACAACATTTTCTATTTTACATTTTACCATATTTCTTGATTATGCCTGTCACTGAAAGTAAAGAGCAATATAAAATCAAACATGGATAATTCTATTTTAGCTATATACAATTTTTACTTATAATTAATCTAAACCTAAGTGACCACACTGTGCTTGAGGATATTCAAATCACAGTGAAAATAGAAGATAATTCAGAAAATTACTCTGTTCTGTTAAATTGTAACTTAGAAAAAAACAGAAGAAAAACCCCTAGATTTTGCCATAAATCACTATACTTTTGTAGCATTTCCTCTCCAAACTTAAGGATTGAATTCTTTTAAAAACTCCCTGGTATAACTTTTGCATTTATTTATGTGTATTTTAGGAGTTCATCATAGTTTGTTCAAGATTAATCTTATACAGTATGTATTCATTTAGACTCAATTTTAAGGTTTGAGATGAACTATTTCCTCTTAACATGTTATAGATTTTTTTTAAAGATTTTATTTATTTTATTTTTTTAATTTTATTTTTTTTCAGAGCAGATTTTTTATTGTTATGTTAATCACCATACATTACATCATTAGCTCTTGATGTAGTGTTCCATGATTCATTGTTTGCGCATAACACCCAGTGCTCCACGCAGAATGTGCCCTCTTTAATACCCATTACCAGGCTGACCCATCCCCCCACCCCATCCCCTCTAGAACCCACGAACCATGAGACACGATGGACTCTGAAAAGATTTTATTTATTTATTGGAGAAAGAGAGAGCATAAGTTGGGGGCCGTGGAGAGGGAGAAACAGACTTCCCACTAAGCAGGGAGCCAGTGACAGGGTCGGGGGGACTGGACCCTGGAATCATGACTTGAACTCAAAGCAGATGCTTAACCAACTGAGCCACCCAGGCGCCCCAGCATGTCACAGAATTTTTATGGTGGGTAGAGGATCTTAGATATCCTCCACTATCCTGTTAGATTCTGACAGCTCTGATATAGCCTTCATGGATATATCAATATTTAAAAATCCAGTGCTTTGCATGATTGATATTATATTGTTTTCTGATCAACTCCTTTGAATATAAAAGCATTTCAGGGCATCAGATGTGATCAGCAGTTATTTTGCACAATAAATTACAACTTCTTTCCTTATTCCATCCTCTAGTGCACACCTCTGAAACTCCAGATAGGAAGCACTAGGACATCTTAAATATTAATTGTTTCGCTTTACTTTTGGTCAATTTCTTATATGTGATCCTATAACTGCTTAGAGACATCTACATGGTCTATAGGAGAGTGTAATTATTAGATCAAAATGCTAAGAAAAATGTCAGATTAATGTTCAGCTTTAAAACAACCTCTTGAGGCTCACATCAAAAATAAAGCTTGTTATTTAAGATTTGTTTTGTCTTTTCTTGTTTTGGAAAAGAAATTACTTCAGGATAAAAGAGAAAGTAAAGATAACTTAGAGGTATCCTTACAGTTAAGGGAAGGGAGAGGACCATATAAAGTATTTATAAAGCAATAAGTGAGGGCATCATACCTGGGAAGAACCATGTTCATGGAGCCAAGATAGATCCAAGCTAGATATCCAAGAGAGATCAAGGGAGAGCTGTCTTCTGATGTTACCAGCAACAGAGACAGTTGTGGAAGTGGACGCCAATGCCTAAAGACCACCTATGAACTATTGTGCTGTGCTGTGTAATCATAGCAGATGTTCTCTGATCAATGTGAGGACTGACTTTTGACAATGGCCTGTGTGGGATTTATGGAATATCTTGTAGAAGTCACTTCTGATGCATAGACATATGCATACCTTCTGATGAAAAAATTGAATTGTTATATATACAAATGTATGCACACATACACAAATATTCCTTATTATTTTTATTTTCTTTGGATGAATGGTACAGTTTGAGCAAAAGGCTTTACTACACCCAGTACTTCACTTTTTTTTGCAAGGACTATACTAACCGGACATTGTTCTTGCATATTAAATGAACCTTTGATAGTTCCAAAATAAGGAAACAAAACTAATTTAACCGTCTCTTCATGTTCTCCCTTCTTGTATATTTGTATTCTTTTAAAATGTTATCTATTTAGTCTTATAATGTTTACCATACTATTTCTTTAATATTTTAAGCTGTATTTCTTAGTTTCAATCATTCAGCAATAAAATTTATTTTGTCCAAAATTACTCAAGAATTTCCAACCATCAGAAATCTTTAAAAGATAGATAAACTTTCACAGAATTGGACTATAAAACTTTCCAAAACTACCCGACTTGCAGCAAGTACTGCTTTGTTTTCTGATTTGCCTTATCCAGGAATATTCAAATTTTTATTTACAATGAAATGAACTTCAGTGATGAGATTCATAATACACACTGCCACACTGGTTATGCACTATATCTATACACACTCTTAACAATAAAGTTGTGATTATTTTTGGATTGGGTAAAAATGGGGTTTGTAGATATGTCAAGTACAAACCATTGGGGTGTAAGTGAGAAGGAAAATTCCTTGATGGTGGAAACTACCTTTAGAAATGCATGCATTGGGGCACCTGGGTGGCTCAGTTGATTAAGTGACCTACTCTTGATTTTGGCTCACATCATGATCTCAGGGTCCTGGGAGCCCTTGTTGGGCTCCGTACTGGGTGGGAAGGGGAGGGGGTAGCCTGCTTCAGGATTCTCTCTCCCTCTGTCTTCCTTCCACCACCTGTCCTGAGCTCTCTCTCTCTCTCTCGAATAAATAAATCTTAAAAAAAAAGAAATGCATGCATTTCTTTTATTTTCCCTGAATTAAATTTATGTTGGATTTTTTAAAATACTCATTAATTTGAAGAGAAATATAAAACTCAAATATCATAAATTACTTAATTTTCTTGTTCATATGCAAATGAGTTAAATATGCTGACTATGCATGCATTGGAATTATTCTTAGTCATGCATCAAGAAAACCATTTGTCTCAATATTTCTGAGGAAAATGGCAATAATTTTAAGCCATATATTGTAATTCATGTCACGACATTGGTAAATCAAAGTTAACAATTTCTGCCACATGTTTTCTGTTATTTCAAAGAGAACTGAGAAACATCTAGGACATATAAACCATTAATTATAGTTTATGGTTTAATTTTATTCTTACATATATATTTTAGAAGTTCATATATATATATAAATTTAATTTTGACAAAACTTATAATCTGATTTTCCCTGTTCTAATATGCATATTATATTTTAATTTATTTTCAATTAAAATTACATCTTTTTTATTGAATTCTTATAACTCTTACAGACAGAATATAGCTTATGTTATGAATTGTGAATTGCCACTGATTTACTTGGTAAATAAACTTGCTTATGAGTATAAATATTTTATATTGTCTATTTTATCTTACTGGAAATAGCTTTAATAAATAATTATATTTAAGTATTTGTACTATAAGCCCTCACTTCCCTAAGTTTCTATTTTTGTCCAAAAATTCTGTCTTTATTAAATAGCTAGCCTTTCTACTGGGACTGTTAATATTGAAATCAAACCATTTACATAAAACCAATTGCATAATCTTTTACCGCAATATCAGATATAAAAATATTTGTTAGGGGTGCCTGGGTGGCTCAGTCGGTTAAGCGTGTGCCTTTGGCTCAGGTCATGATCTCAGGGTGCTGGGATTAAGGCAAGCTCCTGCTCCCTGTTCAGTAAGGAGTCTGCTTTTCCCTTTCTCTCTGCCCCTCCCCGCCCCCTCATGCTCTCTCTCTCAAATAAATAAATAAAATCTTTAAAAAAATATTTGCTTTATGACCAAGAATAATGTGTTTTTGGATTTTTACTTATTTTGATGGAATGCAATATATTATCAGTGTAATCCTTTATTTTACATTATGGGACTTTTTTTTTAATCCAGATTTGATAAATGATCTTCATGATTACCTACTAACTTCACTTTTAGCTCTCTGATAACATCGTGATTACCGCTGTATTCTAATAGGTAATAAGTGAGTGAAATGGAAAACCCATTGGACTTGGTATCAAAACATCCTATAGAATAATGTCAAATAGGATATCTGGTAAAAGAGTTATAGTTAAGAGAAATCATCTTGATGCCTATTTTCATCATCCAAAGCATTAATTTTAAAATATAAGTGTAACAATGTCATAGATTGAAAGAGTTCTAAGTAATAATTTGTATTTTAAAATAACTCTACACATACATTGAAAAAAGTTATAAGAATTTGCATGGTTTTAATGTAGGCAACAATGTTCAGAGATGCTATAAAAATAACAGAGGACAGAGGTGTCTTTCTCATTCAAAAATCATTCATCAGGCATATACAATATGCTACTGTTGTAAACACTGTGAAATTAATAATGAATTATGGTCTCTGCCTTGAATCAGTTAGTCTACAGGGACGAGAAAGCAGAGCTTCAATTCAGTATAACAAGTGTTTTGATAGAGATTGCTTTAGATATCAGCAAGGGAAAATCCATTGGTGGGTTATCAAAAACTTCCAGGGGAATATAACTGATCAACAGATTTTATAAACTTAAAAATTAAAAATGTATTTTTATCTAAAATTTTTGTTGTCTTCAAGAGAAGAGTCTTTAAGATAGTCTAGTTAGATGTACACTTCTGGAAAAAGCAGATTGATGTTGGCCTTAACTCATCTTTTTGTTTTTTAATGTTAAAATAGCATATTTTTGTGTTAAAATCCATACCCATCAGTGTTTAACATGCTTACTATATTCTGATTAGGATATTGAATAAATTAGAATCTGACATTTTGTCCCTTAACTTTCAAAAAGGATAATTTAGATTATATTTCATTAGTATTAAACAAAACAAAACAAAGTATTTCTTCTTATACTTTACAAATGAAGCCAATTTAGTTTTTAAGGAAAAAAATGGTCAGTTCTTTTTATGAAATCAGTATTTCAGCATTTATCAAAATCTTTATGTTGACAATTATATTCCTGAGAACAAGTGTATCTACCTTTACTTACTGATACGAGAAATTCAAATTTTGGAGAGAATTTTCCTATAGTCTAGATCTGTATTTCTCCAGATAAATACTCAATTCTTTTAATGTTCCCTCAAAGAAAAGGGTTCAAATCCCTGAGTGCCCTTAGTCAGTTCTCTTGTAAGGTCCTTGAATTCAAGGAAACTGTTTTTTGATTACCTGAAATTTCATAACTCTTGAGATGATATCTCAATAGCTTAGAGAATTTTGAAAATCTACTTGGAATATGTTATCTATGTGGTCCTCTATATACCATTAATTATAGGTAATTTGACTATGAATTAATCCACAACTTCCATGCAAGTAACCATATTAGGCTATTGTCCTATAAATGTTTAGTACATAATAGGTACACAATAAATAATTATAAAATAAACTAATAAATTATTAAACATACCATTTTTAAAGCTAATCTTTTTTTCAGATTCATCTCCTTTGAGATTTTACTGTTATATTTATGAATAAATGTTCAAGTATTTACATGCATTGCTTTTAAATTAAATCTTATAAATTTATGCCATTACACAGACTAAATCTGATGCTAATTTCGTCATCAATTCTGATCATTAACACCTTTTAAAAGCATTCAACTATGTTCTTATTCAGGTAATTAATTAAAAATTCTGAATAGGTTAAGGCAGAGAAGAAACTCTTTGCACATAACTAATACTCTTTCTAGAAGATGGCATTCATTCTTTAATCAACTTCTGCTAGTGGGGGCTGTTTGATATGTTACTAATTTGCCTAATGGAATTGGCATCAAATTCATAATTCTTCATTTTAGCTATAAAAGTGTGAAAGACTTAACATTACATTTTCTGTGGATTTTCCACTGATATAATATTGTGATATTTAAAGTTTAACTTTGAATAAACTAGAAATACTGGAAAATGTTTAGTGTTAACATGTCTCAAATAATATGAAATTTGTGTTTACTTTAACATTTTGCTTAACCTATGTCTATTTTCATCCACATAAAAACTGAGTTTTTCTTGTCATCATTATTGACTTCTAGTGAATAATTAACCCATAGGTAACCATTAATAATTTTTCAGTATATAAAATATTGCCTCTCTCAAGTAACTTAATAACACTTAATCTTCAATGAAACTTTTCTGAAAATAATGTCTTACATCAAAGAATCAAAGATGTAGAAAACACATTGAATAGGTTATTTCTCGGGAGTGGGATTACTGAAAAAGTTGATTTATGTTTTCTAATTTGAATCATTTTTAATTTTTAACAGCAAGCACATTCTATTGCATTAAAATTTTCTGTAAATTTATATACTTTCATAAGTTTGATTCAAATGGAATTCTAAGATGTCCAGTGCCATGTTATTTCAGATATTAAAAAACTAGTTAAATGCTTAAGAACAAGAGAAATTAGGTGCATTTGGTTAAAGTCATACAAATCAAAATATGTAACTAGTTTTAAGCATGATATATTTACGTACATTTTGACTCAATGATTCCACTAAAAGCTTCATAATCAAATAGAAAGATAGGCAGATAGAGAGCCAGATTACAGATAAAGAGATATGAAGACAAATATATAGAGAGGTAATAGACAAATAGATAACAGATAAATAGATTGATAGAAAGACACAAAAGACAGCTATATGCATAGATACATACACACACATATATATTAAGAAGTAGGTATATAGATGGACAGATGGACAGAAATAGAAGACAGAAAGTCATACAGATAAATAGACAAGTAGATAGACTTATGGACAGACAAATAGGCAGAGATCTATAGATAACATACAGAGAGAGAGAGGCAGGGATAGACAGAGATAAAAATAAGAATTAGATAAACAAATAAAATGACATACATGTATTCATACAGCCTCATAGAAAGAAAGAGAGAGACAGAGAGGATCCTAAGACCTGGGGACAAGCATTTTTTTAGGAAGTCGTTGTTACTTTTTAGGAGGAAATTCATTAAAACTTGAGGTAGAAGTGAAAATCTCAAAATGCATTTCCCTGGGGAGCATGACAAAATAGCCATGGAGATAGCTAAATCGCTCACAGCCAAAGAATGAAAATTATTTTCACCTAAAAATTTAAAAATAGATGAGAACCTTAAGCATAGAATAAGATGGACACGTAAGTTGATTTGTAGCACTGATGTAAGGTTTCTGCTGACAAAAGCGGTTAAGAAAAGGGAAGTCTTGTGTTAATTTTGAAGGTATTTTCTATTTCTATGATTAACATTCCTTTTTCACCAATCAAGTCATAGTGAAATCAGTCAAACTCAAAAGTCTTGGGAACAATTTGTATTTTACCTGGTAATATTTTATAAAGGTATAAAATCGGATTAAATATTATCAGCTCTTCTGGAATCAATTGACATCCAATAGAGTGCTGATTCAATGACTAAATTTTTAGAGAGGACCACATACTGCCAAGACTGATATGGATTCTTTATTCTTAATATGGATATATTAATAAGAAAATTAAATCCTTGGGGCGCCTGGGTGGCTCAGTCGTTAGGCGTCTGCCTTCGGCTCGGGTCCTGATCCCGGGGTCCTGGGATCAAGCCCCGCGTCGGGCTCCCTGCTCCGCGGGGGGCCAGCTTCTCCCTCTCCCACTCCCCCTGTTGTGTTCCCTCTCTCGTTGTGTCTCTCACTGTCGGATAAATAAAATCTTAAAAAAAAAAAAAAGAAAGAAAATCCTTGCCTCCATTGAACTTATTTTCTAAGTGTATAGATTATAAACAAATAAAAAAGTTAATATATAACCTATGTTGAGTGTTATGTGCTATGGGAAAAAATAAAAGTTGGATAGGAAATATTGACATGGAAATGATTGATGTAGAGGGTGATCGAAAAGGCTTCACTTAAGGAGAGACCTGAAGAGGGATTTAGTTTGTTTGCATGAGAAAAAAAGTTTCTGACAGAGAGAAGCATGCAAAGACCCTGAGTCAGATAGTTCCTGGTGTGGTAGAGGAATATCAAAGAGTCTTATATAACAGAACAATCTTCAAAAGCAGTAGGAGGAGGGGGAAGAAGAGTAGAGGTTGCAGGAGGTGAAGTAAAGAGGTAGCAGGGGGTTAGATCATGAATACCTGTTAGGCTCTTATGAGGATTTCAGGAGATAACCTAGTCAAGGCTGGCTATGCTATGCTTCTGTAACATATATAATCAAATTATCAGTGACCTAACTCTCCCAATATTTACTTGTTTGCTCACAGGAAACTTTATAGTTCAGGTAATCATCATACAGGAAAAGAGAGCATTATTCTTGGTCCAATATTCTATCATAGATGAGAGGAAGTGGGCTTTAATACACAAGTGGAGGGTTGGCTTTATATTGAATCAGGACAGTTTATGTGAGAAGAGAGGACAGAAAATGTGGGAATTTATTCAGGCATGTTGGTAGGGGGGTATGGCACTCAGGGTATATGGAAGTTCTGGTTGTTTCTGTCTTCTCAGTGACTTTGGAAATAGTCATCAGCTGAGAGTATGAATCTGAAGAGGTATTGGTGGTTTGACAAGAGAGAAACAGAAAGTGCCATCTGGAAGATATAGCAGGTAAACGGATTAGGGATTAAAGTGCCCATTTGAAGTTTATAGTCCAGAATTTAAGGCAAGACCTGGCAGCAAATTTGTGTGATTTTCTTCAGCCACATTCATTTGCATGTGGAAGCTGATAAACACAGAATTGGGTTTTTCCCTAGGTGAGAAAAATGAGGAGCAAACCGAACATGTAAATCGAGAGTTAACACAAGTGAGTCTTGACAATAATGGTCATTTGAATCTCAGCTATGTTAAAAGTTAAAAGGGAAGTGAACATAGGAGGGGGTAGAGGAATCATTAAACAAGTGTAAGTTCCATTGTATTATAGGTTGTGCTGAATTGGAAGACTTTCTTGGCAGGATAATTGAAAGAGTGAGTTATAAAGATCATGGGTGACACAATGCTAATGCTCAAAATTGAAAGATTAGATTAGATGTATTTATTGATACTAATGGAATGTGGGTATGTGATTTTATCAGTGAGAGGGCCAATAACAAATAGGGAACATAATGAAATGGAAATAGTTTGAGGTCTTATTTGTAAAAGTGTGGGTATGAGGGAAACATAAGGGATGGCATATTAATATGGGATTAACAACAGCCCACTTGGAGATCCAGAGAGGAAGAGTTTATAAGAACCTGGAGGGAAAGAATCAAAAGAGTGAATATATTTAATGTATCTTATTTATGTATTTATGTATTTATTTATTTAATTTATTGAGAGAAAGAGAGAGAAAGAGAATCTTGGGCAGGCTCCATGCCCAGTGTAGAGCCCGGTGTGGGGCTTGATCTCATGACCCTGAGATCATGACCTGAGACAAAATCAGGAGTTGGTTGCTTAACCCACTGAGCCACCCAGGGGTCCCCAGAGTGAACATATTTAAAAATCTGGACAGCAAACAAAAGTTTTATGGCATTCAGATATAGAGAATAAGGTTATTTTTAAAGTGGAGCACAAGGGACTGAGGGCACTCTGACTGAATATGGAAAGGGTTATCAGTCTGGATATTGGGATTACCTAAAAATATGATCTGAGTAAAGTTGAAGAGTGTGACAGTTACAGAAGAAGAAAATGGCTGTTACAGGAATAGGAAAAAGGCAAGTGAAGCCTTAGGGGTTGAACATATGTACCTTAGATAGAGAAGGAGGGTTTTGCATGGCTGTACAGTGGGTATAAAACTGGATATTTTGTTTTGGTCCTTGATGGATTGATCATTTTGTCATTGTGTAATGTCCATATAACTCTAGTAATTTCTTTGCTCTGAAATCTACTTTATCTGACATAAATACCCTCTCCTGAGTTTCATTTTATTATGGTTTGTCTGATAGATCTTTTTCCATCCTTTTAGGTATTTTTTTTAAAGATTTATTTATTTGAAAGAGAGAGAGAGAGCAGGAGCAGGGATGGGGGGGAGGCAGAGTGAGAGGGAAAAGCAGACTCCCCACTGAGCAGGGATCCCAATACCAATACAGGGCTGGATCCCTTACCCTGAGATCATGACCTAAGCCAAAGGCAGATTGTTGACCGAATGAGCCACCCAGGTGCCTCTACATATTTATTTTTTTAAGTTTTTATTTAAATTCCAGTTGGTTAACATACAGTGTAATATTAGTTTCATATAACTACGTTGTGTTTTAAGTCAATCTCTTACCCATAGCATAGTGTTGGATTGTATTTCTTTTCAATTAGTTCTAGAATAGTTAGATTTACAGAAGAAATGTTAAGATAGTATAAAGTTCCTGCAGATACCACACCATTTCCCCTATTAATATCTTACATACTATGGTACATTTGTCATAATTAAGGAACTAGTATTAATACATAATTATTAACTAAAGTCCAGACTTTATTTAAATTGCTTTAGTTTTTGCTTAAAATTCTTTTTCTGTTCCAGATATCCCTTCAAGGATACTACATTACATTTAGTTGTCAGGTCTCCATAGGCTCCCTGGGGTGTAATAGTTGCTCAGAGTTTTCTTGGTTTTGATGCCTTGACAGTTTTGAGGTATAATGGTTAGATATTTTGTAGTCTATCTTTAAATTGGGACTTACCTATTTTTTCTGTCAGGTTGGAATTATGTGTATTTGGGAGGAAGAACATGGAGATAAAGCTATTTAAAGCAAGCATTTCAAGAATACATATCATAACATGACTTTCCAGTGTTGTGAACCTTGATCATCTGGCTGAGATAGTGTCTGTCTGGTTTCTCTATAGTAAACTCACTCTCTTTTCTCTTTTCAAACCTCACTCTTTGGAGGAAGTCATTGTCTGCAATCCACATGTAAGGAATGGGGAATTAGACATTATATTATTTCATTTATGTGAAATGTTCAGAACAGACAAATTTAAACAGAACTCAAATCTGTGATTACCTGGGACTGAGTGTGAGAGTGGGAACTGGCTCCCAACAGGTTCACTGGAATTGTTTTAGGGTGATGAAAATGTTTTAAGAGTGGACCATGGTGATTACACAACTCTATAAATTTATCAGATTAGTTTAAATAACTAAAATATATTGAATTGAGAATAATTATGTGCAAATATCATGATGTGTAAATTATACCTCACTAAATCTATTGAAATTATCACCAAAAAGTAAAAGTTGAAGAAAATTGGAGAAAAAAACTTACTCAGATAAATGTACTTTTCAGGTGTTTCACATACAGTATGACTCATTCTCTGTGCTTCTGGACAAATATTGTAACCTGATAGAATTACTGCATAGAAAAATGATTGTGATACTTAGCTTTATATGGCAGCTACTGTTTATTCTTGTGAAGATTAACAATATAAAAATTCAGCTATGAGTTTTTCAATCATTTTATTTTGCATATGGCATACTTAAAAGAGAAAAAATTATTGTACATAATAACATATTTATTAAAGTGATTACTTTATAAAGCGATCGCTTGCCAGAACTCTTAAAAATATATAATCTGAATGATGGCTGCTGGCAGATTTTCCAGAATTGCTAGCTTATTTCCAGAATTCTAATATGTAATGTTAGTTCCAAGAACAAAGCTTCAGAAATCCTCATTACTGGTTATACTACTAATCTCAGCTAGGATAATAAACAGCTATCATTAACATAATTTAGGGATTCATGATTTGCATTAACCTGTTCATTATCACTTCTTATTGATCCAGGTTTTATATTGTTTTTATGTAGTTGTCCTTACATGCTTCAGTAATATTAGATAAGAATGAATTGAAGAAAAACTGATATGAAGTTTGAAATCAAAGTTTAATATTTAAAACAGGAAATGTGATGAATACATTGCATTCATTTTCTTTTCCTCCTAAAGACAGGGAAAGACACATTTTTCAGTATCTAGTTCTGGCCAATATAATGTAACCAAAAGTGATATAAACTGCCTCCAGGCTGGGCCTATAAATACATCCCACACAGAATCCTGCCCCATTCTTTCCTTTTCTCAATGTAATCTTGGATGGGAATGTAAATGATGGTGATAATCCAAAAGTGAATAGACTAAATCTCTTAATAATTTCATGGAGAAGACTCCTTACCATAACTTCTAATCTCAACGAGGTGTGATGCTATTAGCAATAAATTATGTCACTGAAATTGGTGAGGCAGATTATCTACTAGCTTGTTTACAGAATTCTAATTTATATCATTAGTTCCCCTCTAAAATAAAATATTACATTGGAAATACCTACACATGGCCATATTTTCTGGTTAATATTTTTACCATCCTTCTTTAGAGCTCTTAAAATGCATATGGGGATGTTGTTGGATATTGTTTAAATGCACATACACATTAGAAATTGATTTTGGTGTATTGAACACTTGCTGTGTGCTATATAGTGTTCTAAATATTTTATATGCATCCATTTATAAGATCCCATCAGCAACCAGTGAAATTAGTGCTATTATTATCATCATTTAACAGATGAGGAAACCTCAGGGGGGTGAACTTCCATACTAATGTTAGAATATATTTCTAGGAAGTGGACTAGCTGGGACTGGAACTTGCAAGCATGAGCTTTTCACTACTAGGAAAAACCAGGGGATATAAATGTATACATGAAACTGGTTTTGCACATTTTTTTTTTAAAGACTTTATTTATTTATTTAAGAGAGAGAGAATGAGATAGAGAGCACGAGAGGGAAGAGGGTCAGAGGGAGAAGCAGACTCCCTGCCGAGCAGGGAGACCGATGCGGGACTCGATCCCAGGACTCCAGGATCATGACCTGAGCCGAAGGCAGTCTCTTAACCAACTGAGCCACCCAGGCGCCCTGGTTTTGCACATTTTATCCTCTTGTAATTTTAGTATATGTCTCATTACTTTACAACACTTTAAATATATATATATATAGATTTATACATAATTCTTTTAGTATTAATGAATAATAATAGCAATGTCAATAATCACAATCATAGAAATAAAAGCAGGAAACACTTAAATATCGTATGTCAATATATTAAAAATGTCCTCAGGGCTAATACTGATGCAGTAGTTTCCCTGAGGTTAGAGCTAAGAATAAAACCAAATCTGCATATCAGGAAACCCAGAGGATATAACCCCATACTTTGTGCTCTTAACCACGACGATATCTCTTTTCCTGGTTAATTCAGTATCCGCCATCATCCAATAGGAAACACAACCATGATTAAAATGGCAATCATGCAAACAAATCTTTTGTAAGAGAATTATATTTAGCGTGGTAGATACAAATCTGAGTCTTTGTTTTACAATTACAGCATTGTAACTGCAAGCCAAAATGAGCAATCACAGGCTTCCCTAAATGGCAGTCACAATTCCTTTATTAATCAGCTATATTCAACATGGTGAAAACAGGTTCTAAAACCCTAAACTATGAAGCAAAGTAACACTTTTAAGATTTTATATGCCGCTCAACTTTAAAGTTGCAGATTTTACTAACGAAGTTGCTGACTAGGTAGGAATTTCCTGACATGTAGGTCAGACCACTTGATACGCATTGCCATTTGAGGCCTGCCAGGACTTTTCAATCTCCAAATACTTTCTCACTGACTTAATGCATAAATTCCTGCCTTAAGTTTTAAAGATGACAGTTAAAATTTAAATATGTTTTCTGGAAATGGTACCACTATAAACCATTGTCATCCACTTATCAATTCAATTATTAAAAAATGCATTATATTATTTATAAAATAAAGGCAGATCTTTACAATATGATGGATGAAATCTCTGTTTTATCATAGCCTCTTCTGCATTTTCTTTCAAAATATTTACCAAAATAGATACTTTCCAAAACAGGAATAAAGATTTGCTTACATAGAACTTATTTAGAGCAAGTCACTTTTAATAGAACCAGAACATATCTGAAACCAGAACACTTGTAAGAAAGGCAGGCTCAGGTTAAATATTACAGTAGGCTCCAAGCAGGGGGAACAACAGCAGGAGGATACGGATCAGAACCACAGATCTCAGAGTCGGGAATAATGTCAAAACTGAAAATTAAGCTAACTCAAGAATAAAAATGTATATGGTAAGAAGCTATATTTCTATCCAAATTTTGTATAGGAATTATTTTTATGAGGTCATTCTAATGAATTTTAGAAATGTAAATTTTACACGAATCATCACAAAAATTGGCCCAGAGATTTTTATCTGATCTTTACCAAATATTCAAAGAACAGATATGTCCAATGAAGCACAACATTTTTTTTTTCATGAGACAACAACCACAACAACAGCAGCAACAAAAACTCCACCATTCATTTCATCAGACTACTGAAACATTGGTAACAGCCTGACAGGCTGGGTAAAAGAAGAATATCACAGGCCAATCTCAATATTGAACATCCAGTTCCGATGCAAAAATATTCCCACATATTTAAAAAAAATCTAACACACCGGAAATAAAATGCAACTTGCTTAACCTGGCAAAGATAACTAAAATAAAATTCTAGCAGTCTCAATGAATTAAAATACTAAAAAGTAGTCCTTTAGTCAGTAACAAGAAATATATTTGCTACCACTTTTTCTATTTCATGTTGCAGTTTTAGGCACCAGCTATATACACATAGTTTGAAGCACCTGCAAATAAATCAAAACCAAGAAAATGCAACAAAAATTTAAAAGACCTCAAATGAATACAAATTATCTTCATGATCTTACGAAGAAAATTTCAAAAGTGTCTTGAAAGATACTTTTAAAAGAGGTAAATAAATGAAGTGACACACTATATTCATGAAGAAAAATGTAATATCATTAAAATGTTAATGTTCCCCATATCTATCTATACTTACAATGCAATTCCAGATTCAGAAATAAGATTTTCATGAAATCTTATGGCAAGCCGATTCTATAACTTACATGAAGATCCAACAATCAAAAATAGCCAACAATCAAAAAATAACCAAATTCTGGAGGGAACAAGGAAGGGGAATTTTAAATGCTTACGCTAATTATGAAACTGTCATATTTAAGATAATGTGCTATTGTGCAGGAATAGAAAATTAAATGAATGAATAGAATAGAGATCCAAGAAAATGACCAAAATTCTCTGTAAACTTAATGAAATAGTGGCATTTCAGATTAGTGGGGAGAAGTTAGAGTATAAAGATATGGTGCTGGGAAAATTGATTCCCCATATGCTTACAAAAGGAAATTGGATCTCTTCCTGGCACTTCACCTAAATTTAAGTTCAGACTAATTATAGACTTACACTACTTAATTGTGGTTGGAGGATAATTTCCAAATAAGACATAAAATAAAACCACAAACCATAAAGCAGAAGATTGATATCTGCAACTACATCATACTGGAGATAGTAAGTATGGATGCCATAAACAGATATTTTTACAATTTCCAGCTGAAATAGGTTTTATTTTTAATATAAAATAATTACTATAAACTAATAAAAATAATGTGTTCAATTAAAAAATGGGAAAATGGTAAGAACTATCATTTCATAGAAGAGCACAATGTTGCAAAAACATGTGATAAAAATACTCTATCTCACTAGAAATTGAGGTGTGCAAAATAACATCATGAGGTAAATTTTCATACCCACTAGGCTGGCAAAAAAGAAAAAAAAGATATTACCAAAAGGTAATGAAAAAATAGTGAAGTTCTTTCAAGGCTAGCCATAGTTTAAATAGGTAAAAGCACATAGAAAAACAATTTTTCTTTACTACATATACTTAAAAAAGCACATATTAAATGACCTAAGAATTCCAATAATAGAATATACTAGACAGTCTTTCACAAGTGGTGTAGTAGATATATGCAAGATTACTCATAGCAACTAATGTTGTACAAATAAATCTGGACATGACCCAAATCTCCATCAACAATAAAGTGGGTAAGTAAATTACTGTTTATATATTCAAGAGAATAAGGAGCTAAATGAATCTCAAAATATCAGTATGAGGTAAGCAAACCACAAAAGTCTCTTTACAATATAATTCCATTTATATATGTATCTAAACCCATGGGGAAAAATATTTTTATGCATAACTACAAATGCAGAATATCAGCTAGGAATTATGTTGAATCCCTACTAATAGAGAACTTAGTATAGTAGCTCAAATAATTTCAGACCTTATTTTTCAACTACAAGAAGCCTGGGAAGTGAGTATCTGGGGACTGCAGGGAGGTCCCACTTCTTTTCTCTGCTTCTCCTTACTTAGCATTACCTCTGTGTTCGAGTTCAAAAGGTGATTGTTGAAGCTCAGACATCAAGAACACATTATAGGTAGTAATGAGAAGAGGAGAAAAAGGGACAAAAAGAGTTCTCGCGAGAGCCCCACTCAATGTCTCACTTAGATCTTTCGTCTCCGAGGTCACAGAAGCTAGAAAATGCAGTAGTTGAGCTGAGTAGATTGCCACCTTCAATAAAGAAGGGGGAAGGAAGGGGAAGGGTATGGGATAAACCGCAGTCTCTCGCTCATACAGTGTAATGGCGGGGAAAGGCAAGAAGGAGATTAATACAGAAAGAGAAGGTATCTTTGGAGACTGGGAAAGTGGATGCTTTGCACTTGGAGTGCCTATGCTTTCACAAATGCACTGGCATCATTTTATATCTAAAATGATGGTAAGTGCATGGGTGTTCATTTTTAAACTATACATTATATGTTACTTACAGTCTTCTCTACTCTTATAAAGTACTGAAAACAAAATGAAACAAAAGAAAAAACCTTTTCCAGGTAAACTTTCAATTCCAATGTGAGAAAAGCAAAATTATGAGATTCTTTCTTTTAATGATTGCTGCAAAATGTACTACACTTTAACTGTGATTTTGACTTTGGCTATCTGGTAGCAGCCGGACTAGCATATATGCATGCCATGGCCCACTTAGATGGCTTAGATGGAACAGTGACAGGTTTTAGGTGTATACGTTATATTCCTTGTGTGAAAAAAAATTCATTTGTCTTTTATTAACAGTCGATAATCTCTATATTTTTAGAAGAAAACAAGAAGGCAGTTTGCACATCTCAAATGAATAGAAAATTGTTCTGTGTGTTTTCTGCA
Organism: Zalophus californianus; assembly: GCF_009762305.2. NCBI lineage: Eukaryota > Metazoa > Chordata > Mammalia > Carnivora > Otariidae > Zalophus > Zalophus californianus. The sequence goes on along the minus strand of NC_045600.1, from coordinate 56,213,871 downwards.
AAAAGAAAACAGATTTAGCTTTGAAGTATCCACTGTAATTTCTCTGCATCTGTTCAAAAGGTAGAGAAGGAAATCTAAGTGACAAAGCGTTTATTGTGTGCTAGGCACCACGTTCGGTATTTAGCATTCAGAGCGGATCCTTTCTAGGTTACCTCATCTCTTGCAACAAGTCTCAGGACAAATTCCACAATATCGCACAGTGTGGGTTAAAAGAACAGCCTGCTTAGGAGTCTCACAAGAAGAGGGCTTTGGGTTTTCCATGCCTCTGGCTGTCCCCCAAGGGAGGCGTGCTGGAGCCCAAACACCTTCTTGTTATGTGGTCTGTTTATGCCTTCCCTGGGGGACCCTGTCTCTCCTTATTGCTCTGTCTTTCTACAGGGAAAACATGATAAAGCATATCATCAGGGGAGGGAAAAGTAGATTTTGGGACCTAGGCAATCTGGATTCCGGTGTCTTAGGTTTAGAGGAATTGTTTAGGAAAATAAACTGCTCAGGACATGTGGGTCATAGCAACTATATTATTCTATTTAAAACGTAGCATTATACCTGAGCAAACCGAACTCAGAGATGAAAATTAACATGTCCGAAGTCACAGAGGTAGTGAACTTTAAAATTAAATATATGATTTGAAAACTCATAGTGCTATTCTACCCTGCTATTTTGTTTCTTAATGTGAATATGATTGAAGCAACCACAGAGCTTGATCAAATTCTATCTACCCTAGGGGCACCGCTTCAGTCAGTTGAGCACCTGACTCTTGGTTTCAGCTCAGGTCATAATCTTAGGGTTGTGAGATCTAGCCCCTGCCTGGGGCTCATACTCAACGGGGAGTCTGCTTAGGATGGGTTCTCTCCCTCTCCCTGTGCCCCTCGTCCCACTCATGCACACTCTCTCTCTCAAATAAATAAATAAATATCCAATATACCCTAAATTACTTTTATTTTTTTCCAGAATTCAAGTATTAATTATTAGATAAAGCTTTACTCACATGTACACGTGAACACACACACATATTTATACATGTATATGTAAATATGTCTGAATTGTTCATGTGTATATATATATATATATATATATATATATATGGAAGACTCATTGTTAATTGTCCAAAATTCTACTAGAAAATGTGTAAAACCAAAATACAGTCAGCAATTTCAAACACCTCAGGAAATGAGCAGAAAGGAAGTATGACATAATTTTCAAAATCAGAATATGAGAGTCAGTGAAAACTATATTACAAATTATTTTCATTTTCTAAATTTCTGTTTATTGTCTTTCATAATAAGATATCATAAGAGTCAAGAAATCCAAAGTTTGGTTATGTAAAAATCAAGTATGGGGAGCAAATTCAGAAAATTACATTAAGGATTTGTTTTACTATTCCAAGAAGATTCAATAAAACTGATTTTGAAAATAAAATGATTTGATAAGTTTAGTAATGGTTTAGAGCATTAGTCTGAAACTATTTGGCCAACTTGGTTAATAACTGTTAATCAGGTCCAGGTCAAAGGTTAATTTACTCTTGAGAACTGTTAGCTTCACTGTTTCACCATAATGAATCGTACTGGTAAACCTCATCAGTCACTTTGCAAATTTTGAAAGAAACTGTCATGATAAAATGCACATGAATCATAACCGGATTTTGCTACTCCTAAATAACATTTAAATAATATATCTTATGTATTATTGGTATTATCTTCATGTGTAAAAGAATATGTTCACCACAAAAATAGATGTAAAGGAGAAAAAGTATTTTTGTCCTATCATTAGTCAATGTCACAGAAATGTAAAATTAAATATCAGATGGCCACCACCTTATTATTCTTATATATACTTAGGGAGAATTTAGAATCCACGCCATAATATTGTTCATCTTTTCCTTTATTAAATCTATCTTATTATTCAAAATGGATGACAAGGAAGATTGAAATGTTAAAAGATAATCTTAAACCAACATACAGCTATTAATTTTAAGCTCCTTACTTTTGTTGCAATATTTTAATAAAAGGATATTGATTCATCATTATGCATTTCTGTCCAAGTCTGCATTTCAGTGGAATTGCTATTGCATGGAAATATATTTCATTTTAGGCAATAGGTAAATATATGTAAAGTTGAAATATCATCAGATACTTAAAGTTATAACTTTATAGATTGTTGTGTTAAGTGTTAGGCTTTAATCTCTTTAAGGCTATGAGATTTCAGGAATTCAACACAAGTTGGTCTGTAGGAGGGCCAAAATTAACTAAGCAAAGTTCTGTCTGCAATCTTCTGTCCACACAACACAAAAAAGTATGAAATAGGTCCAAAATCATAGTTAAGGACCTATAGCTTAAATCTTCTCATAAAACTTGTTGACTTATGCTTGAGATAATACATTATATTACCAACAAAATAAATCTTACTTCATAAAAGTTTTATTGGTTACCTGACATTTTTGAACCCTGTCTTTCTTTGCCTTTGCTCCAAAAGATAATATACTTTTGCTTGTCAAAACTGTCCTCTCCTGGAAGAAGCCTTTTGTGTCTCTGGCCTAGACTTCTATCTGTCAAGGTCTTAAAACTTAGAAAAGTACTAGTGATCCTTTGAGAGAAGGAATTTTTTATATCATAAGCTGGCAAGTAAACCTGTGTGGACCTTCTATATGGTAATGTATGCTGGAAACTACTCAACATATTCATTCCATTAAAATCGTAATTGCAGACTTCACTGAAACATCAGTGTGTTTTATCCCCCTCTGTTAGGAAGTAAAAGTAGATAGAGGAGAAGCATTTATTCTCTCTCCCCTTCTAAGAATTCTGTACAATTTACCTCAAGTTACCTCTAAGTGCTTCTCTAAAAGCCCATATATTTCCCAATTTATTCTCCCACATTCATAGAAACTTCTCTATCTTCACCTAGAAAACTCCTTTCCCTATCAGCAGCCATGGATGAACCAGCTCCTTATACTACTGTGAATACTAGATGAAATCAAAAGTAACTTGAATATATTACTCCCCCTCCTCCCATAGTTACCCTGTCACTTGCTTCTGCACCCACATGTTCTGGGCTTTTTTTCTGTTACTAGGGCTCTAACGTCTCTGCTTTGTTCTAAAATCAGTTTCTCCCCTTTCTCACGACATCCATCCCCTTTCCTCTACTCAAAGGCATAGGGTCAGTCATTTTTTTTCGCCTACATTTATGTTTTTTCACCTACATTATGAATTCTTGTCTGTCTCCTGGATAATACCTTTAAGCCCACACAGAAGTTGTATTTTTTCACATCTTGAAATTTTATGTCTTCCCCTGGGACCTCTCACCTCAGCTGAACACATATATATTTAATTGCTTACTCTTTATTCGAATGTGCACTTCAAACTTGACATGTTCAAAACCTAAACCCTGTTGCTCTTTTTTAAAGCACATGCATAGCACCACCATTTTTTCTTGCCTGTTTTATTGCATTGGCTTCTTTTATTTTTTTCTTGCAAGTTTTTATTTTATTATGTTATGTTAGTCACCATACATTACATCATTAGTTTTTTTAAATTTTTTATTGTTATGTTAATCACCATATATTACATCATTAGTTTTTGATGTAGTGTTCCATGATTCATTGTTTGCGTATAACACCCAGTGCTCCATGCAGAATGTGCCCTCTTTAATACCCATCACCAGGCTAACCCATTCCCCCACCCCCTCCCCTCTAGAACCCTCAGTTAGTTTCTCAGAGTCCATCGTCTCTCATGGTTCATCTCCCCCTCTGATTTACCCCCCTTCATTTCTCCCTTCCTACTATCTTTTTTTTTTTTAATATATAATGTATTATTTGTTTCAGAGGTACAGTTCTGTGATTCATCAGTCTTACACAATTCACATTGGCTTCCAACAGGCCCCCTTGCCTCTGCTTTTGCACCCCAAAATCTACTTTCAACCTAGTAGTCAGAGAAATCCTTTAACACAGTCTCAAGGGAGACCATGTCACTCCTTAATGTCTCTGATGGCCTTCTCTCCAGCTTATGATACAAGACAGTGTCTTTGCCATGGTCGATTCTGGTCCCACCATCTCTCTCTATCGTTTCCACCATACTCTTCCCTTCTTTTCTTTACTGCATTGGCTCTGGCTATCTTGCTGTTCTTAGAAAATGCCAAGCATTCTCCTCTTTTAGTATTTTTATAGTTATTATTCTCTGTACTTCTAACACTTTTCTTCCATATAACATATATTCCACTTCATGTTTTTCAGGTGTCTACTCAAATGTCTCATTATCTGAGTCTTCCCTGACTTCTACATGTATAACAGGATGTGCACATTTGGAACTCTTTATCCTTTTTATATCATTTATATTTCTTCAAATAATTTATTTTTTATTTCCCCTTACAGAAATATATCTCCGTGAGGGTAGGTTCTTTTCCTGTTTTGATTCCTCATATATTTCAAGTGCCATACTTGTGCCTGGCACATAATACATTCTCAACGTATATTGTTAAATGATGGATACAGTAATGTTGGTCTATTTCAGATTTGCTATTCTATACTTATCAGGTTCTAAGGCTTTAAATAATCATATCTTTCTAGGCTAGTTTTAAACTCTGAAATTAGGGAAAATCATTTAACCCCAGTCAAACTGTCAAACCGCTAATGCAGCTAATCAGCATATACAGTCTTTTTAGGCACCATATATATATGTATATAGGTGTACACACACACACACACACACACACACACACAAACACACACACACACATATATATATAGTACCGATTATCTTCTTATTTTTTGTAACATTTATAAACTGCAAGGACTAACAGCAGAAATTATACGCAATACTCAGAACACTCAGAAGGGAAAGAAAATGGCAGCAGTGAAAACAGGCTTGTTAGAGGGTAAATGATAATGGAGAATAGAAGTGACCACAATGAGAAAAGTCAAACAAACCAAATTCCCAGAAGTTTGAGATTTTTGGTTTAGGGATCTTTTGAGAATTATTACCTTAACACAAGATACCTATTCAAGAAGACATCTATGGTGTTAGCTTACTAAAATGTAAGAAATAAAGTTACAAGGGCGCCTGGGTGGCTCAGTCGTTAAGCGTCTGCCTTCGGCTCAGGTCATGATCCCAGGGTCCTGGGATCAAGTCCCACATCGGGCTCCTTGCTCAGCGGGAAGCCTGCTTCTCCCTCTCCCACTCCCCCTGCTTGTGTTCCTGCTCTCGCTGTCTCTCTCTGTCAAATAAATAAATAAAATCTTTAAAAAAAAAGAGAAATAAAGTTACAAGAATCCATCATATAGAGTCATTCATTGAAAATTAGATTACATCATTTCTTAGAATTGTTTTAATGTGGCAAGTGCACACTATATTTTAAAAGTGTTTTAATTTAAAAAGTTACTTAGATAATTTTTCTGGATAAATGTTTTTATGCACTTATTTTCTGATATAACTGGGTGGGTGAGACATTATTGGATCTTACTTTATGCAAAGTTGTATTTATGGTTCTCTCAAAAAAATGGAAATTATACGTTTGTACTTTCATAGCTAGTACTCTACCTGAGCGTTTCTATCTAAAATTTTCATAATTGTGTTCACACAGACCCTTGAGAAATCCAGTATATGAGGACCTTGAGGTAAGATATGTCTAAGTAAACTGGATTAAACATTTTATCAGGAATATAATGATTTTTTTTAAATCACCAAAATATTATTCAGCTACAAATTAAAATAAGGAAAGATTAAAGACTCTGGAAACACCAGAAGAGGGCAATTTAAGAAAAAGAAACAACTAAGAGAAACTGTAGCAACTTTAGTCTATGTACTTTGGACTCTCCTTGACCCAAGCTATGTAGCTAAGGTATAAATTTAACTGAACCTTTCCTTATATATCATAAAATCACTACCAATTTTCTTGCTCAGTTGGCTACCTTTATCTGTAGAGCAATTCCACCTATGAGTTATATGTGGTATTAGAAAATCAGAGTATCACTATTTTTTCCATTTGTAGTCAAGGCAAATGGAGGCTTAGGTATCAACAGCTAATGATTTCTCTTCAAATAAAGTACCTCTGTTTATTAGATATCCATTATTTAAGTCTTTTTTTAAAGATTTTATTTATTTATTTGTCAGAGAGAGAGAGAGAGAGAAAGCACAAGCAGGGGGAGTGGCAGGCAGAGGGAGAAGCAGGCTCCCTGCTGAGCAAGGAACCTGGGGAGGCACTGGGTCCCAGGACCCTGGGATCATGACCTGAGCCAAAGGCAGATGCTTAACCTACTGAGCCACCCAGGTGTCCCCATTATTTAAGTCTTAAAACTCCTTTTTCTCATTCTTTCTCTGGGCTCAGAAGCATCTAGAGAAAATATACTGAGCGTTTTCTTTTATTTATTAAAATTTTTTCTTCTTTTTAACAACAACATAATGGTTTTATTTGCAATCACTTATTTATTTAATAAATACTTATTAAATGTAAGTATATATGGCTGCTACTGAACTTGTTTGAGATAAAGCCATGAGCCAGAGTGAATATGTCCTTGGGCCCATAGTTGTTAACAGCCAATGAGAAGGCAGAGCAAGATGGCGGAGGAGTAGGAGACCTGGATTTTGTCTGGTCTCAGGAATTCAGCTGAAAAGGGATCAAACCATTCTGAACACCTACGAACTCAACAGGAGATAGAAGAAGAGAACACCAACAACTCTCTGAACAGAAAACCAACCACTTAGTGGAAGCTAGGACGTGCGGAGAAGTGAATCCGAGGCGATATTCGGGGGGATAGACGGCGGGGGAGGGGGCCTCCGTCGGCCGCTTCAGGCAAGTGATAGAGCCGCGGAGCACAAAATCGGACCTTTTAGAAGTCAGCTCCGTTGAGGGACATCGCTGCAGTGGCTAAGCGGGGGGTGGAACCCTCGTGGGACAGTGTGGTCTCAGGACCCTCGGGGTCACAGAAAGACCGGGGGTGCCTGAGTGCTGCAGAGCTCCCAGGTATCGGAGCGGGGAAGCCGGCTGCAGAGACGGAGCCGAGGCGCGGGTTCTCAGCTCGGGGTGGCCATAAACTGTGATCCGCGGCCCAGTCGGGCCACTGCTCCTCCAGCAGGGACCCAACAAGTGGCAGATCCGGGGAGACTCCCCTTCCTCACCCGGGAGGAGCGGTGCGGGAGTGGACCGCAGGGATCTGCTGGGTTTGGAGACTCCACATGGGGTCGGGTGCCAGAGATAGAAACGCTCGGTCACAGGCCGGGTGAGCACAGAGTGCAGCCAGAGACCGGGGAGACGGGAGTGACTGACTGCTTTTCTCTGGGGGCTCACTGACGAGTGGAGCCCCGAGTTCTCGGCTCCTCCGGGCGGAGATTGGAGGCCGCCATTTTGACTCTCGTCCTCCAAAGCCAAACGAAAAGCTTGCAGGGAACAAAAGCTCCTGAGAGCAAACCCGAGCAGATTACTTAGCCCAAACTGGCAAGGGCAGGGCAATTCCGCGTCCGGCAAAGACATTTGGGAACCACGGCAACAGGCCCCTCCCCCAGAAGATCAGCACGAACAGCCAGCCAAGACCAAGTTTACCGATCAAGGAGAACGGGAGAACTCTGTGCTAGGGGAATACTGCACATAGAATTCATGGCTTTTTTACCATGATTCATTAGTCTTTCAAAGTTAATTTTTTTAACTGTTTTTTTCTTTTTACTTTTTCTTTTTCCCTTTTTCAACCAACATCTTATCAATACCTTTTAAAAAAAACATTTTTATTTTTGATTTTTAGAGTCATATTCTATCCTTTTGTACTAGTTACCCTTATTTTTGGCATATATATATATAAGTTGTTTTCTCTTTAAAATTTTGAGATACAGTTTCTTCTAACAGATCAAAATATACCCTAAATCACTAGTGTATGGCTTTCTTCTAGTCTCCTGCCTGATCACATTCTCTCCCTTTTTTTTTTTTTAAATCTTCTTCTTTCTTTTTTCAAACAACTTCTTATCTTATCAATTCCTTTTATAGAATCTTTTATAAATTTCATCTTTACAGTCATCTTCCATCCCTTCATTGTATCAACCCTTATTTTGTACATATATAAGTCTTTCTTTCTTTACAATTTTAGGAGGCACTTTCTTCTAACAGACCAAAATACACCCAAAATCTAGTGTGTGGCATTGATCTATGCACTAGCCTGATCATATTTGATCATATTCTGTTTATTCTTTGTTTGTTTTGTTTTTGTTTGTTTTTATCTTTATCTTTTTCTTTCTCTTTCTCTTTCTTTCATCTTTCTTTTCCTTTCTTCTCCTCTGGTTTCAGGTCTTTTCTGATTTGTTTAGAGTATATTTTCTGGGGACATTTTTAACCTGTTAGCATTTTGTTCTCTCATTCATCTATTCTCTACTGGACAAAATGACAAGATGAAAAAAATCACCTCAACAAAAAGAACAAGAGGTATTACCGTCTGCCAGGGATCTACTCAATACGGACATTAGTATGAAGTCGGACCTAGAGTTCAGAATCATGATTTCAAAGATACTAGCTGGGCTTGAAAAAAGCGTGGAGGTTATTACAGAAACGCTTCCTGAAGAAATAAAAGAACTAAAATCTAAACAAGTCAAAATCAAAAAGGCTATTAATGAGGTGCAATCAAAAATGGCACTAACTGCTAGGATAAATGAGGCAGAAGAGAGAATTGGTGATATAGAAGACCAAATGATGGAAAATAAAGAAGCTGAGAAAAAGAGAGAGAACTACTGGATCACGATGGCAGAATTCGAGAGATAAGCGATATGATAAAATGAAACAACAGTAGAATAATGGGGATCCCAGAAGAAGAAGAAAGAGAGAGAGGGGCAGAAGGTATATTGGAGCAAAATTATAGCAGAGAACTTATCTAATGTGGGGAAGGAAACAGGCATCAAAATCCAGTAGGCACAGAGAACCCTTCTCAAAATCAATAAAAATAGGTCAACACCCTGACATCTAATAGTAAAACTTACGAGTCTCAGAGACAAAGAGAAAATTTGAAAGCAGCTCGGGAGAAGAGATATGTAACCTATAATGGTAGAAATATTAGATTGGCAACAGACCTATCCACAGAGACCTGGCAGGCCAGAAAGGACTGGCATGGTATCTTCAGAGCACTAAACGAGAAAAATATGCAGCCAAGAATACTATATCCAGCTAGGCTCTCATTGAAAATAGAAGGAGAGATAAAAATCTTCCAGGACAAACAATAAATAAAGGAATTTGCAAACATGAAACCAGCCCTCCGAGAAATATTGAAAGGGGTCCTCTAAGCAAAGAGAGAGCCAAAAGCAGCATAGACCAGAAAGGAACACAGACAGTATAGAGTAACAGTCACCTTACAGGCAATACAATGGCACTAAATCCATATCTTTCAATAGTTACCCTGGATGTAAATGGGCTAAAGCCCCAATCAAAAGACACAGGCTATCAGATTGGATAAAATAACAAGACACATCGATATGCTGTCAGCAAATGACTCATTTTAGACCAAAAGACACCCCCACATTGAAAGTGAGGGGGTGGAAAACCATTTACCATGCTAACAGACACCAAAAGAAATCTGGAGTGGCAATCCTTATATCAGACAAATTAGATTTTAAACCGAAGACTGTACAGAGAGATGAGGAAGGACACTATATCCTACTTAAAGGGTCTATCCAACAAGAAGATCTAACAATTGTAAATATCTATGTCCCTAACATGGGAGCAGCCAATTATAGAAGGCAATTGATAACAAAAGCAAAGGAACACATTGACACGATACGATAATAGTGGGGGACTTTAACATCCCCCTGACTGAAATGGACAGATCATCTAAGCAAAAGATCAACAAGGAAATAAAGACTTTAAATGACACAATGGATCAAATGGACTTCACAGACATATATAGAACATTCCATCCCTGGGCGCCTGGGTGGCTCAGTCGGTTAAGCGGCTGCCTTCGGCTCAGGTCATGATCCCAGGGTCCTGGGATCGAGCCCCACATCGGGCTCCTTGCTCCGCGGGAAGCCTGCTTCTCCCTCTCCCACTCCCCCTGCTTGTGTTCCTGCTCTCGCTGTGTCTCTCTGTCAAATAAATAAATAAAATCTTTAAAAAAAAAAAAAAGAACATTCCATCCCAAAGCAATGGAAAACACATTCTTCTCTAGTGCTTATGGAACATTCTCCAGAATAGATCACGTCCTAGGCCACAAATCAGGTCTCAACCGGTACCAAAAGTTTGGGATTATTCCCTGCATATTTTCAGACCACAATGCTTTGAAACTAGAACTCAATCACAAGAGGAAAGTCGAAAAGAACTCAAATACATGGAGGCTAAAGAGCATCCTACTAAAGAATGAATGGGTCAACCAGGAAATTAAAGAAGAATTTAAAAAATTCATGGAAACCAATGAAAATGAAAACACACTATCCAAAATCTTTGGGATACACCAAAGGCAGTCCAAAGAGGAAAGTATATAGCAATACAAACCTTTCTCAAGAATCAAGAAAGGTCTCAAATACACAACCTAACCCTACACCTAAAGGAGCTAGGGAAAAAACAACAAATAAAGCCTAAACCCAGCAGGAGAAGAGAAATAATAAAGATCAGAGCAAAAATCAATGAAAGAGAAACTAAAAGAACAGCAGAACAGATCAACGAAACTAGGAGCTGGTTCTTTGAAAGAATTAACAAGATTGATAAACCCCTGGACAGACTTATCAAAAAGAAAAGAGAAATGACCCAAATCAACAAAATCATGAATGAAAGAGGAGAGATCACAACCAACACTAAAGAAATACAAACAATTATAAGAAAATATTATGAGCGACTTTGTGCCAGCAAATTAGATAACCTGGAAGAAATGGATGCATTCCTAGAGCTGTATCAACTACCAAAATTGAACCAGGAAGAAATAGAAAACCTAAACAGACCTATAACCACTAAGGAAATTGAAGCAGTCATCAAAAATCTCCCAACAAACAAAAGCCCAGGGCTAGATGGCTTCCAAGGGGAATTCTACCAAACATTTAAAGAAGAATTAATACCCATTCTCCTGAAACTGTCCCAAAAAATAGAAATGGAAGGAAAACTTCCAAACTCATTTTATGAGGCCACCATTACCTTGATCCCCAAAGCAGACAAAGACCCCATCAAAAAGGAGAATTACAGGGCGCCTGGGTGGCTCAGTTGGTTAAGTGACTGCCTTCGGCTCAGGTCATGATCCTGGAGTCCCTGGATCGAGTCCCGCATCGGGCTCCCTGCTCAGCAGGGAGTCTGCTTCTCCCTCTGACCCTCCCCCCATCTCATGTGCTTTCTCTCTCATTCTCTCTGTCTCTCAAATAAATAAATAAAAATCTTAAAAAAAAAATAAAAAAAAAGGAGAATTACAGACCAATATCCTTGATCAACATGGATGCAAAAATTCTCACCAAAATACTAGCCAATAGGATCCAACAGTACATTAAAAGGATTCTTCACCATGCCCAAGTGGGATTTATCCCTGGGCTGCAAGGTTGGTTCAACATCCGCAAATCAATCAATGTGATACAATATATTAACAAAAGAAAGAACAAGAATCATATGATCCTCTCAATAGATGCAGAAAAAGCATTTGACAAAGTACAGCATCCTTTCTTGATCAAAATTCTTCAAAGTATAGGGATAGAGGGTACATACCTCAATATCATAAAAGCCATCTATGAAAAACCCACAGCGAATATCATTCTCAATGGGGAAAAGCAGAGAGCTTTCCCCCTAAGGTCAGGAACATGGCAGGGATGTCCACTATCACCACTGCTATTCAACATAGTATTAGAAGTCCTAACCACAGCAATCAGACAACAAAAAGAAATCCAAGGCATCCAAATCAGAAAGAGGAAGTCAAACTCTCACTCTTTGCTGATGATATGATACTTTATGTGGAAAACCCAAAAGACTCCACCCCAAAACTGCTAGAACTCCTACAGGAATTCAGTTAAGTGGCAGGATAGAAAGTCAATGCACAGAAATTAGTGGCATTCCTATACACCAACAACAAGACAGAAGAGAGACAAATTAAGGAGTCGATCCCATCTATAATTGCACCCAAAATCATAAGATACCTAGGAATAAATTTAACCAAAGAGGCAAAGGATCTGTATTCAGAAAACTATAAAATACTCATGAAAGAAATTGAGGAAGACACAAAGAAATGGGAAAAGTTCCATGCTCATGGATTGGAAGAAAAAACTTTTTGAGGATGTCAATGCTACCTAGAGCAATCTACGCATTCAATGCAATCCCCATCAAAATACCATCCACCTTTTTCAAAGAAATGGAACAAATAATCCTAAAATTTGTATGGAACCAGAAGAGACCCCGAGTAGCCAGAGGAATGTTGAAAAAGCAAAGCAAAGCTGGCGACATCACAATTCCGGACTTCCAGCTCTATTACAAAGCTGTCATCATCAAGACAATATGGTACTGGCACAAAAACAGACACATAGATCAATGGAACAGAATAGGGACCCCAGAAATGGACCCTCAACTCTATGGTCAACTCATCTTCGACAAAGCAGGAAAGAATGTCCAATGGAAAAAAGACAGTCTCTTCAACAAATGGTGTTGGGAAAATTGGACAGCCACATGCAGAAGAATGAAACGACCATTTCCTTACACCACACACAAAAATAGACTCCAAATGGTTGAAAGACCTAAAGTTGAGACAGGAGTCCTTCAAAATCCTAGAGGAGAACACAGGCAGCAACCTCTTCGACCTCAGCCACAGCAACTTCTTCCTAGAAATATCGCCAAAGGCAAGGGAAGTAAGGGCAAAGATGAACTATTGGGATTTTGCACAGCAAAAGAAACAGTCCACAAAACCAAAAGACAACCGACAGAATGGGAGAAAATATTTGCAAATGACATATCAGATAAAGGGCTAGTATCCAAAATCTATAAAGAACTTATCAAACTCAACACCCAAAGAACAAATAATCCAATCAAGAAATGGGCAAAAGACATGAAAGACATCCAAATGGCCAACAGACCCATGAGAAAGTGCTCAATATCACTTGGCATTAGGGAAATCTAAATCAAAACCTCAATGAGATACCACCTCACACCAGTCAGAATGGCTAAAATTAACAAATCAGGAAACGACAGATGTTGGCGGGGATGCGGGGAAAGGGGATCCCTCCTACACTGTTGGTGGGAATGCAAGCTGGTGCAGCCACTCTGGAAAACAGTATGGAGGTTCCTCAAACAGTTGAAAATAGAGCTACCATATGATCCAGCAATTGCACTACTGGGTATTTACCACAAAGATACAAAGGTAGGGATCCGAAGGGGTACATGCACCCCAAAGTTCATAGCATCAATGTCCACAATAGCCAAACTGTGGAAAGCGCCAAGATGTCCATCAACAGATGAATGGATAAAGAAGATGTTGTATATATACACAATGGAATATTATGCAGCCATCAAAACGAATGAGATCTTGCCATTTGCAACGATGTGGATAGAACTGGAGGGTGTTATGCTGAGTGAAATAAGTCAATCAGAGAAAGACATGTATCATATGACCTCACTGATATGAGGAATTCTTAATCTCAGGAAACAAACAGGGTTACTGGAGTGGTGGGGGTGTGGGAGGGACGGGGTGGCTGGGTGATGGACATTGGGGAGGGTATGTGCTATGGTGAGCGCTGTGAATCGTGCAAGACTGTTGAATCACAGATCTGTACCTCTGAAACAAATAATGCAATATATGTTAAGAAAAAAAAAGAAGATAGCAGGAGGGGAAGAATGAAGGGGAGTAAATCGGAGGGGGAGACGAACCATGAGAGACGATGGACTCTGAAAAACAAACTGAGGGTTCTAGAGGGGAGGGGATTGGGGGGATGGGTTAGCCTGGTGATGGGTATTAAAGAGGGCACGTTCTGCGTGGAGCACTGGGTGTTATTCCCAAACAATGAATCATGGAACACTACATCAAAAACTAATGATGTAATGTATGGTGATTAACATAACAATAAAAAATTTAAAGTAAAAAAAAAAACCCAATGAGAAATTAGTTTTTGCTGAAGCACTAAGACTAAGATGATAGCATTAAATATATTGAAATAGTAGAATCGAGTAGAGAATAGAGTAATTAAATGAGCGGTTGTTGGTAGAGAGTATGAAATAAGCAAAAAAAGTGAGATACATTGATAGACATTTATTGCCCAAAATTTCATTTTGCAAAATTCACATAATTCAGGTTTACAATACCCTGATTCCACTTTACAGACTGAAGTAATCAAAGAGGCCATGTTACTTGTGTTTCCCCTTAGAATCCTTGTACACTTCCTCGAATATTTGAGGAAATGCAACCTTGGTAATACCTATAACCAATCTATTAGTTATCTATTGCTGTGAAACAATTACCCAAAACATAGTAGCATAAAACTTTAGATGTTCATCATTTTAAAGTTTCTAAGTTTCTGGGGGAAACTTAGCAGCTTAAAATAACAATAAATATTTATTATTTTATAGTTTATGTGAGCAAGGAGTTGTGAAATGCTTTGGTTTGATGGTTCTGACCTAAGGTCTTCCATGAAGTTCCAGTCAAGAATTTAGCTGCTGAGGTTACAGTAATCTAAAGGGTTGTCTGTGGCTGGAAGATCTGTTTCCAAGCGGCTCTTACTGAGAGGTCTTGAGTCCCTTTTCAGAGGGCTGCTTGAGTGTCATAATGATGTGGCTGTTGGGTACATGAGACAAAGCAAGGCAGAAGCCATACTGTCCTTTATAACCTAGCCTCAGAAGTCATGCAACATCACTTCAGCAATATACTATTGATTACACAGCCCTACTTAATGTGAAAGGGAACTGGATAAAGGGGTGGATTCCATGACATGAAAATCCCTGGGGACCATCTTGGAGGCTGGCTACTATATCTGGAATCATTTCATTTCCATTTTCTTTCAGTTTTTTTTTCCATTTAAAAATCTGTTTTACTTGGAATGAGTTGTGATCAGACTCAGCATATTTTCAAATCTGTGTGACAGATGCTATGTTGTCTGTAATTAGGTAAGTTCTTCCAAAGCCTGAAGGCAAGGCCCTCAGAATTAAACACCCATTGTACTTCCTTTATTTATTAGGTGATCTAACTTATGAAAAGTCTGTATCTGTTTTGGAAATTCATAGGATGTCTTTTGTCCCTGATGTTAACATATGCAATGCTTTTTAAGGTGAAAATAACATTGGTTACTTGGAGATTGCTTTCCCTGCCCTTTTATTTTACATGTGAGGTTACTAATGTCCAGAGAAGCCCAGTAACTCAGGTTGTAAAATTTGGAAATAGAATTCAGGTATTGCAACTCTTAATCCTTTGTCTTTCCTTTACAACTTGCTAGCAGTTTTCAATAATTTCATTTTGGTATAAGAAAGCATCCATGAATTTAGCAATAGAGATTTGCAGGCTGGTTATAATGGAACACCTCAACAATGCCAGGAGCTATAAACTTTCGTGTATGATTGCCTTCTTTTCATTATGCTGGAGTTTCTGCTCAGCATTTCAAAGATGTAAACAATGAAATGGGACTTCCCTCAAAGAGAAAACAAAAACAGTGAAAATGTATAGGAAAATTGCAATTTCAGAAATGTGTTGATTTCAAAGTTCTGACAACAAAATACAATTTTTAGAAATATATCTGTATAATATGTGTTGCTTGACATGCCTTACTGAACAAATAACAAGACCATGGAGTCATTAAATTTACACACACATATATATAGTTCCTTCAACCCTTAATATCTATTTAGCACATCTGTGTTTGCAAAAATATTTCATTCGCTTTCAAATAAAAATGATTTTTCCCTTCCCAAACCAGTTTATTGGTGTTAGAAGCACTATGCCGAAGGGTTGAATCACTTCAGGAGTTGTGAACCAACTGTAAAATGAAAATTAATTTATCAGTGAACAAAAGTAATACAAATAGAATAGTGGATCATCAACTATTAAATTCTATTATTTGCTTGTTATGTTGATGTATGACATGACATTTTGTGATTCTTTACCACTTCCTTTGTTCTTGACATTTTATTCTTTATAATAACATTTAAAAACAGAAGAAAATGCCACAAAGCTAAATAAGTAAAATTATATGCTAGAATATTTTAGGCTTTGTTTTTAATTGATTGTCTCATCAAACTAAGTGCTCTGCAGTAGCCCATTTGTAAAATTATCAAAATGGAAGTAAGAAAAAAAGAACTGCCTTATAACTCCCAAATGTCTTGCAAAGAGGAAACTTGACTTATACTCAGAATTTAGGATTTAACATTTACTCTTTTATACCAAATATAATATCTCATAATGCAGCTCCATTTTAAAGTAAACTTTTAAGTGGGCACCTGGGTAGCTCAGTCGTTAAGCGTCTGCCTTCGGCTCAGGTCATGATCCCAGGGTTCTGGGATCAAGCCCCGCATGGGGCTCCCTGCTCAACGCGGAGCCTGCTTCTCCCTCTCCCATTCCCCCTGCTTGTGTTCCCTCTCTTGCTATCTATTTCTGTGTCAAATAAATAAATAAAATCTTTTTAAAAAATTTAACTTTTAGGGGTGCCTGGGTGGCTCAGTCGTTAAGCGTCTGCCTTCGGCTCAGATAATGATCCCAGGATCCTGGGATCGAGCCCTACATCGGGCTCCCTGCTCCGCGGAGAGCCTGCCTATCCCTCTCCCACTCCCCCGGCTTGTATTCCCTCTCTCGCTGTGTCTCTCTCTGTCAAATAAATAAATAAAATCTTAAAAAAAATAAAGTAAAATAAAATAAACTTTTATTTAAGACTAATTTTAGTTTAAATAAAAGACTAATTTTAGTTTTAGAAAAAATAACTGAGTAGTGGAAAGAGTTCCCATATACCACACACGCACTTTGCCATATTATTAATATGGCACATTTGTTATATTTACTAAACCAATATTGATATATTATTATTAACTGAAGTCCATATTGTATTTGGATTTTCTTAATTTAATCTCCTCTTTCTATTTCTGGACCCCATATTATATCTAGTTATCATGTGTCAGCCATGACCATTTCTCCAACTTTCTTTGTTTGGGTGACTTAGAGTTTTGATGAGTACTGGCTAGATATTTGTAAAATGCCTATATAAGAGTTTGTTTCGGGTTTTTCTTATGGTTAGATTGGGTTATGCATTTTGGGGGAGGAAGACCACAGAAGAGTTACACTTTTTCTTAAGGATATATATAACTGACTAATCAATACTAATATAATCTCTCATTCTATCCATTATATATTCAACTTACTGTTTTCGTGAGCCTTTAGGCCTGAATCCAGATAGTATTACTACTCAAGTGTGTGGGATTAATTTGGTGCTCTTTAAGTATTGATGCTTACAAACAAGTTTGATAAAGTCTGTAGGCTTTTGTATTTATATTAATAAAAATGTATGAATTAAATACCCAGCTTTCTTCATAAACTTTGGAATCTGAAGCTCTGAAAGTTATACTCAACTTGATGACTGTAATATATATGATATATATGTCATCTCTACCTGTACTATAAATCTATAAATACTTTGTTATTTTTCATTGAGAATAAATTTCCTAAGGTAGATTTTCTGTGAATTAGCTTAATGAACTCATATGAATAGTATTCATTCAAATTTTATCACTCCATCCATAAATTCTTTTCTCTCATAACTAGTAAAGTTCAATTTTGATTAAGTTCTGAATATATTAACTATACTGTCTATTAATTTTCCATAATTATTTCCTGACAGTAGAATTTCAGAGGGCATGTATATCAAATATAGTATGTGTATATAAGTCAACTGCTGCAGAAGTGCTAACTAGATATATGAAACGTAAGCACCTTTATGAAGTGTAATAAAATTCTGAATTATACTTAACATTATATTTTAGCTGTCATATGAACTAATAATATGAAGGTAGGAAATCAATTTAAAATAAAATTTTATCAGACTATTATTGATAAGGCTGAGATAAACTGTAAAATTCTGTATTGAGGCCCTCTGTATACACAGTTGATATGACTGAATCATTCCTTTTAAGAAAACATCCAACGCATCTTATCTTCCTTTGGGAAGAATTTTTAAGAGTGAGTACATAAACTAGTCACTCTTGGCAGTACTACTGAATTGGAACTCTTGACCTTGGCTTAAGCTGAGTTAGGATGGTGCTTCTCAGTCCCCGGGAGATGTTAAAACACAGATCTCTGGGCCCTCACCTTAGAAATCCTGATTCAGTTGTGTGACAAGGGGCTTGAAGATTTGCATTTTTAGCACGTCTCAGGCGATGTTGATACTGCTGTCTTCCATCTACTGCATACTTTAAGAATGAAGAAGCTACTGTATGAGATGTTATACTCACTTATAAGAGTGGACACTTCCTTTTAGGGACAGGATTCTGGGGAGAAAGTCAGAGAAGTCAATTAAAGAACAAATTCCAAATAGAAAAAAATTGAGTTAATTCTTCCAAAATTCAACTGATTTTTTACATAAAAATCAGCTGTCTGTCCTCACATGTATATACGATATTCTAAAACATCACATCCCAAAAGGCATAGTGGCTTTTATATCATTATGGTTCTGGAAGGATTTTGCAAGCAGTTTTTAAAAATGTTCACATGCCCAGTGTTCATTTGTTATTTGTATAGGTTGGTGTTCTGAGCATAAAAAAGATAAAATGTATTTAAGTAGACAGAAGAATTAGATTCAAATAATATAGAAAAACAACTTTAAACTGATTATTGTTTTAAAAATCTTATTTTCCTCCTGGTTTTGTGCTATTAAAGTGGTATGACTTTATTTTCCAATCTTTGTTATATTAAACAGAAATTCAGTTGAGTAATTTAAAAGATCAAATTGGCTTTCTTGAACAATTCATGAATCAGGCCACATCCCATCTAGTAAATAGAAAGGAGCTGTGTCTGTAGGAAAGGAAAGGTTTTTAAAGGCAGTGTGTGTGTGTTGGGGGGGAGGATTATTAGCAAAGAATGCACTGTTTTAGGCAAAGTCACCTTCCTAAGGGGAAGAAAAGCAGTCTATCAATAAATTTCTCAGTACTGATCAGGAAATTCCGTGTTGACTCATTAAAGGTTACACTGGGATGGGGGTTAGAACAATAGTTAGGTTAGGTACTAAATTTTGGTTCGCTGATGTGGGGTCCTAACATAGATGACCTTATTTGTGGCCTGTGCCTTTCTTTTTAACAGTTTTTAAAGGTTTATTATTTTCAATGAGACTGATGATTCTGTTAAAGTTGGTATTTCTGACCTGGTTTTCACATAATTTAAACAATCAAAATTATCATTTCTACAGAATTGAATAAGACAATTGTATATATAACATTTGAAAAATAAAATGGTATAAGCCATTACCAAGCCATTATTTTAGTTGAAGTTGCCATATAAAAGAGTTAAAAAGGAAAAAAAAGTATCATCCTGTAGTAGAAATATCCATACGCTCTTTATATTTCACATATATTGAATTACCTTATGAATATTTAAATCACAATAACAGTCAACAAATGTCAGCTGTTTGAGCTAATATTTTTAATATTATTCTAGACTATCTTTCCAATAATAAACACCCAATTTTAAATAATCACTAGTTTAGAAATAATATGTCATATTAAACCCATATACCTATATAAAGTACTAGCTTTCTCTGCAACCAGTTCATAGCTCTCTACACTAAAACTATATTTTCCACAAAGATACATACATTTGCAAGCTTATTTATAGTAAATTTTCCCTCCCATCATAGTTGTAACTCTGCTTCAAAGCATGTTTCATCAAAAAGGAGAGGGTTTATAGGAATAAATAAAAGTCCTTTGAAATTCAGCTTAGACGTTTCCATACCACAATTTCTTTAAAAACAAAAAAGCATGCCTTTTGGGTATTTAGTAATTCCCTGATATTTTCATCATGTATTCATTTCAGTTAAAGAATAATTACAAAGTAAATCAAACTATGGTGGGACAACAACCAAGATGAATGTTAAAATGTGATTTCTTGAGCTTCATGTCAATTTTCATTAGAGTTACACACACTCCAGACATCAGATTATATGTAGAAATTGTCTAGCAATGAATTAATGAAATTTCTATTCCAGAATATGTTATATGTTGGTGTAACTGTAAGTCAGCTTTAGCATAAAATATAAACCATATTTTTCATTAGTGAGTTATATGTATTGAAATGGTTGGCCCTATGTAAACTATTTTTTCTTCAATAAACTGAATTATGTTTAAAAATAATTAAAAATTTAGTTTAAAGTTAATTCCAATTAATTTGGAATACTAGGGATAATGAAATGTCAAATAAAAAAAAGCTTAACCCAATTAGGGGTGCCTGGGTGGCTCAGTTGGTTGAGTGCCTGACTCTTGATTTTGGTTTGGGTCATGATCTCAGGGTCCTAGGACTGAGCCCCACATAAGGCTCCAAGCTCAGTTCGGAGTCTGCTTGAGATTCTTTCCCCCTCCCTCTCCCTTCTCCTTTTGTTCTCTCTCCCTCTCGCTCAAATAAATAAATAAATAAAATCTTCAAAAAAAATCTTAACCCAAATTGTACTTTAATACTATTTAAAACACTTTTTCAGAGCTGCTTCTGAAGAAATATAAAAAACTCTTGATCCATCTTGACAATTTAAAAAACTGCACATTTTTATTTGATTTCACCTAAAATCAGACAAAATTCCAAATGATAAAAATTATGACAAGGAACATACTGATTCTTTCATAAAATGGAATAAGAAGTAAAAAACAGAATTGAAAAATGGTATAGCTCCAAATAGATGCATCAAAACTAGGCCTAATTTATATCTCTTTTATCTAACTTTTTTTTTCTTTGATTGGAGAGGAGGGAGGGAGGCAAAATAGAAGTGCAGAGTTTAAGAACTAGAATTTTTTCTGTTGATGCCAGCACAGGGATTTAAAGAGTCAGTCAGCAGTGGAGAAAGAGGTACCCATTTTGCTGAAACTGTCCTGCAGAGATTATGCACCAAATATCCCATAAATTCCCACTATAGCAACAGCGGCGGCAGCTCCTTTTAATCATCTCTTCATTTGCTATATTAGCAGTTCTGATGCACCCCCAGGCACTTTTGTATCTTTTCTAAGTCTGCCCTTCAAATGTTGTTTAAACCGATTTTTTTCAGGTGTCCATAAAGAAAGATTCCGTTGAACTTAAAATTGGACCTGAGTGTTTCCCAATGGGGTTAATCCTTTATGCATTTGAAATTTTAATAACCTAATAAAAATTGCTTGTCATTTTTTCCAGTGAAATTTCTTTCTAGGTTCAAATATTAAATACTTCTTCCTAGCTTCTGATAGTTAATATCAGTTACTGATACTTTGTTGCATTTGGATCTCCTGTTTCCAGGACACAAGGCTGTATATTTATTTTGGTAAAATTAAAACAGTAGAACTATTTGAGCTCTTAAGTAGAAATTAGCTAATTTCCCAATGGATTCCCAGTTGGGAACATTCACATTGTGTATTAATGAGAGAAACCACTCTGAAATCATGTATGAAGTATGAAATCACTACAAATTCATGAACAACAACCAGCTAGGTCTTCAGTGTGGTCTATTAAATATTCAAATTAATTGATTTTGTTAAGAAATGTCACCAGTCACTAAAAACAATATGTCATTCAGGTGTCCTGGCAAGAAAAATAATTTAACCCCATTGGTTCAAATGAAATGATTTTTAAAGTTTTTATTTTAATTGCAGTTAGTTAACATACAGTGTAATATTAATTTCAGGTGTAGAATTTAGTGATTCAGTACTTACATACAATATCCGTTGCTCATCACAAGCACACTCCTTAATTCCTATCACCTATTTAACCCATCCTCGTATCCACCTTCCGTCTGCTTACCATCAGTTTGTTCTCTATGGTTAAGAGTCTATTTTATGGTTTGCCTATTTTTCTTTTATGCTTTGCCTATGATCATTTGTTTCTTAAATTCCACATATGAGTGAAATCATATGGTATTTGTCTTTCTCTGACTGACTTATTTTACTCAGCATAATACTCTCTAGCTCCATCCATGTCATTGCAAGTAGCAGGACTTCATTCTTTTGGATGGCTAAGTAATATTCATATATATATATACGTATGTATATATATATACACACATATACATATATATATATATATATATATATATATATACCACCTCTCTCTTTCTCTCTCTGTCTCTCTCTCTCTCTCTCTCTATATATATATATATAATGGAGTGGTGTATATATACCATTCATCTGTCAATGGACATTTGGGCTCTTTCCATAATTTAGCTATGGTTGATAATGCTGCTATAAACATCGGGGTGCATGTGTCCCTTCCAATCAGTATTTATGTATCCTTTGAGTAAATACCCAGTACTGTGATTGTTCAATCATAGGATAGTTCTATTTTCAACTTTTTGAGGAACCTCTGTACTGTTTTCCAGAATGGCCCCTCCAGTTTTCATTCCCACCAACAGTGTCAGAGGGTTCCCCTTTCTCCACATCCTCACCAATATCTGTTGTTTCTTGTGTTGTTAATTTTAGCCATTCTGACTGTTGTAAGGTGATATCTCATTGTAGCTCAAATGAAATGATCTTTTAATAAAGGGACTACTTAGACACAATGATTAAAAAATAAACAAGGGATGATAATGTACCCAGAGACCAGCAACAACAGGAAACTCTTAAGGGAAGGCAGTGTGCCTCAAGCACCAGGTGAGAGCTACAGCTTAGGTAGGTGGGGGAAGGGAGGAGGTATCTGTCTGGAGCTGTGATCTTGAGGGCTGCAGTAAAGATAATGACAAGAGACACTGAAGCAGGGAGTGGGAAAGAAATCTGCTGGATCTCTGCTTGTGTTCCCCTCCTGCCTACTCCAACCAAAGCCATCAAGAAAGAGAATCTGGGTGATACCTTCAAGAGGCTCAACCTCTAGGGACACAGCAGAGGAGGAGAAAGCAGATAGGGAGAGGCAAACAAAACAGAACCAGAACATTTGCTGACAAGGTTAGGGGAAAACGCAATGAACTCCCACAGCCCACAGGGTAGTGCCATCAAATGTTAGCTATTTGCCCTATTTCCTTCAGAGTTTACCGTTAGTATTTTTGTATTTTATGCTCCCTCGGGGGGCTTTCCTTTCAGCACTTCCCTCAAGTGTCATATTTTATATGTCCTCCCTGAATCACTCTTAGCAGGCAGATGTAGCACCTTGTGGAGAGAAGAAGTTGGAGCAGGAGCAAGAGTGAGAGGAGGACAGAGAAGGAGATGAGGTGCGGGAGGCGCAGAGGGAAGGGAAGGGAAAAGAGAAGACAGAAAGAAAGAACCAATTATATGAATCCCTTCTTAATGTGGCTCATGCTTACCTATTCCTCTTTTTATTTTTTTCAGTATTTCTTTTTTTTTAATTTTATTTTCTTATGTTATGTTAATCACCATACATGACATCATTAGTTTTGGATGTAGTGTTCCATGATTCATTGTTTGCGTATTCCTCTTTTTAAATATACTACTGCTTCTACATTTGTGAGTAGAGAAGAATTAAATTTCCAAGTAGCTTTTCAGGAAGGCTTCCGTTATTTTTTCTTTTTCTCATTTTTCAAACTCCCTTTTTTACCTTTACTGCTGAACACCACCTTGACTGAGTAAAGATTAAAGATTTCATAAGTTTTCCTGTAACATTCCTGGATCTTTTTGAATGTCTGTTGGTATCTAATCTCATGGGGAAAGTCTGAGGCAAGCTTTATTTCTTTGGAGAATGACCTGTTATTATTTCTGGGTAAATTTTAAGATTTTCATCTTTCCCTGAATTTAGTAATTTCATCAAGTCTAAATTCAATCTTTTCAACTATTTCTTTGTTATTTTTTTACTTTTCCACAATATATCTTTTCAGTTTCAGATGTTCCTGATATATATATATATTAGATAATAAATATATATTTTTCTTTTTTCTTCCTTCAAAAAGTAAACACGCATATTTGATCTTTGTTGATTTTTTCCATATGTGTTTTCTCTAAATCATGCTTATATTTCACCTCTTTTTGCATCTTATTATTTGACACACCAGTGATGCTCACAATGGGGAGAGGCTGCCTAAAATGGGCTATTACAACTGAGTAAGAAGGTTTTGAGTTTGTGAAAATCTGCACACTGGGGTCTGTTAGGACAAAGGATGTATGAAAATTCCCTTCCCAAACGAAAACAAACTAACAAGCATAAAAAAAAAAATTGCACATGTGAAGTCCTCACAGACTTAAAAGGATGAGAGAATGACTCAAAAGAACCCATGATACCCAGGAAAGAAAGATCAGGCTTTGATATGTGCCAAAGTCAAGAAAGAGCAAAGCCAAATTCATCAAATAAAACATTTTAGGTCTCTCCTACCTCTTTGTTCTAGTACTCAGACAATGTTATATGAATGACACCATTCTGATAACTTGCATTGTTTTGCTTTTAGGTAATATTAAATTTTCTAGTTAGTACTTAAGATATCCTTTCTCATGAAATCATTAAAACTCCAAACAATTTAAAATTAAGTTCTCTCCTTAATATCATGGTTAAACATGTATTCTAAATTATCTCTTAATTTTACATCAAGATTGTTATATCAAAATTGCTAGATTTTCCCTATTTTTCATTATTCACACAGTAGCTAGCCTATAGTACTGCTAATTAGGCTAATTATTATGTCTAGTGCTCTGAATAATTCTTCATTTTTTTAAAAGATTTTATTTATTTGAGAGAGAGAAAACGCACATTAGAGGGGGAAGGGTCAGAGGGAGAAGCAGACTCCCTGCCGAGCAGGGAGCCCGATGCGGGACTCGATCCCGGGACTCCAGGATCATGACCTGAGCTGAAGGCAGTTGCTCAACCAACTGAGCCACCCAGGCGCCCTGAATAATTCTTCTTGGTCTCTTTCTTTAAAAGATTTTATTTATTTATTTGACAGAGAGAGAGACAGCGAGAGAGGGAACACAAGCAGGGGGAGTGGGAGAGGGAGAAGCAGGCTTTCCGCTGAGCAAGGAGTCTGATGCGGAGCTTGATGCGGGGCTTGATGCAGGGCTCGTTGGGGGGCTCGATGGGGGGCTCGATGGGGGGCTCGATGGGGGGCTCGATCCCAGGACCCTGGGATCATGACCTGAGCCGAAGGCAGACGCTTAACGACTAGGCCACCCAGGTGCCCCTCTTCTTGTTCTCTTAAAAACACAAATTGGTCCTTTCTATAAACCAGATCTACCTATTCAACTATTATCTATCTTCAATTAATAATAAATATGACTGCTTTACAATTATAGCTAATATTTACATAATGTTTACTCTATGCCAGGGACTCTTGTATGTTCCTTATATTTAATTTTTATAACAGTCCTATGGGACAGGATCTAGGAATAGTTGCATTTTATATATGACAATTTGAGGCACAGAAATTTTTATGATTGATTCCTGGCCACATACCTCATAAGAAATACACCCAAGATTTAGGCTCAGATAGGCTGACTCCAAAATTGTCCAACTAATATATTATTATTCCTCTTTAAGGCATGGGAGTAATAGAAAGTGAGGTTCATGAACAATCCACATTAAAATCCTCTGTGGTCCTTGGTAAATGTGCATTCCTGGGTTCTTCTGCTTCCATATATGTTCAATAATCATTTAAAAAGGAAGTGCAGGTGATTCTAAGAGACCCTACCATTTCAAAACCATTGAAATTATAACTATTCTTATGTGTATTTTCTTTGAGCATAAATTCAAAGCAGAGCAGATGATATCCTTGATTTTAAGCTATTTGATAACACTCTAATTTTCTTTGCTCTGTGATGTTTTATGCTAATTGAGATGATTTCTGTTTTCACAAATCCTATTGAGTATTCTTATATTTTATCTACATATTCCACAGTCAAACAATTAACATATTATCCGAGAAAACTAAAGATGCCTTTGAGGGAATGAAAATTGGTGCAGCCACTGTGGAAAACAGTATGGAGTTTCCTCAAAAAATTAAAAGTAGAACAACTCTATGATCTGGGAATTCCACTATACCAGAGGGGAGGTGGGTGAGGGGCTGGGGGAGATAGTGTATGGAGATTAAAGAGTACACTTATCATGATGAAAAAAATAAATAAAATAAAATGAAATGAAAAATATAAAAATAAAAAATAAAAAACAAAATGAAACCAAAAATGTCTGACTACACTAAACAAATAAACAACAAAACAACCCGTCAATGGCTGAGATTAACAAAGCTTTATTTATTTGAAATCAAATTCTCTCTTTCCCCTATGCCTTTCTTAACATGTTAACTTTGATGTTCATAGTTTTCATTTCATGTATTTAAGATGGCAACTGGACCTTGAGACTCATAACTACATTCCCTGAAGGAGAAATGGAAAGAAATATGTCTCATTTAAAATTTAAAATAAAAAATTAAAAAGGGACACTTTTCCAAGGACTCCCAACTGCTTCATACTATCCTAAACTCTGTTACATGGACATCCTTTGTTGGTTAGCAGCTGCCAGAGGAATTGTATTTAGGTGTTTAGTCAACCAACCAACAGTGAAGGCCAAAGTCAACCCCTGTAGCTATGCATTGACTATATTAATTTTTCCCCTTTACATACAACATACCATCTCCTTGATTCTATCATTCAGTTACTGTGCCTGGCTTGAAACTGGGATCTCTCCATCATATGTGGATGTTGTTTCTTAGGGTCTGGTAACCTGCTACCTAAAATGCAGTTTGTTCAATTAACTCACATAATATATAGTGGTACCAAAGGAAGAGGAAAAATCACCTTTATTCCCAAGGAGTGAAAGGGAGACCCTGAAGTAATCACTCATCTGTGAGGAAAACTTGCTCTTTTAGCCGATATGAAAGCCCTGGTTTTGCTTTTGGAAGGATCTACTATGCTTTACTTCACCTCATTATAACTCCTGAGCAGATCCCATGGTGAAGTACACTTCTTGCAGGCTATGTAGATTTAACAGCTAATTTTAAGTTGGTAGAATTTGGGGTCTTATAAATTGCTGTAGGGATTGAGCAATTACAGGTTGTTGTAGGCCATATCTGAAGTTTCATATTGGCAAGAGTTCCCTCAAAACTTGTAGAGATAACCAATTAGCTTCCAGTCATGTGACTGTGTCTCTAAGCACAGCCAGGATCTTATATCAACATAGTCTCTAAGTCTGAAGATTATAGTATTGCATTTCCTGGGCTTTGTGTTCTGCCTGTCTGTTACCCCCTAGATTAATGGCTACTGCCTTGACCTTACCATTCCACTTTTCCACTATAAACAATAGTTTTGTGCTTTCTCTCCACTATTTCATTCAAAACAACTACCTTAGTGGATGGTGCTTTAAAAAGTGTGGGGTTCCAGTTGTATATCCTTTAAAGCTGTTGCTTGACATTTTCAACTTCTAATCAAATCAGTAAGTACAGAAGCATGTGGATTTTTCAACCAACCTCTGAGCTAGGGAACTCTCACAAAAGTTTGATTTCAGGCTAAGAAGAGAGTGCCTCTTTTAACAAAGCTGATTTTATTCCCTGCCACCTCCCCCGGGAGTCAGGTTAATTCTGGTTTCAGTTCACTCATCTCTTCTCAGACTTTACTGACAACTGCACAAAATTATCAAAAGCATAATAACGCAGTAAATTTTTGCTCAGTTTCTTGTTTTTTTTATACTACTTCCTCTAAATTATGGTGTCACTGAGTACGTGGTCTGCGTCTCAATGGATAGAACAAGTGATCCTTGACCAAGTATTTTGCCATCACATAACAGGAGCTGAATAGCTTTCTGACCCACAATGGGTAGGTACTCATCTCCAGTGATTATTAACAGAGTAAGCCAGTATCATTCATTTGCCTTATTGTCCAATACATATTGAACACCTTTCTGTAGTTTGGGAACATTTCCTCCTTATCTCCCCAAGGTAGAAACTAGAACATTTGTTTCCCCACGCTTCTTTGCAGCTTGGGCACTAGGAGGTGATGGAGACTGTAGACATGGAAAAACAAAAATGGTGCTGAAACAGGACCCCTGGGCGACTCAGTAAGTTAAGCATCTGCCTTCGGCTCAGAAATATTTCTTTCCATTTCTCCTGCATGGAATGTAGTTCCGAGTCTCTTTCTTCCTCTCTGTCTCTCTCTCTCTCTCAAATAAATAAAATGTTTTAAAAAATGGTGCTGAAGGAAGGTGGAAACAGAAGCATTCCTATTCTGTAGTTATGAGTGGTTGCAAGATTGCATTCATGAGGCACAGTGGTTTTGTTGCTCCCAGCAATAGCAGCTGCTGAAGATTATGTTCATGGCAGGAATATAGACACTTATTGGCTACTGCATGCACAGTGGCAAAGGTATTGGTGACCTTTAGGGTCTGGTAACCTGCTACCTAAAATGCAGTTTGTTCAATTAACTCACATAATATATAGTGGTACCAAAGTAGATTAAGGCATGATTTCTAGAAACCTAGCCTCAAGCACGTTTCTCAAGCCCTCCCAATATTCCAGTATAACTCCCTTTCCTTTTACTGAATTCCATTTCTACTTTTTTTCCCTCTGGTTTCTTCAAATTAAGGACACTAACAGATAGAAGGGTATGACATTCTAATAAGACACATGCTTGGAAGCACCAAACATAACTAAATAAGAATATAAGTGTGAGTATATATTTGTTAGATGATTAAAAAAAGTGTATGAGTGTGTGTTTGTATACATGCTGTGTGTTTAATCCCATTCATCATATGATGTAAATGCCATTTAATTTGTTTCATAATATCCACACAGAGATATACCTGCGTGCACACAAGCATATGCACACACATTCTATGTACAAACACACACACACACACAACATGAAGTAATTAGGTCTTAAAGTACTGGAGTTTCCCCAAATGATGCTGGAGAAAAATTGAATAGCACTTGATTATTTCTGATTTCATTGTTGAAAAAATTGTACATGTTCACAATCTACCAAAACTATGGCCAAATATAATTTGATACTTTTTGATAGTTTCTATTTTTGTATGTTTTAAATTCAACCTGTGTAATTCATTAGATTGTTTTTGCTTACACCTGAAAATTGTGGTAGTACACAGGCAATCTTCAAGTTAAGGTCATTTTGAGTTGAAATAGACAATGTTAAACAAAATTATACTTATCTAAAGCATATGACAGCTATTAAAACCATTCTACTTTCTAGGAAAGAAACATTGAATTTCTTATAAATATTAAATGGCTTTTGAAAAATGCTCACCAGTGGGAGGAACAAATTATTAAAAGGAAGCTGTAACATTAAAATAGCATTCTATTTATCATCTTTTAGTTTATTGTAGACTAAAAAGAAAGGAAAAAAACCTTAAGCAGTGCCTTGTATTAAGAAATATGCATATTAATCATCTGTATAAAATAACTTCTAAGATGCTTGAAATGTTTATAAAGCTATTATTTTCAAAAAAATTTCACCTTTGCCTGTGTTTCCAGATTTGGGAATATTCAGAACAGAATTTGACTTTCTTTGATGCAGGCTTACTTTCTACCACCTGAAAAATCATATTTAGGATATTTGATTTTCATACACATAGGAAATATCTTTTCAGACACTCCTTCCCAAAGTATCACTATTGGCAGGGAATTGAATGGGATTTGAATTGATCAACTAATTTAAAATACAGCCATAAAAGAAGGGGAATATTAATAATAGCTTAGCAGATAGTTATCTTCTCTATTGTCCTTAAGAATATAAAAAGCTACACTGATCCTAGGATTGCTTGCCTTTCAATGCATTACATATTCTGAAATATAGCACAATGTAAAATTTGATCACAATGTTAAATCAGAACACTTTGTTAAGGATTTTTGTGGGTTTTGGGCTGCTATTATATATAATTTTGTTAGTTTACCCAGAAATGTCAAATTTCACCTTGCTAATCATCTCTCCTACCCTCAAGATTCTCAAGGAAGGACACTGCAGGGTGGGGGGAGCTAAGATGGCAGCATAGTAGGAGGATCCAAGTCTTGCTCCTCCCTTGAGCATAGCTAGATAACTATTGAATCATTCTGCATACTTGAGAAATCACCCTGAGGACTGATAGAACAAACTGCACAAAGAAGTAGAGAAGAGGCTACTTTGAGAAGGTAGGAAGTGTAAAGATGTGGTTTGGGGGAGAGACAGATCATGGGTGTTATAGAGGTGAGTGAGCCCTGGTCGCAGAGAAAGGCAAGAGAGAGTGGAGCAAATGGAGATAAGCACACACTTCCGCATTGGCTGGGAAAATGAGAGGAGCTGATTTTTGTGGGTTTTTGCAACCAGTGGGGCTCAAAGACTAGGGTTTCAGAGGTCCCCAGGCTTGGCTATAATAGAGACCTCGAGTGGAGGCAGGCAAATGACCTCGAAGACTGTGCGATCTGAGGATCACCTAAGTGACAGAGAGAGAAACTGTTTGTTCTATTTGGAGTGAATCTGTGAGAGGTGGCATTGCCCCTCTGGGGACAAAACAACTCATGGGCGTCATTTCCCTCCTCCACCCCTCAGCATAGGCACAGAGACACGGCTGAGGGCAGCTAACTGGGACATTGCCTGTTTTGCCTGCTGGTTTCAAATCCCATGCTGCTGCACTCTGGTGCTACTGCTCTTCTGGATCAAACCTGCATCAGGCCCAGCATGGTGAGATGCTTTCCCAGAGGACCAGCACAGGTCCCTACCACCCCAGGTCCCTGAAGTTTGGAATTTTGAAAGTCAGCAGCTTGGCTAGGGTAGAGCCCAGGGTGCTCTGCACTGCTCCAAGCAGGCAAGCAACCCAGAGACAGACAGTGTGAAATCAGTGATCTGAAAAATGCCTGTGATGCCTGAAGGGGAAATTGTTCACTCTGCTGAAAATGCTTCCTTGAGAGGAGCAGGCACAGACTCCCCTCTCCAGGGACAAAGGAGCAGGCTAGTGCCATTTCCCTCCCCTGCCCTGCAGCATAAATCAACTTCAGCACAGTGCTGGCACTGACTAATTGCCTTACACCAAATCCTGTCTCACTGTGCTCTGCTGGTACTGTTTTTCTAGGGCAAGTGTGCCTAACAACCACCCAGCAGGTCCCACACCCAGAAAATCAGCACAAACCCTGCATGCATGACGTGTACTGATCATAGAGTTCTGCAAAGCCTCAATTCTAGTGGAAATAACATCAGGTCTCTGTTAGCAAGCAGACTAGAGCACACCTAGTTAAACTTGTCACACTTCTGGTCAAGGTCCAGTCTCCACCGTAGGCAAGGAGAAACTCTGCAGAGGACTGACCTAAGGGAAAGAGCAGCCAAAACACAGCAGCAAAGTGCACACAGCATACGCCAGAAACACTTCCTGAAGCACCAGGCCCTGAAGAGTATATGACCTCTTCTTAATAAAGCCATTACTCTCAGGAGCAGGAAACATGACAGGGTTTCTAAACACATAGAAACCGAGACCTAGAAAAATGCCGAAACAGAGGAATTCATCTCAAAAGAAAGAACAAGAAAAGTTCACAGTCAGGGATCTAATCAAAACAGATATAAGTAATATGCATGATGCGGAATTTAAAGCAACAATTTTAAGGATGCTAGCTGGGCTTGAAAATAGTACAGAAAACATAAGGGATACCCTTACCACAGACATAAAAGAGCTTAAAGCCAATCAAGCCAAAATAAAAAAAAAATGTAAAAAAAGTGATTCAAAACTGACTAGATATAATGGCCACAAAGATGGAAGAAGTAGAGGAATGAATAAGTGATATAGAAGATAGAATTATGGAAAACAATGAAGCTCATCAAAAGAGGGAAAGAAAAATCCTGAAGCATGAAAGTAGACTTAGGGAACTCAGTGCCTACACCAAGCATAACGACATTCGTGTCATAAGAGTCCCAGAAGAAGAGAGAGAAAGGGGGACAGAAGGTTTCTTTGAGTAAATTATAGCTAAAAACTTCCCTAATCTGGGGAAAGAAACAGACATCCAAATCCAGGAGGCACAGAGAACTCCCATCAAAATCAACAAAAGCAGGCCAACACCAAAACATATCATAGTTAATTTGAAAAATATAGAGATGAAGAAAAAAATCCTAAAAGCAAGAAAAAAGAAGTCCCTAACTTATAAGGGAAGACCAATAATGCTAGCAGCACATCTCTCCACAGAAAGTTGGCAAGCCAGAAGAAAGTGGCATGATATATCCAATGCGCTGAATGGGAAAAATCTACAGCCAAGAATTTGGATATACCCAGCAAGGCTATCATTTAGAATAGAAGGAAATACAAAGAAAGAAAGACCAAAAGTGACAAATAGAGAAAAATCTGCAGAAACAAAGACAAACAAGTAATAAAATGGCACTAAATTTATATCTATCAATAATCATTCTGAATATAAATGGACAAAATGCTTCAATCAAAAGACATAAGGTGCCAGGATGGATTAAAAAAACAAAAACAAAAACGTGTACATGCTGCCTACAGGAGACTCATTTTGGACCTAAAAACAGCTGCAGATTGAAAGTGAAGGGATGGAGACATATTTATCATGCAGATGGGCATCAAAAAGAAAGCCAGAGGAGTGATACTTATATAGACAGACTAGATTTTAAACCAAAGTGGTAAAAGATCAGTACTCTGAAAACTATAAAACACTGATGAAAGAAATTGAAGATGACACAAAGAAATGGAAAAACATTCCATGCTCATGGATTGGAAGAACAAATATTGTTAAAATGTCTATACTACCAGAGCAATCTATGCATTTAATGCAATCCTCATCAACATACCACTGCAATTTTTGCAGAGCTAGAGAAAACAATCCTAAAATTTGTATGGAACCCCAAAAGTCCTCAAATAGCCAAAACAATCTTGAAAAAGAAAGGCAAAGCTGGAGGCATCACAATTCTGGACTTCAAGTTATATTACAAAGTTGTAGTGATCAAGACAGTATGCACCTGGCACAAAAATGGACACATAGATCACTGGAACAGAATAGAAAACCCAGAAATGGACCCACAACTATATGGCCAAGTAATCTTCAACAAAGCAGAAAAGAATATCCAATGGAAAAAAGACAGTCTTTTCAACAAATGGTGTTAAGAAAACTGGACAGCGACATGCAAAGGAATGAAACTAGACCACTTTCTTATACCATATAAAAAAATAAATTCAAAATGGATGAAAGACCTAAATGTGAGACTTGAAACCATCAAAATCCTAGAGGAGAACACAAGGCAGCAACCTCTTTAACATTGGCCATAGCAACTTCATATTAGATATGTCTCCTGAGGGAAACAAAAGCAAAAATAAACGATTGGGACTTCATCAAGAATAAAAGCTTCTGCATAACAAAGGAAACAATCAATAAAACTAAAAGACAACCTACGGAATGGGAGAAGATATTCATAAATGACGTATCAGATAAAAGGTTAGTGTCCAAAATCTATAAAGAACTTATCAAATTTATCAACCAAGAAACAAATAATCCAGTTATAAAATGGGCAGAAGACAGGACTAGACAATTTACCAAAGAAGACATCCAGATGGCCAACACACACATGAAAAGATGTTCAACATCACTCATCATCAAGGAAATTACAAATCAAAACCACAATGAGATACCACCTCACACCTGTCAGATTGGCTAAGATTAACAACACAGGAAACGACAGATGTTGGCGAGCATGGGGAGAAAGGAGAACACTCTAACACTGTTGGTGGGAATGCAAACTGGTGCAGCCACTCTGGAAAACAGAACGGAGGTTCCTCAAAAAGTTAAAAATAGAACCACCCTGTGACCCAGCAACTGCACTACTAGGTATTTACTCAAAGGATACAAAAATACTGATTCAAAGGGACACGTGCACCCTGATGTCCATAGCAGCATTATCAACAATAGTCAAATTATGGGAAGAGCCCAAATGTCATTGACTGATGAATGGCTAAAGAAGAGGTGGTATCTATATACAATGAAATAAACCTCAACCATAAAAAGAATGAAATCTTGCCATTTGCAATGATATGGATGGAACTACAGCATATCACGTTAAGCAAAATAAGTCGGAGAAAGACAAATATCATATGATTTCATTCATATGTGGAATTTAAGAAACAAAACAGATAAACATAGGAGAAATACAAAAAAAAGAGAGAGGCAAACCATAAAACAGACTCTTAACTATAGAGAACAGACTGAGGGTTGCTGGAGGAGAGGGTGGTGGGTGATGTCCTAAATGGGTGATGGGTATTAAGGAGGGCACTTGTTTTGATGAGCACAGTTTGTTGAATGTAAATGATGAATCACTAAATTCTACACCTGAAACTAATATTACACTGTATGTTAACTGGAATTTAAATAAAAACTTGAAAAAAAGAAAAAAAAAGATTCTCAAGGAAGATAAAAATCCTGACACACATGCACATAGAAATTTATAGCTAGTATAGCAATATCATATTGATTATTAGCTGTTTGAGTGCCTGATAGAAAAGCAGAAGATAATCTTACATAACTTTGTTAACCCATTCAGCTGCATATATTACAAAATTCTAGAAGCTACATCACAGACTGCGACTAACTTACATTTTTATTCTGATTTTGCACACTTGATTATTTATCATATTCATTCAATTCAAGTAACCAGGGTAAAAGAAGGCTGAAAAATCTTTACCAGTCTTGTTTATTTTTATCAGACGTTTATACCACTGACATGGATCTCAGAAGTTACAAATAAAT
Organism: Zalophus californianus; assembly: GCF_009762305.2. NCBI lineage: Eukaryota > Metazoa > Chordata > Mammalia > Carnivora > Otariidae > Zalophus > Zalophus californianus. Next base: position 56,179,198 of record NC_045600.1, on the reverse strand, counting down.
TTTCCCAACTCTTCAGTAATTTTACATATAATTTAAAACTTTATATCCTAACTCTTAACATTCATTTTTCCCTTTCATAGTTTCTATTTTCTATACTGGAAAATAGACACCAGTGTAAAAATTATTCTTGCCAAAATATACTGAAAATTATTGTATATAGTGGGGAAAAGGCAGGTTCTGAGTTCCTGAGAAGAAATTTGTGAGGGTTGAATTGGTTTCCATAAGTAATTTGGAAAAATGATACACAGCTAATGAATCGTTGAACACTACATGAAAAACTAATGATGTACTATGTGTTGGCTAACTGAACATAATAAAAAAATTTTGGAAGAATGATTTCTTATTTTCTTGTTGTGTCTTTGTTGTACTTAGTGTTTGTGTTCCCAGACGATTAGAGAGACGGAAGAGGAGCCAGAGAACACGCTGAGTGGCTGACTATATTTTAATAACAGGGTCTATTATATGCAATATTAGATACATTAACTTTGCAGCAAAATAATCACTTTCTCCTCCTCAAAATTTGGTAAAGTCAGCCATACACGAAGACAATTTAAAAAGAAAAATTGAAACGCGTATTATATTATGACGATATGTATATTTACTTGATCCCCTTACTTGATTATAAGAACTTACAGACCATTATATTTTAAATTGTCCTTTATTTCCTGAAGTACCAGGTGCTTCTCCTTGGTAATGGTTGGATAATTATTTGTCCAGTGGAATTATATATTGGACTTTATTCAAAATATATTTGGATTTTAAACATGGTAGTTTATAAGTTTTTTAAGGCAGTTTTCTAAGCAGTCAATAAAAAATATGGAAATAAATCAGGTGTTACAAAGCTTATTGTCAGATAGGTTTAAGATTTAAGTTTCCATGGTTCAGTATCTCTTTTTTATTCATCAGAAGGACATATCAACAAATACTTTTGTGGAGGGCATATGTGTGAAGCAGGTGTACATATGCATGTGCAGTAAGCATATGTATGTTTGCAGCAGGAAGCTGTTTTTAATCTACGTATAACCATTCTCCCCTTTGGCCCATGCCCTGACTGATTCCTGTAGTTTTGGTAGGGCAATCTTATCACCCTGATATCCTGGCCTCAAGGATGATATCACAGCCTAAGCTATGCTTATTAGATTCCCTTACCAAGAATCTATGTTTTGGAATAAACATACCTAAGGGCAGAAGTCATCTGAAAAGCATACCAAAGAGAAAAGTCTAAATAGATTTTCCAAGTTCCTACACTATTAGAGACATACTATCAAATTGATTAATTTAGTTACCTGACATTCTTCATGATATGTTATGAATATATGTTATGAATATGATATATATTTTGGAAAGAACTACTATAATTTGTTAAGAATGGCAAACTCTGGAGAATAGAAAAATGAGTTTATCTTCATTTTTCACAGTGTGGCTATAGGTGTTGCAATAGCATCCATACAGTTTTTTTTAAAAAGATTTATTTATTTATTTGAGAGAGAGAGAGTGCACAGGCAAACATGCTGGGGGAGGGGCAAAGGGAGAGGGAGACAAGAAAACTCCCCACTGAGTGGGGAACCTGATGCGGGGCTTGATCCCAGGACCCTGAGATCATGACCTGAGCCCAAATCTAGTCAGATGCTTAACCAATTGAGCCATGCAGGCACCCCCCATCCATTACATTTTTATCTTGTTTAAAAAAATAGCATGATAGGGTTTTCTATATACAATATGTAAGGAGAATAAATTCATTTCTCTTTTCAAGTATTCTATGCTTTTGTAGAGATAAAAATACAAACAAAATAGAAAGTTGAAAAAATTCTGAGTATATAAAATTCTTTGAATATTCTGGAGAGATTATTATTATATAATTAATATGTACAAACAAGTCGCTAAGTTAAACATGTGATAAATATTTTTAGTAAAGGAAGCAAATCCAGAACAATACTGCCATAAAAATACAAACAGTCTTTCTTGGTAACAGACTATTTATTCAAATGAAAAGATTTTGATAAAAGTGGAATCACACTGTAGTTGAAGACAATCTCTCTATACAAAAATGGAATTTAACTGAATAGTTACAAATATGAATTGAGAGTTGGAAATTATGAATTACCATGTCAGTTCTAGCATTTACTGGCCATTTGATTCAAAAATCTCTCTCAATTCATCTGAGTCTAAATTTCCTCACCCATGAAGTACATACTTACTAAATAGTTCGATGTTGAAAAATAATAGCCTCTTGATAAATACTTGTTAAAACATAAATAGTTGGCCATAATTATAACATGCAGCAGAAACAAACCACACAGTTCCCTTCAAATTATCACTCAAAAGTCCTTAGAATAACAGCTTGCAGGTTGTTTTTTTTTTTTTTTAATTTCTAGTCAACTAGATATTAATCTTTCTGAAATGCACTTATGTAATATGATTTTTAGCACATTCAGTGTGAAGTATTCTATGCTGCTACAGGGTATATATTCACTTTACAAGACAATGCTGGGTGAAAAAAGGGAGACCCTGGTATCTTGACCATATCATTTGGATTTTACCCTTTGAAACATGGAACTGGAGCTGTGGTAGATGAAGAATGGTGACCATTTTGTCTTTCCTGAGGAGATATCAGATATCCCAAATGACTGGGGACTAAGAAAAGAGGAACACCTGTTTTCTTGGACACATCTATCTGGTGGAGCGTCTATCACATGGAGCTGGAGAATGAAAAAGAGGCCATGGATTGTGGCTTAAGTACTACAGATGCTTGATATTCTTACTGAGATTTAGTAGATTTTCCTGAATAAATATTTCTTTATTTGCTCTATGTCCCTTGAACAATTTCCACAGGTTTTAACATTTTTAATAATTAAAAAAATTTTAAATATTTCATCAATTAGGATATTTTCACTGAGGTGTGTTTTGGTGGTGCTCCTTATATGACAATTATGGAAGTCATCTTTATCTTCTGGCTTTATTTTTTTTCCATTTATATTTCTTTTTGGATAATTTCTATTGAATGATATTCAAATTTACTAATTATTTTCTTGGCTCTGTGTTGAAATCCTAGAAGATCCTGTTGGAACAGTCTTCATTTTTTTTTTAAGATTGTATTTATTTATTTGACAGAGAGAGAGAGCACAAGTAGGCAGAGAGGCAGGCAGAGAGAGAGGGAGAAGCAGGCTATCCACTGAGCAGGGAGCCCGACGTGGGGCTCGATCCCAGGACTCTGGGATCATGACCTGAGCTGAAGGCAGCCGCTTAACGGACTGAGCCACCCAGGCGCCCCAACATTCTTCATTTTTATATTTATATTTTTTATTTTTTTGGTATTTATAATACATTATTTCTTAGAGTTTCCATTTCTCTGCTGAAATCACCCATCTGATCTTGCATGTGTTTCACTTTTTCCGTAGAGGCAACTTAATTTTAGATCTCTTAAATTCCCTTTGTCATATTTGAGTCTGATTTTTGCTTTGCCTATTGGGTCTCATTTTTTTGTATGCTTTATATATTTTTTTAAATGTCAGACATCTAATATAAGACAGTAGAGACTGAGATAAGTGTCTTTTATGTGTGGATATGGCACACTTTTCTTTCTATTAGACCTTAAGGCAGGAGATTGAGTTAATCTAGTTGAGTCAGGGTTAAGTTCTGTTATTGTTATGATTTACCTCAGTAAACCACACACTTCAGATTCCTCCAATGATATCTGTGCTAAAAAAAAGGACAAAAATGAAGACTAAAGCCAGCAGAATAAAGGAATAATAAAGATTAGAGCAGAAGTAAATGATATAGAGTTGTGGGTTGATTCATAAGATTTTTTTTCCCCTAAGAGTATACTCTGCCTTCAGCTTCTATCTTTGTATTGTGAAAAGCACCTAACATACATTGGATATCTAATTAATATTTTATGAGAAGGAAAGAAAAGAAGAAAGAGAGAGAGAAAAATGATTCTTCTTTACATTGGCTTTGAAAAAAATTGTCAATTTTATAACTACAGAAACAGGAAATAACTGGGTTTTTTCCTCCCATCTTTTTACTTTTTCTCTTTTTTTTCTTGACCTCTGAGTTAGTAACAGGACAGACATCTCAGATTAAAAATTTGTAGGTTCTTTCCCCATTTACATCTCTAAATTTAGGGGCTTTCTTGGTCTCCAATATAATTCTTTTCTTTTAACCTTTCAATTGAAATATTTCCAAATTTGAAAAGTTCTAAAGTATAGAAAAGTGCAAATATATCATACATGCTCTCTCAGATTTCCTAATTTTTAACATTCACCATGTTCATCTTATTATTTCTGTCAATGTATTGGTATACAAACATTATCTATCTACCTTTCTACATACATACATACAAAATATTTTTCTGAAACACTTATGCTGCAGATATGATGCCAAATTACTGGTTACTATTTAAGTGTTCTTTCCTAAAAACACCAATGTTTCCTTTTATCACAATAGTACAACCATCAAAATCAGGGCATTTTCACTGGTAAAATTCTATTATCCATTCCAGGGATGTTAAAATGTTGCTGAGAATTCTAATTGATTTTGTAGGTTCAGCATCTATTCAAAATCATGCATTGCATTTAGCTGACACATCTCTTTAATATTCTTCAGTCTGGAACACTTCCTAAATTGGCCTTTGTCTTTTAGTACTTTGGCATTTTTGACTCAAACAGGCACTTAATTTGTAGAATGTCCCTCGACTCAAAGGTTTATCTGATCATTATTTGACTCAGTATACGCATCGACTTTTTTAAAGGCCATGCCATATATGTAATTATATTAGCTACAAAATCATAATATTGCTTTAAAGATATACCAAATAAAGAAAATAGATAAGAGATATATACAGGAGAGTGACATTTATTTCATAAAATAATTACAAACTATTTATTTGTGGAATACTTATAAATTTCTTCAAGTCAAACAACTAATTCTAATGGTAAAGACTGACTCACTCATTCTACCTTATTTAAAGATAATGTCTTTTTCTTCCTCCAAATTTTCATATATATCAGGAGAATAGGACCAGTTTATTCCCTGTAGTTGTGAGAATAAAGTACCAATTCCCAGCTTGTAATTTTGAACCGAAGCTTTCATTCCCACCTGGATGATGCCTTTCTCCTGACATACAGTTTTCTTAATTACCCTGAATGTAAACTGGCTGTTTATATTTGATAATCATTCAAAAGAAGTTCCTTAATCAAACTGCTCTTCATTTATGCAAAGATTGTAACAGTTTGTTATTTGCTCTATTGGGAACTTTGAGATCTTTAGGTTTCTTATGATCACTATGCCAATTACTTTGCTGTAATTAAAGACAATGGAACTTTGATAATGACTTTGCCATCTATGATACTCAAGATAATAGGCTGGTGGAAAAATATCAATAGTTACATGACATTGTTTTGAATGGTAATTGATATAACTGTGGCATGCTAACATGAGCATAGCAGCTGCCTACTTCTTCAAGTGTAGGTGAACCCTAAACCATGATAGCTGTGCTGGGTAAAGATGCTGAACATTATTCTGACTCAAATATAAAACTACTTCAAAAACAGCTTGAGTCATCTATGACCTAGGAGTTCAGGCTGAAAAAGGACTCAGTAAAAACATGATAAATCAATACTTTTTTGTTTTTGCATTGTCCACAAATACTCTCTAATTTGGTGCATTAAAAAAAAAAGGGTAAAATGTCATTCTGTTAATAGAAATCACTTTTGCATTGTATTTTGGTTTTGTTTTTCATCTTCTTGAATAAATGGAATTTTCAAAAACTGTTGTACATATTCTGATGCATCAGTTATTTCTCAGATGCTTTTTATTTTTTGGTTAAAAAAAAAGCTATAATCCCAACAGCATCTTTGCATGAAACCTGGAAAATCTACAAGATGTGGTTAAGAGTGAGTGTCAGAAGCTAGGTATATTTTAAGAAAGTTGTCAGTGAAGTACAATTTAGAATGAGGAATCTGTGATTTTGGAGACCATTTCTTCCCTTTTATTTTTCAACTTGCATATACTATTTCATGTAAACCACTTTTTGACATATGTTATGTCTACACTTTCCTTTACAAACACATATTCTTGCAAAGGAAGGCATTATATTTTAATCTCCTCTTATCTCAAATAAAAAAGGCATTTCCTCTTGTAATCCTATTGAAAATATCTTATAATGAACTTTTTACTTTTAGATTAGATTTATTGTTCCTTTATCCCTTGTTTCCATGACATACTATTTTTTTTCTGGACCACATTTTCAAGTAACTATTGCAATCCTTTATTTTGATAACCTTATAAAATATAGAAGAACTAATAAACACCAACATACTTTCTACCATTTGTAGTACACTAACTGCAATTTTGTAAGTTACTCTTCTTCATGTCTGATCTTCATCCCTCAATTTCTTGGCTTCTCTCATCTGTACTTTTATGCTATTAAGATGGAAAACATTAAATCTCTGTTCTATAATTATGAATAAATATACTAATCTTTGTCTAAAAGTTGGTTCAAAAGGCTAAAAAGTAATATATAGTGTTTACCATATATTGAAATATATAGTGTTCACTGTTGTATCAGACCACAAAATCTCAATGGAACATACCAATAAGCATTTATTCCTTGCTTACTCATCTACATGTTAACTGGAGTTCAGTGGAGCATAGGTGGGCTCAGTTTGATCCAAGTTTCAAGTTCAGATTGGGCCCATTTCACATATCCTATTATAGTAAGGCTGGCTACCAAAGGAAGGGTTCTCTCATGGAGGTGGGGGAAATGTGAGAGGAAAACCTCAGACAGGAAAACATATTTTTAAGATTTTTTCTTTGTTATAGCTGCTAACATTGCATTAACCAGAGTAAATCACTTGGCCAAGTCCAAAATAAAGGGGTGTGAGAAAATTCTGACCTTGCTAAAGCAATACCAAGTATGTTAATGTATACTCTAAAATTGTGGTAAAAAAACAGACCAATAATTCAATGTAACAAAATTGTATAATTGCATATTCAAGTAAAATGTTACAACTATATTTCCTTTCTATAGAACAACTTATTTTTTCATTTTTTCTTTAGTCATGTAATTTAATGCTTAAAGTAGTTGTAGCTATTCAAGTGTAATATCTATTTTGTAGAATTTTTCCCTTGAATCAATCCAGACAATTTCAAGTATACAGTATGGTATTACTATAGTTACCATGTTGTACATTAGATCCTCAGATCTTATTTATCTTGTAACTAAAAGTTATGCATATGGGACTTCAAATTGATTTCTAAATAGAGTTGATGCAGAAAATCATGGTAACTACTAATATCTTGATAGAGAAAAACAGCAAAACTGGAGGAGATAAGAAATCAAAATTATCTATTTAAATATGAGGAACATTAATGTTTTACACATATTGCTTTATTTAGTTTTTATTTTAACTTAGTTTTTAAGGAATTTATTTTTGAATGGATAAAGAAGATATATATGGTATATTTTTATATATGATATAGAATTATATATGGCATATATAAAATGGAATATTACTCAGCCATAAAAAATGAAATCTTGACATTCATGACAGCATGGATGAATGTAGAGGATATTATGCTAAGTGAAATAAGTCAGACAGAAAAAGGCAAATACCATATGACTTCACTTATATGTGGAATCTAAAAAACAAAGCAACTGAACAAACAAAATCAGAAATAGCCCCACAAATATAAAAAACAAACTGGTGGTTGCCAGAGGGGAGGAGATGGGGGAATGAGTGAAATAGGTGAAGGGGATAAAGAGATACAAAACTTCCAGTTATAAAATAAATAAGTCATAGGGATGAAAAATACAGCATAAGCAACATAGTCAATAATACTGTAATGACTTTGTATGGTGACAAATGGTATCTACCTTTTTCACGGTGAGCATTTCATACCATATATAATTGTTGAGTAATTATGTTATATGCATGAAACTAGTATAGCATTGTATGTCAACTATACCTCAAAAGAATTTTTTTAGTTAAAAAAATAAAGACTTTTGCAGAGTTTTGGACTCACAGCAAACTTGAGAGGAAGGGACAAAGATTTCCCATACACTCCCTGCATAGTTATGGTGGATATACATGCATAGACTCCCCCATTACCTCCTACAGAGTGCTGCACTTGTTACAACTGATCAATCTACATGGGTGCATCATAATCACCCCAAACTCCCTCGTTACCTCCTACAGAGTGCTGCACTTATTACAACTGATCAATCTACATGGGTGCATCATAATCACCCCAAAGTCTATAGTTTACATTAGGGCTTTTTCTTGATGTTTTACATTCTTTGTATAAAGATATATATCCATCTTTATAGTGTCATATAGAATATTTTCAATGCCCTAAAATCTTTTGTGTTCTACTTATTCATCGCTCACCTCCCTGAACTCATGCCAACTGTGGATCTTTTTAATGCCTCCATAGTTTTGCCTTTTTCAGAATATCATATAGTTGGAATCATACAGTATGTAGCCTTTTCAAACTGGCTTCTATCACTTAGTAATATGAATTTAAGGTTCTTCTATATCTTTTCATGGCTTGATAGCTCATTTTTTTTTCAGCTCTGAATAATATTCCATTGTCTGGATGTACCGCAGTTCATCCATTCCTGTACTAAATGACATCTTGGTTGCTTCCAAATTTCAACAATAATGAATAAAGCTACTGTAAATATCCATATGCAGCCTTTTGTGTGGCTATAAGTTTCAACTCCTTTGAAAAACTAAGGCGGGCAATTCCTGGATTATATGGTAAGAGTATGTTCAGTATTATAAGAAACTGTCAAACTGTCTTCCAAAGTAAATGTACCATTTTGCATCCCCACCAGCAATGTAAGCATTTTGGTTGTTCCACAGTCTTGTCAACATTTGGTGTTGTCAGTGCTTTAGATTATGCCATTCTAATGTGTGTGTAGTGGTATCCCAAATTTGTTATAATTTGCATTTCCTTAATGACATATAATGTGGGGCATCTTTTCATAATGCTTATTTGTCATCTGTATATCTTCTTTAGTGAAATGTTTTAGTCAGTTTGAGCTACTATGACAATGACCAGAGTTTGGGGGGCATATAAACAACAAAATTTTTTTTCACCATTATGGAGGTTGGAAGTCCAGAATCATGCTCTGAGTTTTGTCTCTATGAAGCAGAATTTAACCAGAGAAAAATGAATAAGACAAAAAAAAGTGTTTTGTTGTTTTTAGAAGAATCTGGATATCCTGCTAAATGGGCAATTGAGGAAAAGGAGAATATGATCTGTAATTACCTGTGGAAATTACCTATAATTATCTGCACATTATATATGTGCAGAGTTGTATGTAATTGGTTTTATCACAGCAAGCAGTGTGAGCTCTAGCTCATTCAAGTGTCAGGGTGGGCAGAGGCAGGTGGAAAGTAAACTATTTAAAGATAAGAAAGAATAATTTTTTAAAGATTTTATTTATTGGACAGAGAGAGAAAAAGCATGACTGGGGGAGGGGCAAAGGGAGAAACAAGCTCCCCGCTGAGCAGGGAGTCCAATGAGGGGCTCCATTCCAGGATCATGACCTAAACCGAAGGCAGACACTTAAACCAACTGAGCCACCCAGGTTCCCCAAGAGAGAATAATTCTTAAAGTACTAACTTCAGAAAAAGTGAGAATAAATTCACTCTGAACTAGCAAGATAATTAAAAGCGCTCAAAATCATGTAAGAAAGAGAATGGTTAATAAAAATGCATTTTGTTGTTTGATATATCCATATTAAATAACATGGAAATTTAAAATAGTAACAGCTTTAAGGTGAAGGTGGGTCAGAAAATCTTCATGGAAAACATATTAAGGTTTATTTTTTAACAACTCTAACCATTTTATACTATCTCTATTTTTAACTCTCCATAAAGATTGAGATGGATGCACTTGTATAACATTTGCTTTTAGTTTTAATTAAAAACAAATTTCTTGGTCATCCTTTAATTATACAGGTACACACATAAAATAATTCTTACAAAATTATAGAGTTTAACTTGAAGTTAATTTGTTATAAACTAAGGAGATTTGAATTGAGACTGACTTGTTAATTCTTTAAAAAAAAACTCATAAAGTTTTAAAACTTGGATTAACTGGTTGGCCCATGAGCATTCATATTATATTTCCTAGAGAACTAATGGAAACAGTAAAATTGAATTGTACAATTTCTAAAAATGGTGAGGCCATGAAATCTAAAAGAATAGACAAATTGATATGAAATTTAACCCAGAGAACTGGGTACTGTTTATGCATATATCTAGAGGCAGATTTCACCTAGCAAACTATAAATTAAATTACACATAAAAAACTTGATCTAGACTTTGTCAGCCAATATAAACGCATTAAAAGTCAAATAAGATAACAGGATTTGTGTCTGTCCCAAGATACTTAGTAACTACAGAGAAAAGACATTTCTGTCCCAAGATATTTAGTAACTACAGAGAAAAGAAATTAACTTTAGAGTGGGATAATTTTGGCAGAAACCTTCTTAACTAATTGACTGAAACCAACATCACCAGTAATAAGTTAGTGATAAAATATAACATGAGGCAGTAAGAAGGACACATAATTTTTGTGGTACCCTGGAAAAATCTGTAACTTTAGTCCAATACTTTAAGAACTCCAGACAAATCTAATTTGAGGAACATTCAGCAAAATAATTAGTTATTGGACTTTGAAAGTGTTAAGATGATGAAACAAAGACATAATCAAGAACAGTTGACAGTTGCATAAGACTAAGGAAAATAAAAGTGAACAAATACAGTGAATGAGACCCTGGAGCAAGGGGGAAAAAGTAATGGAAAAACTGGCGAAATTCCAATATGGTCTTTAATTTTGATGCTGGTTCTGAAAATTTTACAAAATTATGTAAGATGTTAACTTTAGTGGAAGCTGAGTAAGAAATATATGGAAACTTTCTTCCTATTTTTATACTTTAAGTCTAAATACAGTTTAAAATAAAAAAAGGTATTTAGGGAGGGACAACTATAAGAATGGCAAAAACATTAGATTTTGTCAGGAGTTGGTGTAAGGGTGGGATTGATTGCCAAATAGTAACAGGAGGGAGTTCCTTTTGATTGTGAAACTATCTTGATTATGATGATGGTTACATGACTTCTCTGCATTTGCCAAGATGCATAGAAAGGTAAACCAAAAATAGTGCATTTTATTGTATATAATAATAAACAAACAGACATAAAAAGAAAAAAAAAACAAATAACCAAAGAAAATATTTGCAGCAAATATGATTTGTCAGTAATGAAAAATGAAAGAAGTATTAATATAAAATCTCAGTACCTGAACAGCAATTTCATTTCATTGCAAATGACAGCTAGAAATGTAACTGTGACAATTGTTCACTATCTTAGTTATTAATTAGGTATAATTTTAGTGAAATATAGTGATAGAATAATTTTAAATATAAATAATATTCAATTACTTAAAGATTTGGTTAATCATGGTTGGTAAGTCATTGTATTTGACAAAGCATTTAAATATATTTATTATATCATGAGGCTATAAAATTAATCCATTAATTCAGTTTTTTGAGTCTTCTTAATTTTATTTTACCAATTTTGAGGTAAATATAAGGTGAACTTCTAGTGTGTACCAGATTCTATGATATTGCATGGACTTACAATGGTGCTGGACAGAGGTAAATAAAAGTTAAAACTCTAAGTAGCCCATAAAGTTGATGAAAAGACTCCCTCGGCAAACAAGGAACTATGCAAAAAGATGTGAGACACACACACACACACACACACACACACTTGAGTTTGTGCCAGTTGACAGAATGAAAAAGTACCATGAAGTCAGAATTGAAAGTTTAGGCTGGTATCAAATTAGATAGTGGTGTTTGGACCTGGATATAAGCCCTTGAAGCTGGGAATTGGTGTTGTAATGCACAGGAGAAGAAATAGTCTTCCACAGTGTGGCAAGACTTAGCACTCAGGCCCCTAGTTACATGTGTAACTCTAAACGGTCTGATCTTTCTACATAAAGGAAATCACAAGTACTTCACCCAATAGCTTCGTAGAAACAGTGTGCAGTATTATTGATAGTTTAAGATCTGGGTGGGTTAAAATGTATTCTGTGAGAAAGCCCATATTAAAGTGTGCTGGATGTGTTCATTTTGCTCCTTGCAATACACTTTACTACAGCTTCCTTCTTGCTTTCTGCCTGAGAGACTAACGTGGGTGGACTACGGTAGGGGGGGGCCCTTCTCACTCCAACTTCTGGTAGCTGGAGTCCAGTGGAAAACTCTGGCTAAAGAGCACAGAGAGTGGGAAAAGTTAATTTAGGACATTTAATCCAATGGCTCATCTTCCAGAGTAGGACTGAGAAATTTAGAAAGAAAAAAGAAGATATCCAGATAGCTTTGAATTTTAGATAAACAATGAATATTTTTTAAAGTAAAAGTATGCCCATGTAATATTTGGGAAATGCTTATACTAAAAAAAGAGTTGTTTATCTGAAATTCAAAGTTAACTGAGCATCCTGTCTCTTATCTGGCAACCCTACGTCAGTGTTGGCTTTGCAGAATCCCTGGAAAACTATGCCATGTGTTGGAAGTGTTAGCTAATCCTATAGAAACATTTTGTAATATGTTAGTGTGTCCAATCAACACATTGAACTCCTTAAACTTATACAATACATCAATTATGTTTCAATAAAGCTGGGGGAAAAAAGATCATGACTGTTTTCAAAGCAACCCCTACAAACAATTCCCTTATCAGGATTCTGGTGTTTTCAAATTCTTTTAACTCTGTTAGGGAATACCAATCTAGTTGTCTGATGAAAAAGATTCTCATATCTTCTGGCAATATTACTAAGAAATGTTTGTAAGGCATTGCATTTTAATAAAAAAATCCATTTTCTGTCCAATTCCAAGTAAAGTAGAAGATTAGAAAATAAAAATGGTATTCTTAAACTTAAATTAGCCAACATTTTATAAATCTTGTATTTCTTTGATCTGATGGGTTGCTTTTAGCCCTAATTACAATGGGGTCATTTGTTTCAGTATCTCATTGACCGCTGACACTCTTCATATGAACTGATAAATGGACATCCTATGAATCTGGAAATACCACCCCCAATCTTAGATTCCATTTATTACAAGCTAGTAAGGCTCTGAGACCTCGAATTGAAGAGTCTTAAAATTTGCCTAGATGTAAACGATCTTGGCCTAAGGGCAGATAAATCAACATTTTCAAATTAAGACAATATTGGCACAAAATAAGCAATCTTCCATCCACGATAGCAGAAAAATTGTTCTGAGATATGTGCTATTCTTTTTTTTCTGTTTATTTTGTTATAAATCTTCATATTTTGTTTAAATGAAGCTTAACAATTTCCTAAAAGCGTTTTTCAAAGTTATGTTCTACATTGACCCCTTTACCACACCCTTAACTCCCCTCTGCCTTTCTCTATCATGTGAAAAGGCCACTTATCTGTGAATTTCTCTGAGTCTTTATGATTGTTGAGTCTATTTACTCTCACTTATGCCCTTGATAAACATCTAATTTATGTTTCATTAGATACTATCAAAGGCAAATTCTCTACAACAGGTGTGTGTGTGTGTGTGTGTGTGTGTGTGTGTGTGTACTGGAATTATTCTCATATATCAACTTCAACTTTCAATCACCACAAATAACCAGAATGCTTCCATATAAAACATTCCACCCCATGGGCATATCTGAGCCCACCAGGGGGGACAACTGATACAGGAGCTATTCTCACCACAGTAGCCAGTCTGTTCTTTTCAAAGATTCTCCAGCCTGCTTCTCAGGAATTATTCATTTCTACTAAGAGAATCTACTAATCTTGAGGATGGATAATTGGCTTATCCCTGATGCGAAAAATTGTACAATATATATTCCTCACAAGGGTATTAATTCTTAAGTAGAAAGCAGACTTTCAATTGACTACTATGGCATGCAACCTGTCTTGTGTTTATGCTACAGTTATTAGAAATTTCCATATATTAAAAATCCCTACCTCTCCAGGGGATCATGTTTCTCTGGAAATCTCCAAATTAAGGTAAGCACAGAGTACTCAGGATTACTACCTAGAAAGATAATAATTTTTTTTCATATGCACAATTTGGACTGCTTTTCCAAGAGCAAGAATACAAGCAACAAGAAAAATTGAACCAGAATTTATTATTACCCTGGCAGAAGTAAAAAAAAAAAAAAAAAGAAAGAAAGAAAATGGACTAATTTTATTTTAGAGGCCTAGCTTACATTTATTTCCCAGGGTTCAAACACTGCTCTGAATTACTTTTTCTGAGACAGGAGAGTTAATAGTTAATGGTTCATGTTGCATCAGTATAAATAGCACTGGTCAGGTGAAACAATATTCATCTAAACTTAAGGAAAAGGCCACCTGACTTTCTAAGATTAAAATCAACTGCTCATTAAGATATGTTATTACAGCCTAGGCTTACCAATTAGATATGTGTACTCATTTACTTTTAGAGGGACTCACAATCAATTTGCTTCTAATTATTTCTCTTATTTTAGTTGATTTTTACATCTATTCAGTCTTAAATGTTAGTAATGAACCATTTCATATCAGATGATTTAAGAGCTCCTGATACAATAAAATAATAAAAGAATGCTAAGGAATTATTGTAGTCCAAATAAAACTAATATTCATATAACATTCTAATAATAAGACCAGGAATTTTTTATTCATGTGTAATTAAAAACTATAATATTCAACCTTTTCAAGTACAAATCAGTGTTTTTTAGTGTATTCAAAAAGATATACAACCATGACCACCATCTATTTTCGAACATTTTCTATTTATATAAATTTCTGAATATATTCTTTAGAGAAATGTTTATTCAGATCTTTTGCCCACTTTAAAATTTGCTTATTGGTCTTTTCATTGTAGAGTGGTAGTTCTTTCTATATACTAGGTACTATATACTTTAATCAGTTATGTGATTACAAATATTTTTCCCATTTTATAGGATGGTTTTTCATTTCATCCTAGTGCTTTTTGAAACACATTTTTATTTCTATAAAGTTCAATATATGTATGCTCTTTTCACCTGTGTTTTCTTCTGTAATATTTAAGAAGTCTTAGTCTAACCCAAGTTCATGAAGATTTACTCATATATTTTCTGCTAAGAGTTTCATACTCTTTTCTTACATTTGTGTTTGTGACTCATTTTTTTTAAGGTAGGCACAGTGATGGCAGGTTTATGACTCATTTTGAGTTATTTTTTGTATTTGGTGGGAGGTAAGGATCTAGCTTCATGCTTCTGCATATAGATATCCATTTGTCCCAGAATATGAGTCAAAAAGACCATTTTCCTCCATTAAATTACCTTAGCTCCCTAGGTGAAAATCACTGGCCACTAACAACAGAGGGTCAAATTGTGTGAGGCCAAAATGAATGGAATTGCAAAGAGAAATAGATGAATACACTATCATAGTTGAAGACTTCAAAACCCCTTTATAAGAAATGGATACATCTAGCAGGCAGGAAATCAGTAAGGACATAGGTGAATTCAACAATCAATAAACTGGATTTATTTGACATCATTTTTTTCAAGCTAACATGGAACATTTATCAGGAGAAGGCAACATTCTGGATCATAAAACACAACTTAAAAAAAATTTACCTTTTTTTTTTTTTAAGAGAGGGAGAGAGAGTAGTGGGGAGAAGCAGAGGGAGAGGGAGAGAGAGACTCTTAGGCAGGCTCTATGGCCAGGACAGAGCCAGACACGGGGCTCGATCTCACAACACTGAGATCATGACCTGAGCCAAAATCAAGAGTCAGATGTTAAACCAAATGAATCACCCAGGCACCCCCACAACTTAAAAAATTTAAAAGAATAGAAATAATACAATACAATTCTTTCAGATTATAATGGGGTTAAACTGGAAATTAGTAACAGAAAGATAACTAGAAAATCCCAGACTACATGAAGATGGAACAACACACTTTTAAATAAACTAGGGGTCAAAGAAGAAATCTCAAGAGAAAATAAAAAAAAATATTTTGAACTCTATGAAAATGGAAACACAACTTGTCAAATTTGGAGGATGCTGTGAAAGCAGTGCTTAGAGGGAACTTTGTATCATTGAATGCATATATTAGAAAAGAAGAAAATCAGTAATCGAAATTTCTATCTTAGGAAACTAGAAAGAGAAGAGCATATTAAATCTACAGTGAGCAGAACAAAATAAAAAGGAGAATCAGAACAAAAATCAATGACATAAAAATCAGGAAATCAATAAAGAAAATCAATGAAACCAAAGCTGATTCCTTGAAAAGAGCAATAAAATTGATCTCTCTAGCCAGGCTACAAAATAAAGAGAGAAGACATAAAATACTAATATAAATGAAAAAGTGGACATCGCTCTACAGCCTATCGACACGAAAATGATAATAAAGGAATACTATGAACAACTCTTTGCCTTCAAATTTGATGGCCTAGATGAGATGGACCAATTCCTTGGACCAAGGAATGGACCAAGACACAATCTGCAGAAACACACACAAGAATAAATAGACAATCTGAATAGGATTAATCTATTAAAGAAATTGAATCAATAATTAATAACCTCGGGGCACCTGGGTGGCTCAGTCGTTAAGAGTCTGCCTTCAGCTCAGGTCATGATCTCAGGGTCCTGGGATTGAGCCCTGTATTGGGCTCCCCGCTCGGCGGGAAGGCTGCTTCTCCCTCTCCCACTCCCCCTGCTTGTGTTCCCTCTCTAGCTGTGTCTCTCTCTGTCAAATAAATAAATAAAATCTTTAAAAAATAATTAATAACTTCATAACAGAAAGCATCAGACCCACATGGGTTCACTAGTGAATTCCACCAAATATTTAAGGAAGAAATTATACCAATTCTCTACAATTTCTTTCAGAAGATAGAAGCAGAGAGAATACTTTCTCATACTGTGAGGCCAGCATTATCCCAATAGCAAAACCAGGCAAAGACATTACAAGAAAAGAAAACTACATACCAATAACTCTCATGAACTTAGATGCAAAAATCCTCAACAAAACATTAGCAAATTGAATCCAATAATGTATAAAAGAATTATAGACCACAACCAATTGGTTCTTGCAGATATGCAAAGCTGGTTTAACATTTGGAAATGAATTAATGTAATCTATCACATTAACAGGCTAAAAAAGAAAACTCACATGATCAAATAAATAAATGCAGAGAAAGCATTTGAGAAAATCCACAACCCATACATGAAAACATACAATAAAGTAGGAATACAAAGGAACTTCCTCAATGTGATAAAAAATATCTATCAAAAAACCTACAGCTAACATCATACCTAATGGTGAGAAACTCAAACATTTTCCACTAAGATCAACAAGGCAAGTGTGTTCCCTTTCATCACTCCTTTTCAACACTGAACTAGAAGTCCTAACTAATACAATAAGACATTTAAAAGCTGATTTAAAGCTTGTTTGAGTAAGTCTAATGTCTGGACTTCCTTGGAGACAGTTTCTATTGCCTCTTTTTTTAAATTAATAATTCACTATTCAGTTCATTTCTAGAATTATCAATGAAAGTGAAACTTGAAAGAGAGAGTAACTGATGTATGCAACCAATCATTTCATTTTTATAGTTAAATAGTTTGAATTATAAAACCAACCTATTCAGGGGATAGGCTGGCTCAGTGGGTAAAGCATCGACTCTTGATCTCGGGGTTGTGAATTCCAGTTCCACTTTGGGTGTAGAGATTACTTAAGAGTAAAATCTTAAACAACAACAACAACAAAAACAGCCTATTCAGATAACTTAATACCTATGCTCTTCTCACTCAACTGCTAATTACACATCTGTTGTTTTTTTTTTTAAGATTATATTTATTTATTTGACAGAGAAAGACAGCAAGAGAGGGAACACAAGCAGGGGGAGAGGGAGAAGGAGAAGCAGGCTTCCCACCGAGCAGGGAGCCCGATGCGGGGCTTGATCCCAGGACCCCGGGATCACGACCTGAACCGAAGGCAGAGGCCTGAAGACTGAGCCCAGCCAGCTGCCCCAATCACACAACTGTTTATCATTATCGGTATCAATTTCAATTCTGTGAACCATGCTTTTTTTTTTCTTTCTGTGTAACATTTACTAAAGAAGAATCCTTTGTTAGGGATGAACTTTATTTTGTGATTTCCTGTGATAAAACAATGAGACCAGGATTATAGGGCATTAATCTTGTATTGCATAGCTTCTCGATGAAAGGAAATATTGAAGATGAAAATAAAGGTAAATTGCATATAAAATAAGAATTAATTTATTTTAACATAATATTTATGTGTATATTTTTATAAATTATGTGTATAAATTTATTTCAACATAATATTTATGTTGAAAATGTTATTTTCTTCATAAATTTCACATAATTTTCATTGAGCAAATCATAAGCAGGAAATTTTACTGTACCAGTAGTAAAATGCCACTCTTAAAATGATAATAATTGAAATGCTTACTCAACAATAAGTCCAAATGTTAAAAGTAGAGTGAGGAAAGAGTGATGCTTTCTAGTAGCTTGACAGTCCTTCCTCCAAATAAAGTAGCCCCCTACTTCCCCCAACCATATAATCTTATTATCTTCAGGTTTTAGTCAGTTGAGGCTACATCATGGCAATAATATGGATCCATGCACACAGGGCATAATTACCTCACCGATATTAATTTTAAAATCTGCTAGCTCGGTGCGCCTGGGTGGCTCAGTCGTTAAGCGTCTGCCTTCGGCTCAGGTAATGATCCCGGGGTCCTGGGATCTAGCTCCGCATCGGGCTCCCTGCTTGGCCGGGAAGCCTGCTTCTCCCTCTCCCACTCCCCCTGCTCGTGTTCCCTCTCTAGCTGTCTCTCTTTCTGTCTGTCAAATAAATAAATAAAATCTTTAAAATGAAAACCTGCTAGCTCTGCAGTGTTCCTCATTAAATAATTATATATGTATACACACAAACACTAGAGTCTTCCCATTATCTCACCCGTTACTTCTGAATGCTGTAGTGGATCTTGAGGTTTCTCTGTAACGTTCTTTCCACCCTTCACCTATTGTGTAAGCACGTGGTGTGAATAGACATAACTATTCCCTTTATGATTTAAATCATTTGTGACAGTCCTATGCCTCTTGCCACCATTGATTTGTTCCTATATCCCAAGCCTAGAAAAATGTCTGGGTGACATTAGCCTAGGCACAGGAAGTGGTTCAGGTTTGGTTCAATGTACTTGAATTTCAGATAACTTGCTGGGAACATTGACATTTCTTTTTTCATGATGTGATATGTAACTTGAAACCTGGATCTCCTGAGACCATTTGCTTCTTTGAGGGAAGCCAGTTTGAGGATTAAGCCGACATGGAGAGGAAAGAATATTGATACAAGCAGAAAGTAATAGGACAAGAATCCTGATTTAAGGAATAGAAAAAAGGTCTTTTGAAATCCTTTGCTCTTTTAGCTGGTTTTAGTTGCATGATTATTGAACCAACTTTTGAAGGTACCAGATACATAAATCACACATGATTGTTATTTTTTATGCGAACAAACATGTTTATTTAAGAATACATCTTATATCCATTATCTACATAAAACCTCTGCCTTGACTGATAAACTTTGACTAGGTTAAGAACAGGAACTCTATAGCACAGTCACAGTTGAGTTTCACACATCTTTAATTCTAGTAAAGATCAAATTTGCACCAATAAAAAATAACAGGTACCTAGTGGTACTTATTACTTGTATTAGTCAGTCATCAATACCATGAATGATTCAGAGGTGTACGACATTTATCTACTCCAAGGACTATTTAATCTGGTTGAAGAACTATCTGAGAGATTTTGTTCAAGAGCAAATACTTTTCATACTTATATAACTAATATGTAACTTATAGAGCTAATATTCATACTAGCGTAACTGTGACCAAGCCCCAATTCACAAATTCTGTGTTGTTTTTCCTTTAAGCAAAAATAAATATAATTAAAATCTGGTTTCACTCATTTAAATTGAATATTCTTTTATTATGCTGTCAGTGAGGCTTCTCTAAATCAATACCTCTCAAGCTAGAGAGAAAAGAAAAATATGAAATGTTTAGAGGGATTCAATTTATGAAAAGTCCACTAAACTTGAATTTAAGTGCTACTTAACTAAAATTATTTGAAATTTTGGTAAGATTACAGGTGATTGGCTATATTTGAAAGATTTATATTGTACAGTTCATTTGTTTGCTTGAGCTATATAATTGTTCAATGTCATTTATTTATTGGTTTTAACAAAAATTTATATCACATTTACTCTGTAAAGATTGCTGACATAGGAACTGGAAGTGCAGAATGGCATAGGACAGTTCCTGCTTTTAAAGGAATTATATTCTCTACTTGCTAGGATGCTGTGAACTTCCCCAAGTGCATGATCATCAATCACCAAGATGCTGCTCTATTTCTAAATGCTAATTTTTCCTTCTACCCTCTGGCCCTTTAGCCTGTGGTCAAATTGTCTCCCATCTGTACAACTGTTTAAAATCAGATGTCTCTGATTACATCTCTCTTGCACTACAGAAATTATAACCATACAGTGGAAGCTAAAATGTAGTAAACTTTTTAAAAAATATGCACATTTTAATATATGATTGCATATAACATGGCTTTAGTTACAAGGTAGGAAATATGTCTCTCACTAATTTTGGAGATTTAGCTGAATTTTTTAATGGCATTAATTAATATATTTATTAGTATAATAAATATTAAACAGCAACTATGTGATAAGCACTGTGCTAACTGTCAGCAAGTCTACTGACTGTGGAGAATTGTCTTTAAAAATCTAATCAAAGAGGAAAATACATACTTTTGGAAATCAAATAGTACAGAGATAATGACTCGCCCAAAGGAGGAGTCAGTTTGCCTCATACAGGTATTTCACACAGGGACAGAAAGTCTTATCTTGGTAAAACCACATGCATTGTACATTTTTTTTCCCTCTAGCTTAAATGTATTCTTTGATATTTTGTGAATTAGTTTAAAAGGCCTTTGAAATGATGCATTTAAGAAAACATATTTTCCCTTTGGGGTTGCTCAAGATTTTTTTTTTTTTTTTTTTTTAGTAGGGTCTATGCCCAGTGTGGAGACCAACATGGGGCTAGAACCAACAACCCTCATATTAAGACCTGAGCTGAGATCAAGAGTTGGACACTTAACTGACTGCGCCACCCAGGGGCCCCAAGATTTTGTTTTTTTATTAAAAAAGTATATTTTCTAAACATGTGTTAAGGAAATGCTGTTCATTGTTCTATTTTATATATTAATAGTATCAGCATGATGATAATAAGTATCCAGTATATAATTGTTTATACACAATTCAGATCACTTTTTAATATTTACATTATTACTGGAAAACTTTCTACCCAACAGTTCTAATTTTAAATTATGATTATGGTTTGGCTTATGGAAGCCAAAATGCACTTATAAGTGACATTAAATTTGAAACCACTAAAATAGTAAAAAAATTTAATGAAACTCTTTGGATCATGCTACTTACAGAAAATATGTTTACCATGTAGATATATAAAATGCATGTATGCATAATATCACCACCTTGACACAGATGCTTAAAATTTTCACGGACATCCCCTTTTCCTTCCTTACAAAAATGAAAAATATAATATATAGTGCTATATCTTGTTTTTATTTATTATATTTTGATGGCTGAAAAGTTATTCTTCAGTACTCCAAGGCATGGTTTCCTTGGATGCAGAAGATTATTTTATATAAATATATTGTAATTTTGATTTTATTTCCAAATTTAGGGCAATTATGTTGTTTCCAACTTATTCTTTTGGGTAAATAGCCATGTTGTGAACAATCTATATGTAAGCCCTTAAAGAAGGACTATATTTTGCTTTAGTTAAGAGCTATTAAAAGTAGATATACCTTTGTAAGGATCATGAAACTTATCATCAAATTACCCACGAGACAGTTGTACTAATTTACAAATGGCACTCTATCAATGTATCAGTTGGGAAAAACTCAAGTCTTATACAAATGTAACCTGAAATTTTTCTGGTACAAAAAATTCAACATTATTTTATGAGTAGTCATTTCTTTGGTGCCACTGTCATCCAATCAGTCATTAAGGACTGAGTTTCTTCCTCTTTGGTACCTGTATCAAGCAAGGTGGGAACTAGTAGAAACAATGACTGCTTTAAAAGCCTCAGCCTGGGGGTGCCTGGGTGGCTTAGTCAGTTAAGCGTCTGCTGGTGACAACCACCTTTAGGTGCAGACTGCTGTCTTCCTGCAATATTTTTACATGGTGAAAGTGGTAACAGAGGTCTCTGGAATCTCTCATTTATTTTTAAGATGTATTTATTTATTATTTGAGAGAGAGAGAGTGTGTGTGCACAAGAGAGGGCAGGAGCAGAGGGAGATGGAGAGAGAGAATCCTTACGCAGACTCCCTGTTGAGCGTGGAGCCAGACTTGGACTCTGGGCTTGATCCCAGGACCCTGAGATCATGACCTGAGCTGAAACCAAAAGCCGGCCCCTTAACCAACTAAGCCACCCAGGCACCCCCTCTGCGATCTCTTTTATAAGAGCACCAATCCCATTCTTGAAGACTCCACCTCATGATCTAATCACCCTCCTAAGGTCCTACCTCCTAATACCATCACATTGGTGATTAGGAATTCAATATATGAATTTTGGAGGCAACACAAACATTCAGGCCATAGCATCATTAATACATAACTATAACCACATGGACTTTCCTGTGCTTCCTCACATATAATGACTTCTTTATTAGTGCCCCTGTATACATACTCCTGTTTGCCTAGAATATTCTCTCTGCCCGCTATTGCTCAAAGAAGCCTTTTGTGATCCACAGATCTTGTAAGTTTCCCTTGTACACACTCCCTTGTGCACTTGTACCTTTTCTCCATATCACTTACAAAAGTATGGATTAGTTTTTTACACTGTCAATTACTGGGTGGCTTAAAACAACAGAAATTTATTATCTCACAGTTCTGAACTTAGTGTTCTGAAGTCAATGTGTTTGCAGGATGAAGATTTCTCTGAAACTCTGAGAGGAGAAAGAGAATCCGTCACTGTCTCTTGTAGCTTCTGGTATTTGTCTGCAATCGTTGGTGTTCCTTGGCTTGTAGATGCATCACTCCAAAATCTGCCTCCGCTGTTATGTGGCCATCCTTTCTTGGGTGTTTCTACGTCTGTCTCTTCTCTTCTAAGGGCCTAAGTCATTTTAGATGAGGGCCCACTCTAATTCAGTATGATTTCGACTTAAATATTCCTGCAATGACTCTATTTCCAAATAATGTCACATTCATGGTTATGGGGATGGGGATTAGGACTTCAACATAATTTTGGGGGCATACAACTTCATCCATGACAGTGTTTAATTATATTTTTCAAAGCTGGCAGTTTTTCTAATAGTTTGCTCCTTCATTGGCAGGAGTATCTGTTCTGTTCTTTTTCCATGTCCCAGCACAAGTTCCCATGCACAGCCTAGGTCTTGCACATAAGAAACGTTCAAAACAAACAAACAAACAAAAGAAATGTTCAATACACAGTTAAACAAATGAATGTTACTTGCACTTTTCACCAACCTTGGAAAATCTAGAATTACATAGTAAGGCCAGGGCTTTGACTTCTAGCCATAGATTATCACCTCTCACCTTCTCAAGAATTCATTTTCTGCAATTATTCTCTCTTTTTTTTTTCTTTCTATATAACCAATTTCTTTTCCTCTATCAAGTTCTTCCCCTGGGATACAAATATATTCTAAAATTTATTATTATTTTAAAATATAATTATAGGGGTGCCTGGGTGGCTCAGTCGTTAATCATCTGCCTTCGGCTCAGGTCATGATCCCGGGGTCCTGGGATTGAGCCCCGCATCGGGCTCCCTGCTCCGTGGGAAGCCTGCTTCTCCCTCTCCCACTCCCCCTGCTTGTGCTCTATCTCTCTCGCTGTGTCTCTCTCTGTCAAATAAATAAATAAAATCTTTAAAAATATCTATAATTATAATTACCCTGATGTTTCATTCTGATGTGAAAGATAATCATTTTGTTGTTGTTGTTGTAACTCAGTAAATAAAATATAGAAAAACTCCATCTACTCATAGATACCTTCCTTTCTTAGATAATATAAAGCACTTAGTTGCCATTTTGTAAGAGATAGGGAATTTTCATCACTTCTCCAGTGAAAATTTCTTGCTTCAGTATTAGCAAACTTATACCTCCATGCTTGGATTTTATACATATATGTATATATACACGATGAGTATCTGTTACAATGCTGAATCTACAGTGATCTGGTTTGGAGATTATATGACAATTAAACCTAAACTTTTAGTTTCAAATATGCAATTGAAGAGACAAAATTATGACAAAATGATCAGTTTTTGCACACCCAGAGGCAGAGACAATCATGTCATGACAACAGCAGTAATTGTGAGGTGACATCACCTAAAGCCACAACTCAATTTCCGAGGCATTAAAGTGTGGACAGCATGCCTCCTAAAATTGATGAACTGCAGCCAAAATAGATAGATGAAAAATAACAGATTTCTAGAGAGAAAGAAAGAATAGAGAAGTATATTCTACATTCATGATTTGAAAATTTGGCTTATCTTAGGAGAGAAAATTAATATCCTCCAACTAATTATTTGGTGGAATTCAGAACGCAGTGATACAGAGAAGACTAAAACATGTAAAACATGTATAAAACATGCAAAAGGCACATTGAAATTGAGGCACAATAAGTAGAAAGTTCGTAAGTTATAACTTGAAAGCTTAAAAATGGAAAAGAAGAATATACCATTAGAAGAAAAATGAGGAAAATATGATGTGCAATGGGTTAAATTCGAGTAGCTTTCACATTGTAAATGTCAAGATCTCAAGGCCACCGAGCACGTGAGTGTCTGCCATTATGACCTAAAAATTAGGTACGTAATTCATTTTTGGTCAGCAGGAATTCGTAAAAGGAGAATTGTAGTAAGTACGATCGAATTTCTTTTAGGAGCAGCAATACAAAATTGACAGAGGGTGGCTCTTGATATAATTTTATGACCTTTAAAAAGGCCTTTGTTACTATGTTTTACAAAGGACTATAATATAATGGAAGAAAGTATGGTCTTGAAGAAAAGCCACTTGAATTTATGAAAAGATGCTTTTTCTATCAAAGGAAATGGTACTTAATTGAAATGGTTTGGAACTGAATAGAATATTTGGGAATTTAAAATAATTGAAATCCTAATTATTCCCTTTGCTTAACTGAACAATAATTTAAAAGAATTATCACATAAAAAAGATAGGACATGTATGTCCCTTACAAGGCTTGCATGCTGGGGCAAATGCAATTTAGTCATTCATAAAATGCTGTAATTCATTGAAATTTAAATTACGTTAAATTCATTAAATTAAGCCTGAAATGATACTGACATTACATATATGAGCACTTCATATTGGAAATGCATGTTTTATTTTCATAGATATATACTCTTGGCAGAAGGGATACATCATTGTAAGATTGAATCATAAGCTGTTTGTCATTTTGCAACAAATAATCAAATTTAAGGGGAAAAGCTGGCTAAACAAATACATATGTATGTATATTTATACAAAAGAAAAATTTGCAACTGCACTTACAAGAAAACAACAAAAGAAAAATTAAAAACTCATAGAAGAGTCATTTCGAAACCAAATTATCCCACTTGAGCTAAAGTAACCCCCTCCTCCCCTAGAAGCTGCTGAACTTTGTGTTCTACCAGATCATTTTCATTTTTTAATTAATTGATTTTATGGTTATATAACTTATATATGGAAAAAGCACAGATCTGAAGTACACCATTGAATGGGCTTGGTAAATGACTGCAAATTATCCCACTCCCTGTAACCAAGTCTTTTGCAAATATGGTCCTACATTGACTCTGGGTTGGCCTTGGGATATTGCAACATGAGATACAAGTAGAGCTTTGAAAAGTGCTTTCGCCTGGGACTTGCTTGCTGGTCGCTTTTGGGAATCCTCAAACCACAATTGTGAGAATTGTGACTTTTGTTAAATTAGCATTTGTTAAGTAGAGCCCCAGAGTGTCAGATGGTGAACCCTGGATCAACAAAGACCACAAGGGAAAATTAAAATAGAAGTTTATTGCTCACAGGTCCTAGAGGAAGTACACGGCTGCCTGCAGGGTCCATTTAGAAGTTCAGGGTAGGATGCAGGCAGAGAGCCAGCAGCAGCACCTGGGACGTATGTCTTTATTAGTATCTGAGAGTGGTGGAGTGCTTTTGGCTTTTGTGGGCTAAGGCCAGATTGTCAACTCGAACCAAAAAGAGTGCAGTTTTGGCAAGTTCCAAGAGGGCCTTACTTAAAGGATGAACAAAGAGAAGGAGCTGGGGTGCAGGAGAGAGTGCTCATCACCAGGGTATAAGAGAAGTCACATCAGGAAGTGGCTTGTGACTTTGTAGGCTGTTATGTGAGGCATGCAATATAATGGAGTAGTTTAGTTAAACTCTCAGCCATGAGGAGGCAAGTCTAGCTTGTTGGATGATGATCAACATGTTGGTCAAGTCATCTCCTTTCTGCTGGCTGAAACCTAACCAACTACCAGGTATGTGAGCATTGTCATCTTAGACATCTGGTTCAAGCCAGGACTCCAGCTGACCTCAAGTATTGGTTGAGTTGATCCATATCATAACCTCCATGGTGACATACAGGTAGATGGCTTCATGAGTGTGTCACTGTACAGAGCTCTGTGATGGTAAAAGGTTAAGAATCTTATTCTTGGGGTTTAATATTTCGTGGTTACTGTCTTGAAATTCCTCATAATTGTATCTTTGAATTTGTGGTTTGTAAGTAAAGTCCCATGGGAAAACAGAGCATGCAGGAGGGCTTGGATTCTTGGTTCACACAGAGTCCTGCCACCCACAGCCTCCTGGCCTTCCTGGGACAGATTATCAACAGTTTTTCTTCTTTCTCTTAGTGCTTGCAACTCCCCCTTGCCTTCCTTTCCTGCCTGGCCTTCTCTCCCTGCCCCTGCCCAGTGACCACTGCTGCCTTCAATGTTTTGGGTGCAAGCACTAGGTCTAGTGTGTGTAATACTTTAGCATCTCAGGGTGGGGCATGGTAGTTGCCTGCTCTGGGCGCAATGCCATGCAGTTTCTAGGTGGGCAAGACTTTGGCTCAACTTTGATCCAGGTTGCAGTCCTTTGGGAGTTATCTATCTGCCAGGGGTGGGGGTAGCAAGCCCATAGTATGGGGAGATAAGTTTCCTTATCTTCAGTAGGAACACCTTGCATTTCTCTAGTAGTTGACAGGAGAGGGAATCTTGCAGCCATTGAGCCATGCCCACATGCCACATAATGTGTCTCCCAGCCCCTGTGAGGTTCATACCAGTGAGTATCCACTGCCAAAGAGGAATGACATTAAATTAAAACAAAAATTAAAAACCACCATGACAGGTCATGAGAGAAAACATCTAAGAAGAAAGAAAAAATAGTTTTACATTTAGTACCTTTAATAATTTCTCTACCCCATCAGGTTTTTGAAGAAGGGGATCCACATTTTCCATTTACACTAAACCCTGCAAATTATGTAGTCAGCTCTGCCCAGAGAATCATGAAAAATAATAAGTGGTTTGTGCTTTAAGCCACTAAATTTATATATAGTTAGTATAAGCTACAGATGAGTTTTGACAAATATATAAACCCATGCAATTAACACCCCAATCATGACATAGAATGTTTCCATTATCACAAAAAAGTCCTCATACCCATTTCCAGTTCGTGTCTTGTTCAAGGTGTCAACTGATGACTTTCTTTAGCAGAACACTTGTTTTTTTGAGATTCACCCATGCTCTGGAGCGTGACAACTTGTATTTTCCAAAGATAGATTTAACATCTTCCAACCTACATTTTGCACTATAATTTTGCCACTACCTCATCAAGAGATGGAGTTTATTCCCACATCCTTTTGAATCCAGGCTGGTCTTGTGACTGCTTTGACCAATAGAAAAAAACTGAAGTGACAGTGTGCCATTTTCAGGTGTGACTCTTAACTGGCTTGAAGTTTTTGCTTCCTGCCATCTAGAAAGCAGATACTTGCCTGCAAATGGACAGAATTATAAGATACAAAAAATTATTTTTATCTTAGTCTCTTCATCATATATTTATGAGAAAATTTCTCTATTCCTTTCATTTCTTGTCTGTATCTGGGCACTTAATTTTTCCCAATATCTATTTTGCCTATCCTTGCAACAATAACACACTGTCTCAATTACTGTCATGTTATTGTAATTATTGAAACTAACTTAGGTAAGTTTTCTTTGTTCTTTTATTTTCAGAACATTTATATATTATACCTCCTTTGTGTTTCCATTTTAATTTTAGAATTAGATTGTTGATTTAAAGGGCACCGGGATGGCTCAGTCAGTTAAGTGTCTGCTTTCGGCTCAGGTGGGATCAAGCCCCGCGTCAGTCTCCCTGCTCTGCGGGGAGCCTGCTTCTCCCTCTACCTGCCGCTCCCCCTGCTTGTGCTCTCTCTCTCTCCCTCTGTCAAATAAATAAATAAAAATCTTTGAAAAAATAGATTGTTGAATTATAAAAAGGAAAAGGTTCTGAAGGTTTGTATTGAATTGTGTTCAAATTTATAGATTGCTTAGGTGAGAACTGACACTAAAAGTACTGAGTCTTCTAATCAATGAATATGGCATTCATCATTTATTTAGCTCATTTAGATCTTTTTAATTTCTCTTAACAATGTTTGCAATTTTTAGAGGACAGATCTCCTCACATTAATATGTATATATATATATATATATATATACATATATATATATTTCTAGATATTTTATTTTTTAAGTAGTTTATTTTTGTTCCAGTTTCCAATTTTTTGGTTGTAATATATGGAAATGCAAACTATTTAGTGTATTGTCCTCTGCCCTATGACCTTACTTCATTAACTTAATAATTCAAACATAAATTCCTCAGGAATTTCTACATATAAAATCATGGTATCTGAAAATGCATATATTTAATTTTTTTACTATAAACTATAAGTCTTTTATAAAACTAGATTAGAAATTTGAGAATTTAAGATATTAATGGACTATAAGTAGGTATCATAAAATATGCTTATTTTTTAAAAAATACAGACTAAGAAAATAAGTGAATAGAATAAACCCCAATTAAAAATATTGCAGACTTAATTGGAAAATTATCCAATAAAAATTCAGTAAAGAAAAACACACAGTCATTAAAACTAAAAAATAAATGATGGATGAAATGATAGAGCTGAGGGTGCCTGGGTGGCTCAGTTGGTTAGGTGACTGCCTTCCACTCAGGTCATGATCCTGGAGTCCCGGGATCGAGTCCCGCATGGGGCTCCCTGCTCAGCAGGGAGTCTGCTTGTCCCTCTGACCCTCCTCCCTCTCATGCTCTCTCTTTCTATCTCATTCTCTCTCTCAAATAAATAAATAAAATCTTTAAAAAAAAGAAATGATAGAGCTGAATAAATTACTGAGAAACTAACAGAGAAAACACTGAAAGTAAGAGTTTAAAAAACATAAATGATTAAATGGAAAAATTGGAGATATCGCTAAGAGACAGACGAGAAGAGAAAAAAGAGATCACAGAGAAGCAATATTTTTCAATGTTTTACTGGGAAAATTCAAGTATACAGAAAAGTTCAAAAGTTTGTGCAGCAAAAACCTGTTATGGACATAGAATTTCAACAATTATTAACATATTCCATAAATTACTTTCCATGTCTCTGTGTTTCTTTCAATCTTTCACCTATATTTCTATAGCTGAAAAATTCAAAGTAACATAAATAACAATGACACTTTATAACTCAGCATTCATCTTCTAAAGGTTATTCATCACGGATTAGGAAATATAAAATCATTCCCTAAAATGTAAAATCCATTGCATATTTAAACTCCCCTTGTCTTTTTCCACCAAATACCTTCTATAACTGCTTCTTCATTAAAAGATCATATCAAGTTTCAAGAATTTTATTTGGATTTTATAGCTCCTTGGCCTCTTTTAATTTAGAATAGTTCTATCATCTTCATCCTCCCACGAAGTGACTTTTTTGAGAAGAGGTCAGTGGAGTTTTACAGTATACGTTTCACAATCTGTATTTGTCTGTTTATATATTTATTTGCTTTTTAACTTTTTCTATTAATTACTATTTTCTGTATACTGGCCATTTTTAAGGTTTGATTAAATATGAGTTAAATAGTTCTGGCAAGAAGTATTTATAGAGGGATGCCTGGGTGGCTCAGTCAGTTAAGTGTCTGCCTTCTGCTCGTCACCATCTCCTGGGATCAAGCCCTGCGTTGGGCTCTCTGCTCAGTGGAAAGTCTGCTTCTCCCCACCCCAGGCACCCTGAGATCTTTCTTATTAATTGGAGTTTTTTCCTATTATTTTATGTTCTCATTTTATTTTTGTTCAATATGAAGCATAATTTTCATGATACCAATCTATTTGTTTTAATACCTTAAATTATCAGTGCTCTAATACTGATATTGTACTGTGCTTAAAGTTTAGAGTGATGGTATGTTTCTTGACTTACTTGGTGGGTGCATAGATGCTTTCCTTCTGAGAGAATTCCTTATACTGAACACCTTTTAGGATAAAACATTAAAAATTTAAATAAAGCTCTAAACCAACAACTTTGCAAAGCATAGAAAGAATATCCAATTTCCCAGAAAAAAATGTTACTTACCAAAACTTACTCTAGAATAAATATAAAATCTTAATAACTTGATGAAAATTGATATAACAAATTTAATTGTTAAAATCTAATCACCATCCAGCTCTAGATCATTTTACAGAATTCTTTTCTTTTTTTTAAGAATTTATTTATTTATTTGACAGAGAGAGACACAGCGAGAGAGGGAACACAAGCAGGGGGAGTGGGAGAGGGAGAAGGAGGCTTCCCACAGAGCAGGGAGCCCGACGTGAGGCTCGATCCTACGACCCTGGGATCATGACCTGAGCCGAAGGCAGATGCTTAACGACTGAGCCACCCAGGCGCCCCCATTTTACAGAATTCTTATCACTCAAGAGTGCAATAATTTTAACTACTTTTTAACTAATTCTAGGAAAGGCAGGTAGAGAGGAAAGGTTCATAGGGAATTTCAACTATATAATGTTTTATTTCATTAAAAACTCTGAAAACAAATGACAACATATGAGGATTTAACATAGCTCAATTTGGATACACATGAGTATGTGCAAGTATTGTCTGTACCCATATATTTGAAATATGCCATAAGAGTTATGTGCAATAAATGATAGCATATTTTAAGAGATAAATATATTTTATATTTAAATTGGTTTTATATTTTATAGAGTACACTATTCATATTATGTATCACCATTACTTTGCAAGTACAACCATTTTTGATTTACCTAAAGTAGAAAACAATGTTATTTAACATTGTTATTTCTGGGAAGTTATCATGAGCGATGGATATTTTCCAATTGACATTTCCTCCTTTCTAAATTGGGGCGGGCCTATCACCTATGATTCTGAGGCATCCACTTTGATCCAGATAAAAGAGGCCAAGAAAAATTCTTAGTTTTCAGTCTTTCAGTGACTATCTGTAAAATGATGTAGTAGGGCCACATGCTTCCTAAGGGTTTTCTACCACTAATTACCTCTGAACTAGCTATTTACTGAACTAGCTATTATTTCACATGTTTTTATTACATAAGTAATTGCAACTATTGTAGGAATGTTAGAAATGTGTATTTTCACCTTCACAAATTGTTAGATAGTATAGAAGCTAAGAATACACTTTGCATATGAGCTGTATAACTCCATTACTAGCTACCTGATGTCAAAGTATCTACCTCTGCTTTACTGTTTACATCTGTAAAATTAGGATAATAATACCATCTAGCTCATGTAATGGTTTAGAGGATTAAATGTGGAAAAAAATGCATGTAAAAGTGCTTAGCTGAGTGTTGGCATAGTAGTAGCTGATCGGTAAATACAATTAAAATAGTCATTATACCTAGGTGATGGTAATATATATATTATATATTGTATATATTACACATTATATATGGTATTATGATATATAATACTAATTCACATATTATACATATGTAATATTAAGCCAAAATAAGGCTTAAGCTCTTTTGGGGAGTGAACTCCCAGAGAGGCAAGCTTGAGGGAAAATGGGGAAGGGGGAATATAACAGGGATGTAGGGAAAACATGTACATGAGAGAGCATTAGCATCTGTTCAATGCTTCATAAGAAATTACACCCAATTTCTTTGTTTTACATAAGGTGTTCAGAAAGCCTGTTTGAAACCTAGAGATTCTCAAAACAGTGTGAGGGGACAGGGGCACAAATAAAGAGAAGAATTTACCCAATATCTCCATGCCACCCCCCACCTTCAGAGATCATCAGTGTTAACACATATGAAGGGTTAATTCCTTCAGACATATTTGGTGGGTTACCCGGACTGTCCAGCCAGTGCACAGCTAAGGTCTCCACAGGTCCAGTCTAACCAGTGCAATAATCTGGGCTTGGTGATCTACCTTCAGTCCAGCTCCAGCTGGAAAGCAAGGTGAGTGTTGAGGGCCATGGTATTTGGGGGGGAAGAGTTGTTGGCCAGAATAAGTGAATATGGATCAATATTTTAACTGAGTCTATTATACAACCTTGACCCACATAATGTTTCAAAACCTTTTTTTTTTCTGTTCAAATATACACTAGGCAACCTTTTTTTTTTTTACACTGAAGAAAATTCAACTCTAATACTATGTCTGTATTTTTCAATCATTGAATTATTGGTGGGAGCATTTTTTAGCATTTTCTTGCTATTATAAATATTTCAAGTAAATACTCTTGCTGCCAAATCTTCGTACTCGGTTTCTGGGTGTGGATAAGCTGTCTCAGGTGCTATATATACATTTTAAATGCTAAGAATGTTGTTAGTTTTTCCTTCCCTTCCAGAATGGTTGTGCCAACTGACACTTCCTAAGTCATTTATGAGTTTACCTGCTTATCTACAAACTCGGTGATCTAAGCTTTTAAATAATTTTTAACTCTGACAATTTAACTTGGAAAAATGCAGAATAAGTTGGTTTTTCACTGTATTGTTTATTTGAAGTGATTTTGCATTATTTTTAAATTTTTATTGCTTACATATATTTTTCTCTTAAAGTGTTTTACTCTCAAAGTGTTAATTTCCCATTGCCACTGAGACATACTTTTATATTTAATAATATAAATTCTTTGGAGAAAATTTTATACATCAGTCATTTGTCTTTTCCTTTCTACTAATGATGATTATGCTATGGAGGTCTATTGTTTTTGCTGTTATTAATAGAAGTAGATCTAACATTTTTTTTCTTATGGTTGTTTTTAATTGCCATGTTTAAAATTTTTGGTGTTTAAATAATGGGAGTGGGAGAGGGATTTTTTTTAATTGCCATGTTTAAAATTTTTTCACATCCTTATGAAATTATACATTTTCAGTTTATTATTTTTATTAAAATTAGTACAATTTAATTTATACTCAAAAATGTTTAATAAACTTGGGCTTTCTGTTGGCATATGTAAGCATAGTGATTAAAAATTATACATTACTACTACTAACATTATTTATTAAATAACTTCTTTTTACATGCAGTTTTTAATGTCACCTTTATCCTATTCCGTTTCCTAATATGTATCTGCATCTCTTTATGGATTTTTTACTATGTTCAATTTATCTATCTATTCCTGTGTTAGTATAGATAGTTTAATTATTTTATACTGTGTAAATTTTAATGCATGCTTAATTTTCCTTATTAATCTTCTTTTTAAAACTTCTTTTTAATTTTTTTTGTTCCAAGTGTTATTTAAATCTTCTTGACTGAGTCTCTGAAAACCTCACTGACTTTGGTTAGAATTAATATAATAAATTAAATGAGAATGATTGACTTTCTTATAATATATAGTAGTTCCATCTAAGAAGAAATGTATTCTTTTAGGTAACATAATATCTTCTGATGAGAGGATATTCAGCCTTGGTCTTTCCTTGTTTTGTCTTCTTCTTAATATTTTAAGATATTTTACATTCTATTGCTTGTTTTGTGATATATTTCATTAAAATTTGTGACTGATTATAATCAATCTATAAAAGGATTTAAAATTGCCATATTTATTTAGTAAAATGTCATCTTTCTATACTTTGTTGACTCATTTGATTGTATTTGGTTATCCATACATCTCCTTTTTAATAATATGCTGCTTCTTCTCTTGGTTACAACTAATTTTTATAAGATCCTTGTTAAACAATATGCTATTGGCAGACCTATTGCATTGCATCACCTAAGAACTTGTAGAGGTGCAGAAACCCAGGTCATATCCCAGGTCTACTGACTACTGAATATGTATTTTAACAAGAACCCAAGGTGATGCATATACCCCTTAAAATTTGAGAAGGCTGTAATAGAGAGCCTTCAGAATAAAATTTTGGCTAGGCTTTCTGCATGCCATCCCCAGAGTTATGTGTTTTATCAGTGTCTGCCACTAGGGAAAGCCACTGCTAAACTGGATTTTTTCTTTTTTGCCACTTGTCCTCAGATAAATCCTCATGCTGTCTTTCAGTTATCCGTGTCTGGACACCCCAAGTGTGTGCTTTTTCATTAGACAAGGCATACAAATGGATTCCTTATTTGTTTTTACTTTCTTTATGGTCTCATCCACTTAGCCAGGCACACTTTCCTTCAAAGCAGAGAGAAAAGCAAACTGCCCTTTCACCTCCTTCATTTTGTTCCTTTCCAAATTTAATGTAACAGAAATGACTCTAAATTTTTGGTACAGTGATGTCATTCTTCATAATCTTCTGCTCCAATACATATTTTATTCTTTTTGTCTAACTCATTGCTCAACTATGTGGGATTCTGGGTAGATAGACATCATACTGTTTATTTATTAACCAATTAATAAATCATTTATTACTATTTATTATCTGGGAGTTACCAGATAATATTCTATATTATGGGTCAACCAAGAAACCAGATAAATTTTCATTTTACTCTATTTCATAATTAGTATCTTTGTCATTAGGGTTTGGTCAGGGCAATTCAACTATTATGAGTGATATGAAATAAGACATTTTATGAAATTGAACCCCCAAATTGTGGGTAAACTGGGGGGGTAAGATTTGAAAGATGACAATTAAAGAAGCAAGGAAAAGTTGCTCACAGTAGATCATGGAGGTATGCTAATAAAGAAGTTTGTGGAAGGATCTTCCCCCTTTGTCTGGTAGTAGGCTTCAAGTTGTTACAGGTCAACCCCGCAAACACTCTGGAAAAAATCTGGACGTGGGAAGAGGGAAAGAAAGGGAACACTGAAACCTGTGTAGAACCTGTGAGGACAACTGCCGACAACTATTTCTCTTGCTGTCTACTCTGGGGCTTCCTGGTGTAGTGCGTGAGATACTGTGAACATCTGCTGTATACTAACACATGCATATGCCTGGAAATGGATGAAGGTCATTACCCAAGGGGCAAACCTTGACAAGTGGAAGATGAAAGCCAGTAAAAAAAGTACTTCTTTACAATTGAAACTTCTATAAAGATGAACAAAATAACTTCGGATTCTCTAAGATTAGGGTTTCTCAACTGATAGTGCATCTCTATCTAAACGTCCTAGCTGTCTGCAAAAACTGATAATTTTAATTTTAACTCAACTTTACATAACCACCTTAAAGATCCTGCAACTTGTCACGTATAGGAAGGTGTCACGTAGAGTCACTATCTTGTCAATTTTGTTGTCATTGTCAAGTTGCCAAGTACAACAGAACCTCATTTCTCAGGAGATGGTGTTATCAAGTCCAAGTAAAGTAGTTCAGTAGTGTCTAGGCATATGGATGGCAGATGGCAAAGAGCATTTGTCGATCCAGATATAGTTGACATAACTGTTAAAGTCATTATCTGCCTTTGTGAGTCAATCCCAGATTGAAGTATTGGGAATAATCCTGAGTGGTGTTCAGTATCGGAAAGTCAGTATCATCACAGCAAATTTCTTAAGTAATGAGTAATAAAATAGTTATTTAACAAAATAAACACAGGGTTAAAATTATTCCTAATAACTACTATTTGGAATTAAGAAATTAAGTATTTTTATATTTATTTCGTTAGGTATTGAACCACATTCAAAGCTAGGCATCCTTTTATTTTGCATTTGTCTATATGAACATTTTATACACACATCAAAAAAAGCCAACAGGAAGTATAGGAAAAACCAAAAATTCTTAGCAGCAGCTTTTTTATCCGTAGCAGCTGTTCCAGGAAGTGACTTGGCTAATATTACTCTATGAAGCATTAAACTGACTACACTCAGCAATATCTGAATCAAACATTTAAAAGCTACATGAAATGAATTATTTGCGAATTATGAATATATTTTTCTTATATTCATTATGAGGACGGTACACAGACTAAAGATTTTAAGTGCCATGTGAGTGCTTTCAGACTTAACGATGGCATCTTTTTTCACTTTTGCAATCTCTCTCTTTTCTTCCTTTTTCTTCCTATCCATTGGAAGATTTATAGTTAATACACATTACGTTTATTTCTAAAATGCACCTCAAATTATTTCTGAGTGTGGTATCAGTGCTAATTTTTCCCATTAAATATAACGTATAATAAATCCATCCAATTTGTAAGAAAGTTCGTTCTATCATTCATGCAAGAAAAAAATTGATTTTATATAAATTGATCTATTTCTGGAATCCCTAGTCTGTTATGTCAATACTGTACCCACTTCACTATTTAGACTGAAATAAGTCTTGAAATCAGGTAATAGAAGTCTTAACAACTTTGTTCTTCTTTTTCAAAATTGTTCTAGATATGCTATGTCCTTTTGTTTTTCCATAAAATGGTGTAGTTAGAATTAATGTTTACATAAAACTGCTGAGATTATGAATGGAACTGGTGAAGTCTATAGATCAAGTTGGCTACAAATGATACCTTAAAAGTACTGATCTTATAATTCAGGAAAGTTGTATATCTCTACATATATTTAGCTCCTCTTTAATTTACCTCAGGAATACTTACAGATTTTAGTATAGAGTTAGATAATCTCTACTTCTCATAGGAGTATTTATTCTATTTTCAGGTATGTATGCGGTCACTGATATTAGCATCTTTAGATCTACCAATTTTTGTCTATTTGTCGTGTTGGTTTTGTTCTCTGTTTCTCCTCATCCTATCTTATTACAAGGGGATGGAATGTTGTTTTAGGACTTCATTCTATTTCCACTGTTAGCTTTTTAGGTATACCTCTATTTGTCATTTTTATAGGCTGATCCAGAGCATGCCATCTGCACCTTAAGCTTACTAATGTCAAATTATAGTGACTATTTGAGGAACCTCTATTTTCAACTCCTCAAAAAGTTGAAAATAGAGCTACCTTACGACCCAACAATTGCACTACTGGGTATTTACCTCAAAGACACAAATGTAGGGATCCGAAGGGGTACGTGCACCCCAATGTTTATAGCAGCAATGTCCACAATAGCCAAACTATGGAAAGAGCCAAGATGTCCATCAACAGATGAATGGATAAAGAAGATGTGGTATATATATATACAATGGAATATTATGCAGCCATAAAAAATGAAATCTTGCCTTTTGCAACAATGTGGATGGAACTAGAAGTATTATGCTAAGCGAAATAAGTCAATCAGAGAAAGACATGTATCATATGATCTCACTGATATGAGGAATTCTTAATCTCAGGAAACAAACTGAGGATTGCTGGAGTGGTGGGGGGTGGGAGGGATGTGGATGCTGGGTGATAGACAATGGGGAGGGTATGTGCTATGGTGAGTGCTGTGAATTGTGTAAGACTGTCGAATCACAGACCTGTACTGTTGAAACAAATAGGACATTATATGTTAAAAAAAAAAAAAAGAAGCAGAAGAAGATAGTAGGAAGGGAAAAATGAAAGGGGGGAAATCGGAGGGGGAGATGAAACATGAGAGACTATAGACTCTGAGAAACAAATTGAGGGTTCTAGAGGGGTGGGGGATGGGTTAGCCCAGTGATGGGTATTAAAGTGGGCACATATTGAATGGAGCACTGGGTGTGATATGCAAACAATGTATCATGGAACACTACATCAGAAACTAATGATGTAATGTATGGTGATTAACATAACAAAATAAAATTAAATTAAAAAAATTATAGTGACTATTATACCAATCACTTAAATTTATCAGAAATTTTCAATAATGTGTTTCCATTAAATTTTCACTTAAGTGTGTTATATGCTTAAAATGCTGGTACATAGAGTTATAATTTTAATTTCATTTTTTCAGTTGATTCTGCTAGCTAGCACATAACAATAAAGTTGATTTTTGTCAATTAGTGTCATAACCTGTAACCTCTTAAAATTCACTTACTAGTTCTAAGTTTTTTTTTAAGTTACCTACAATTTTCTGTGTAACTGTTATTGATAAATAATATTTTACTTCTTTTTTGATTGTTATGCTTTTTACCTTTATTTCTTTCCTTTTGCATTAGTTAGAAATTTCCACATAACATCAGTAAGTAGTGGTCAGAATGGACATAAGGGTAAGATATCACTATTACTGCAATAATAGCTATAAATATTTGGTAGATGCCCTCCATTAAACTGAAGAAATTTCCTTCTATTTCTAGTTTGCTTAGAGTTCTTAATATAAATGCATCTTGAAAATTTGTCAGTTGTTTTTTTTTTTGCATATACTAAGATGATGAAATTATGCTTTCCTTAATTTGTTAATATGGTGAAATGCATTAATTAATTTTCAAGTATCAAGTCATTCCTTTTGTGAATGCATTCCTCAGTGGCATTGATCTATAGTTCCCTTTCCTTGTCATGTGTTCAAGACTTGCCACCAGAGGAAGGCTGGCACCATAAAAAGGAGCTGTGTAGTTCTCCACCATCTCTTTCCATCGGAAATATTTTGTGTAAACTCTGTTACTTCTTCCTCATACATTTGATAAAATTTACCAGTGAAATTATCTATGTCTTAGGTTTTCTTTGTGTAAAAGTTTTATATTACCAGTTCAGTTTCAATAATGTGCAGTTACTTAGGTTTTCAATTTTTTCATATTAACTTGGTAAGTTTTATTTTTCAAGGAATTTGTCTACATTACCTATGTTATCAAATGTATGGGCATAAAATTATTCATACTATTTTCTTATTATCATTTAAGCAAATGTAGGAAGTATAATAATACACCATCTTTCAGTATTGATATTGGTAAATTATATTTTCTCTTTTGTTTTTCTGTACAGTCCTGGCAAGGTTTTGTCAATTTTATTAATTATTTCAGTGACATAATTTTGCCTATAATCATTTGCTTGTTTTCTAGTTCATTGATATCTATTCTTATTTTTCAACTTCTTTCTTTTAATAATTTTGTATTTAAATTTCTTATCTTTTAAGAATGTCTAGGGTGAATGTCTATTTAAAGTTTTCTCCTTTACTTTTAATTTTACTTAATATTGTGAATGTCTTTTTAAGCATGCTTTAGCTGTGTTCCACAAAAGTTGCTATGTTGTGTTTTCACAAGTGCTTTTTAATTCCCTAATGACATTTTTCTTTGATTTAAGGTTGCTCAGAGAGTGAGCTTATTTCCAAACATATGGCTTTTCAAAATATCTTATTTTTTTGCTATCTAATTTAATTTATGACATGTAAAACAGTATACTTGTTAGGATTCAATCCTCCTTTATAATTTATTGAGGTTTTTTTTTAAAGTTCCTGAGCATATGGACTAACTTGGTAACTGTTCATACACAACACTGAAAGTATATTCAGTTATTGATTGCAATGCTGTAAAATGCCAACATAGTCAATTCGGTTCATAGAGCTGTTTAAATTTTCTATATTCTTTTTTTTAAATTTTTTATTGTTATGTTAATCACCATACATTACATCATTAGTTCTTGATGTAGTGTTCCATGGTTCATTGTTTGTGCATAACACCCAGTGCTCCATGCAGAACGTGCCCTCCTTAATACCCATCACCAGGCTAACCCATCCCTCCACCCTCCTCCCCTCTAGAACCCTCAGTTTGAAATTTTCTATATTCTTACTTAAATATTTGTCTATATGTTTCAACAGTTAGTAAATGAGGAGTGCTAAAACCTCCTACTGTTTCTCAAGTTTCGTTAGTTTTTGCTTCATACGTTTTGAAGCTCTGTTATTGGGTGCATACACATTTATAATTGTTATACCTTTCTGATGTTTTGTTATCAAATTTCCCGCTCTACCTGGGTTATACTACTTATTTAGACTAGTTGAAATGTATTAACATAACTTTGTGATTTTCCATGTATTTATTTATTTTTTTTAATTTTTATTTAAACTCCAGTTAGTTAACATAGTGTCATATTAGTTTCAGGTGTGCAATATAGTGATTCAACACGTCCATTCAACACGGTGCTCATCACAACGAGTTCCCTCCTTAATGCTCATCACCTATTTCATCCATCCCCTGCCCACCTCCCATCTAGTAACCATCAGACTTTCACTATAGTTAAGAGTCTGTTCCTTGATTTGCCTCTATCAGTCCTTTTTCTCTTTGTTTGTTTGTTTTGTTTCTTAAATTCCACACATGAGCCATATCATATGGTATTTTTCTTTCCCCGACTGACTTATTTCACTTAGCATAATACTCTCTAACTCCATCCATGTCATTGTAAATGACAAAATTTCATTAGTTTTTATGGCTGAATAATATTCCATTAAACACACAGACACACACACACATTCTCCACATCTTCTTTATCCATTTATCAGTCAATGGACACTTGGGCTGTTTATTTTTTGTATGGTATATCTTTTCTTATTGTTTTACTTTAAAATAACTGTATTTTTATCTTAAGTTCATCAGTTGTGAAACCATCCATTTTTTTCCTGTTATATCTTTCCTGAAAATTTCCACTTTTAATTGGACAGGTTGCTCCATTTTCACTTAAAAGAAAATTTGAATCCTGTTGGACTTAGTTTACCTATTTTTATATGTTTTCCATTTATCCTATGTTTTGATTCTTATATTTCCCTCTTTCCTGACCTACTGCAGATTGATGCAACACTATTTTTCTAGGATTTAATTTTATTTATTCAATAGGCTTTTAGCTATTCCACTTTATGTGATTCTTAGTGCTTGTACTAAGGATTAGCACATGCATCTTAAACCTATCACAAAGTAGTTCAAGTTACTACTGTACCAGATCACTAAAATATAAGTATTTTGCAACATTAAATTCACCACCTCCTTAGCTGTAATGCTACTACTGTCATATACTTTACATACACTGAATTCCATAATTCAGTCTTCTCAAAGCTCTAATTTGTTATTTGTGTTTCAAATAAATTAATTGGATTTTTAAAATAGGGACAATCTCTTAATTTTACCACACTTTAGATTTATTTTTTTCATACTTTTACCCTGGATCCAAAATTTTCCTGTTGCCATTTACCTTTAGTCTGAAAATTTATTATTTCTTCTACTAAGAAATTATCATAATTTTTGTTTATTTGAAATATCTTTAACTCTTGGGCACCTGAGTGGTGCAGTTGGTTAAGCGGCTGCCTTTGGCTCAGGTCATGATCCCGGAGTCCCGGGATCAAGTCCCACATCCGGCTCCCTGCTCAGGAGGGAGTCTGCTTCTCCCTCTGACCCTTCCCCCTCTCATGCTCTCTCTCTCTCTCTAAAATAAACAAATAAAATCTTTTTAAAAAAAGAAATATCTTCAACTCTTAAAAATGCTCTTTTATTGTGTTCTGGTCCTCATTATTTCTAAGGAAAAACCAGCTTACTTTGTATTGTTAATTCCCTTTAGGTAATACATTGGTATTTTTCTCTGGCTGCTTTTAAGTTTTTAAGTTTTCAGCAGTTTGTCTAC
Organism: Zalophus californianus; assembly: GCF_009762305.2. Taxonomy (NCBI): domain Eukaryota; kingdom Metazoa; phylum Chordata; class Mammalia; order Carnivora; family Otariidae; genus Zalophus; species Zalophus californianus. Next base: position 56,137,270 of record NC_045600.1, on the reverse strand, counting down.
ATTGTTCATAGGTGTGGTTTTCTTTGAATTATCATGTTATGAGTTTGCTGAATTTCTTGGAATTATAAATTCATTTTTCTTCAATGGTAAAAAAATTTAAGCTATTAATTTTTTTCTATTGCTTTTGCTTTATTCTCTTTTCTTTCCTTCTTTTTTTTTCCTGTAGCTCTAATTATGCATTTGCCTACCACTAGATATTTTCCTACAGATGGCTGAAGACATTATCACTTTATTGCAATCTGTTTTTTTTCCCCATTTGTCATGGCAGATTAGTTTCTATTAATTTATCTTCTAGATTACCAACACTTTCTTTTACTTTTTCCAATATGATGTAAAGCTCATGCAGTGAATTTTTCATTTTAGATGTTATAGTTTTCACTTTAGGAATTTGTACTTTTTTACAGTTTTCCTTTTTTCCCCCTGTGATTCTTCTCCATCTGTTCACTCGTTTGACAGTATTTTGCTTTAGGTCCTTAAACATATGTGTAGTATTGCTTAAAAGCCACCTTCTGTTGATTCTAACATCTGTTTTTTTTTTTTTCAGTTTCTACTTATTTTTCTCTTTATTGGTGTACATTTTCCTTTTTTTCATATTTCCATTATTTTTAATTGCATACTCTATATTGTGGATAATGCATTGTAGAGTTCCTAATTCTGTTACCTTTCACTGAAGAATTTTTTATTATCATTTTAGTAGATTTTTCAGTTTTGGCACACTTAACTTCCAAACTCCACCTCTCTTCAAAAGTAGGGGAACAGCAAATGAAATTCCTGCTTAACCTTGTTAGTGTCTCTAGTTGATGTTTCTGCTGGAAACCTTGGAGAACGTCCTGCACAGGTGTCATTCAGGTGTCTTTCAAGAATTTAAGCATAGTTTACAGAAACGTTTATAAAATCCTCATGCTTTTTCCTATCTGGGGCTCTCCCTCTAAATTTTTACAAGCTATGATAGTCCCAAACTTAGTTCTTTGACTCATGAATCCAATTAAATTTTGTCTAACTTTAAGCCATAGCAGATTTTTTTGTTTGGATTATAGCTACATTATGCTTCATAGGTTGGAGAATACTCTCAGGTAAAATCCCTATAAATGTGGACCTCACCCCAGTATAGTTTCCATATTTTGTGGATATATCTTTCCAATTTCTGTCTGCTTTTGGTCAATCTCCAGTGCCTTCAGCCTTTTATTCTTAAGTCTGGAATTTACAAAAGTTACTTCACTCCTGGAACTTGAACTTCTGTTTGTCGGCTTTTACTTGCAGACTTCTTTTATTTTCAGGAAAGTAATGCGTGCTTATCTATAAATTGATCAATCAGTGTAAATAATAACTAACAAGATGGTCTATAACAAACCAAGTTTTGGGGCTTAGCTTTCTCTGTATATCTGAATATTAGGTGAAGGTTGTTGGCAGATTAAAAGAGTTTTTTTTTCTTGCTAACTCAGAGTTTGCCACAAACCTAACACTGAGAAATGAGTAGAGAAGACTACTCTTTCTATAGGTTTTTCCTTTTCAAAATGGATTTGAGGGGTGCCTGGGTGGTTCAGTCATTAAGCTTAAGCATCTGCCTTCAGCTTGGGTCATGATCTTGGGGTCCTGGGAGCAAGCCCCACATCATGCTCCCTGCTCAGCGGGGAGCCTGCTCCTACTTCTCCCTCTGCCATTCCCTCTGTTTGTGCTCTCTTGCTGTCTCTCTCTCTCAAATAAATAAATAAAATCTTAAAAAACAAAAACAAAATGGATTTGAGTACATTCCAGGAAACGTATATGGTTAAGTTAGGATATTCAGAATGCCCAATATAAATTTGATATGCGTATCTGGAAGAAAAATTGTACTTGGTATTATGCAATAAAATATTATTTTGATATTACTGTTGGAGTATAATAAATATTGAATTTAGTACACTTTTAAAATTAAATTTTTTGGACTAATTATAGTAGTTACACCAATGCACATTCATCCTTGCTAGATATGAGTCAAAATGATTATGCAATAAATAATTATAAACTATAGGTATAAACATTTGTATGTATCAAAATTAAACCAAATCGATTGATTTTGGCATAAAACAAATATTTTCTTAATAGCCTGGTCTCCATTAAAAGTTGTAAACTATTTTATAATGCATTCAAATATTTTTCTTGAAGAGTTTGTTTTTCCTCCTTTTGTATGGATTGCCTTCACTGATTAAAAGACAGTCCTCTATTTATTCTACTTCACCTTTCCTCTTTATCCTGGCTGCTCCTAGTGTTCTTTAATGATGCACATTATTAATACTGACAGGAAATTAGACAAGTATAAATTGGATGCTCGTGTGGAAGATAAATTTGTAAAGTCAAGTTATTATTATTTAATAATTTATTACCTGGGTAAAAAGCTGCTACATGACATCTGGTTGATTTTTTGTAACACAGTTTTAATAATCAGATATTAGTTAGATATTGACTTTTTTTAAATATAGGCGAGCTATATTATTGATGTGTAAAAGTTAGAAAGCAGAAACAGTTTTAAAGTAACAAATTTCTGGGCTACAGAAAGGTAAGACAATTAATGATAGCTTTTGCTGATTCACTGTCTTCTTTGGTCAAATAACCTAAGTGTTGTGATTTATTACAGGAAAGTACCAGAGGGAAAATGCTTCCATTTTTTCCTCTTGACAAACATCAACTGTTGATAGGCTAGCTGAAGTCACATTTATCAATTTCTACTCTGCTGTGGGAAAATTCTATTGAATTATAAAGTATCACAGATTTATTAAAACTACTAGAGTCACAGATAAAGACTTTGAGTAAAAGAAAGTGTGCATTTATCAGTCTTTGTTTAATTTTCTTTGGTCTCATTCTCCTGACTCCTGGTGTTAGTTGATGCCAACAATAATTCTGCCTTCCTTCACCTGAAAGTATAAATCTTTAGAAGAGGCAAGAGAATTCAATAGCATTTAGCCCAGTTACATGTTCCTATGTTTGTTGGTCTCTGATCAATTCTAACTATAGAGTTTTCAGTTTGTTCTTGAGATTTCACCATTTTCCTGTCTCACCTGACAAAACTCAATCCAAGTCCCCATTCATTTCACCAGTTTTACAGAAAGAAATATAAGTTATGCTCTCATAATCAGTTCTGTCTATTCAGGTTTGTGAAAGCTACGAATCCTTGCTTCTTCGCTGTATACCCATTTAGTTAACACTGATATATTCAAATTATCCACTTAATATTCTTTCATGGTTAGTTTTTTTGGGGGAGAGTTTTTTTTAATAGTTATAAAATATACATGACGTAAAATTTACTATTGTAACCATTTTCAAGTGTGCACTATAGTAGCAATAAATACCTTTACCTTGTCCAACCATCACCACTGTCCATCTCCAGAAATTTCTCAGCCTCACAAACTGCAACTCTGTACACATCAAACAATAACTCCCTATTCCTTCCTCCCCCAGTCCCTGGCAATGGCCATTTTTGCTTTTTGTCTCTATGAATTAAACTACTTTAGGTGCCTTCTGTTAGTGGAATCATACAGTATTTGTCTTTTGGTGACTGGCTGATTTCACTAAGCATATCTTCAAGGTTAATGCATAGGATAGCATATATCAAAATTTCATCCCTTTTTGAGGCTGGATAATATTACATTGTATGCAATACACCACATTTTGTTTATCCATTTACCTATTGGTTGACATTTGAATTGTACCCATCTTTTGACTATTGCGAATAATGCTGCTGTGAACACTGGTAGGCAAATACCTGTTTGAGTTGCTGCCTTAAAGTCTTTTGGTTATATTCTTATAAGCGGAATTGCTGGTTTATATGGTAATTCTATGCATAGTTTTTTGAGGACCCACCATATTCATATTGTCTTCCACAGAAACTACATCATTTTACCTTATCACCAGCAATGTACAACTGTTACAGTTTTTCTTTTCTTTTTTTTTTAAAGATTTTATTTATTTATTTATTTGAGAGAGAGAGAGAATGGGAGATAGAGAGCATGAGAGGGAAGAAGGTCAGAGGGAGAAGCAGACTCCCTGCCGAGCAGGGAGCCCGATGTGAGACTAGATCCCGGGACTCCAGGATCATGACCTGAGCCGAAGGCAGTCGCTTAACCAACTGAGTCACCCAGGCGCCCCTGTTCCAGTTTTTCCACATCCTTGCTAACACTTATTTTCTCTCTTGTCTTAATAAGAGCCAGCATAATGGGTATGAGGTGTCATCTCATTGTGTTTTTGATTTGCATTCCAAAATGATTAGTATCATAAATAATTTTAACTGAATATTATATTTTCTGTTTGGTGTCTAATTGAGCACAAAATTACAGTAACATCTTGATCTCAAAGTATTTTAAGACTTAAATATTCAGCCCAAACCATCATCTGCATAAATGATAGTTATCCATTTAAGGATGAAAACTGGGTATTTATATAAAGCATATTAATATAAATAATTCTAAATCATATTACTTACCTTCTTGCATTAAGGGAAATATGTTGACACTGTTCCAAAGATTAATCTGATAATTACTATATAGATAAATGTATGGTGGAAATATAAGAGGCTTTGGGATCAAACAGACATGTCTTGAAATCTCCTTCCAGTATTTCCTAAATAAAAAGAACTAGGCCAATTATTTAACCACCCCAGTCTTGATTTCCTCATCTGACAATTAATAATAATAAAAACCTATATCATAAGGGTTGGAGCAGAGATTCTTAGAATAGCTTGGATTATTCTTCAGTAAATATTGAACTCCCTCTTCTTTGGGCAGAGAATACTTCCCCGCCTTACTGGTGTTGAGCTTGGCTGGGTGAGATGTTTGGCCGATGAAATATTAGTAGATATGTTTCAAGCAGGCCTTAATGTGCTTGTACAGTTTGGCTCAGCTCTTAAGATCATTCCATTTGTTAGGAGAATGCTATACCCCAGTTATCTACTGGTGAACCCTGAAGTAAACTAAGGACTCTGGCTAATGATGATGTGCCAATGTTGGTTCATCAATCATAACAAATGTACCACTCTGGTGGGGGATGTTGATAATATGGGAGGCTATGCATATTTAGGGACAGTATGTATATGGGAAATCTCTGGACTTTATTCTCAATTTTGCTATACTGCCCTAAAAAATAAACTTTACTTAAAAATAAATGTGAAAAAGATTATTATTATAGCATTTTATTACATGTTAAATAACAAGATCCATTAGTGAATCAATTAAGTATGTGCCATAATTTTAAAGATCTGATCAGGGTAACCAATATGTTTAAATATATATAATATCTGTAATGTTATGAAAATATATGTGATTTCTATTGGTGACAAATATGCTGAGAATGTTAATACTACTATGTCGTGTTGTTTATATTTTTAACTGAAGGATGTAGAAGTTGAAGTAAAGAGTTAAGTGAAAATAAAGAGCAAAACTCTTTAACTTCCTTGCAGGTCAATTTCTCCTTCTACTAGCTGATGTTTCTGATTACTAAATAGAACATGGTGTGAAAAGTGCATAGCATGATGCCTTGCCATAGGATATATTTAATAATTATGCATGTATGTAAATCTGTCAAAATCACTACCAAAAAACATATCCAAATATATGTTTTTAAATGTGACCAAGTCTGTGATCAATTACAATTGTAGAACCACCATTCTCACAGAACAAATAACATAGCATGTTGGGAGTCTAGCAACTCTGAAGAATTCTAGGGAAAATTTAGCTCTAACTTAAGATTAAGAAATTCTTCTTGACTATAGTGCCTAATAGAATGAAGAGACAGCTTGAGTATGAACAGGGAGGAAGGTTGGTTGAGTGTACACATAGGAAAAAATAGGTAGAAGTTTATGGTTGCAGTGTAGACATATCAGAATTTTGAGGGGGTGAGCGTAAGAAGGCAAGTTACTGTTTTTGTGACAAACTGTGGTGAATATAAAACTAGAATATTTTGGGTTGTTTATATAAGTAATGAAGATTTATGGACCAAATGTTCAAATTTGTGTCTTTGGACAATGGTCATTGTTAGAGTTTGGAGTCAAGTCTGAGGAGGATTAGGTATTTTCAGGAAAAGTACTCACAAGACTGCAAAATCAGAAAAGAGATATTGAGAACTTGAAACATGGAATAGAATCGTCAAGGAAGTCACCAATACCAGACATATGTAAACCCAATCCTCCACTTAGTACAATAAGATTCTCATCCTACAAAATTATTCACATGGCTTTTTGCCTCCTTATGCGGTTAGCAGTATATGCGCACACATGCACAAACACATATACATACATATATGCCAAAATTTACATCTAAAAATGTTATGAAAATTTCCTACTTCCCCTCTATATTAAATGTATATTATGTATCTCGCGTTAAGGGATATAGTATCATGACAAGTCTTTTTTTGCAGCTTTTCATTATTTATAAGAGGAAATATGAATAGCACTTTGATTGAAACTCATAGTCACTAGGAGACTGAGATTAAATAATATTTGCCTAAAATTATTCAAATATCAAATAGAATTTTAAATACATCCTGAAATCCCAACTCAGCATAACTCCAATTGAAATAACTTTTCAATTTGAGCTTTAAGTGCTTAAAGTCTCTGTTCCTAGCAGGATACTAAAGTATTGGATTTTATCTGAGATGGGAGCAAGTGAGAAGGCTAAAAATCAGACAAGTCACCATACAATCTGATCTCTCAGGAAGAGTATATGGAACAAAGAAATAAGTACGGGTTTAAGGACGTTTAAAGACTTGGATTAGTTTTGTGGGTTTTTTTCCCTCAACAATGGTGTGAAATTATCCTCTCTCTGAAGCCAAAATGAGTATATCATTGCTTATACCATATAATATTGTTTTAAGGAGTGAAAAATTAATGTTTGCAAAGTGTATTAGTATATATAGCTCATAGAGGACTTTCAAAGGTTTAACTGGGAAACCAAGTTCTGTAAAACACTCTCAGCCACAATATCACCCAATCCATGCAAGCTCTCTGCCACATTTCCACTGCACCTCTTCACAGACAGAAGTAAAAATTGAGGAAATAGTGAAAAGAAAAAAAAGGAATGACAGCAAGGCAAAGATTGATCAAATCTATCTACAGAATAAGAAAGCCCACCCTATGTATTAAAATACTGAAAAAAATCTATTAGTAGGTCAGAGCACTAATTCCAGAGAAGAGACTAAAAGGTGCATGGGAGGCATGGGAGGTATGAGAGGATAGCTTTGGAATGATAGTGCCCTAGGACAGAAGGGAAATAGAAGCAAGTATGAGGGACTCTAAGGAAAATAAGCAGTGAAGATGAAAACAACAAGAGGAAAGGGTAACTTAATACAGTACAAGAAAAAAGAAAATTAAACATGTAAAGAAACACAATGCTTCCACAAATTTTCTTCAAAACAGTTACCCAAATGAAGAAACCATACTTTGCTACACTAAAGGAAAGGGATGCTCTAGAACTTAAAACCTGATAAATAAACTTGTCATCTCTGTCAACAGAAATGCAAAAATGCAAACTGTCTTTATCTGTATAAACTGTATTCATCTATATAAAACATTAAAAAATTGAACAGAAAATGAGAATCCCAACAATTCAGCAAATGATTCCCCGTGTTCCCCTCCCCTTCCCCCGCCACACACACACATTGACAAGGTAGAAGGGATGTATAATTCAACACTCCATGGTGAATTAACTATTCTCCCTATCCTCTGCATCAGGCCAGGAGACATAGGAAGAAAATATGGAATATCAAACTCATAAGTGTCATGTCTGAAGATGATATTCACCACTTCCACCCATAGCTCATTGGTCAGAGCTAATGTCATGGCATTATCTAAATCTAAGAAGGCTGATGTATGTGCTGAAGGTATACCAAGAAAAAAAACTGTCATAGATACTGGTGAGAACTAGCAGTCTCTCTCATGACATATTTAATGGCCTATGATTTGACCAGTATGGCTCCATCAGGGTGGTAAGAATGAGTGTAATAAAGGAAATAAAGGAAAGAGGGAGGGTTCAGAGCAAAATCAAATAGGGATTACATTTAGTGTTTTTTTTTTTTTTTCCTAATTGCAAAGATAATGAGATCCCTTAAGGAGAGGACTCAGATGAAGAGAACAAAGTTCTGGAATGCTCCAAAACATGGAGATGAAACAAGAAACAGAAGCCACAAAGGAAATAGTGTAAAAGAAATATGGAGGGCACCTGGGTGGCTCAGATGATTGAGGGTCTGCCTTCGGTTCAGGTCATGATCCCAGGGTCCTGGGATCGAGTCCCACATCAGGCTCCCTGCTTGGCAAGGAGCCTGCTTCTCCTTCTCCTGCTCCTGTTCCCCCGATTATGCTCTCTTGTCCTGTCTATCAAATAAATAAATAAAATCTTTGGAAAAAAAAATAAAAGAAATATGGAGATTGGAAAAAAAAAGCTGAGGTATAAAGCCAAAGAATCCTTAAAAACAGTTATCCTAAAAGAGAATATTAAGTTATTGCAAATGCAGCTGAAAGGCAAATTAAGATGTGGACATAGAAATAATAATTGAATTATGATAAAATGATGCCATTTGGTAACATTTTTATTGGAATCATTGGGGATAAAAACCAACTAAAACGAGAATAGGAGAAAATGGGTGACTAAGAAGGAAGACAATGATTCAGACCAGTACTTTAGGCTTTCCTTAAGGAGTCATTGCTGCAAAAGGAAAGCAGTAGAACAAATAAATAAAACATAATTTCAACTCTCAAGAAACTCATAATTTAGTGGGTAGCCAATTCACTAAATCCCATGTAATGTTTTAGGCTTTTACTAGCTATAGAGAACATGGCTCACTGGGGATGCAAAGAAGGACATTATCAAATTAATTTAATTAAGTATTCTTTTGTCTCTGAAGACAAGTGGTGAATAAACTATTCTATCTCCGTCAAACTTAAAAATATATTACTGGCTTGACTTTTATTTGTAGACCTGTCATTCATTACTACATTTACATTTCTTTCGAATAAATTTCATCATGTGAGAGAGGGAGACCACAGAGGTAGAGTGAGAGAGAGAAGCAAACTCCCCACTGAGAAGAGAGCCTGACACAGGACTCCATCCCAGGACCCTAAGATCATGACCTGTGCCAAAGCTACCTTCAGCTTCAGATGCTTAACCATCTGAGCCACCCAGGCACCCTGAAATATGATTCTTAAATAAACTTAGCAAAGTGATTTTTGTGAAATGATTGTGTATAATATTAGCATACAATTATTTATCTCTTTCCTCTCATCTGAGGTAACTAGAGAGAAATGTCTTAAATAATGTTATCTTTCTTGTTAAGCCATATGATAATAATATACTGAATCCTTGTCCAGCTAATTAAGCTCTAAGCACAATATATTTAACAAATGCATCTGGTATTCATGTGTTTTTTTTTTCAGAGAATAATCTCAGTAATAGGATATTGACATAAATTGATAAGAATAAATATTTCATGGTCCTTAAAAATGACATTACAGTCCATTTACCTCATATGGAAAACTCATAAAACTCACAAATAGTTAAAACTCAAATATATTTGTCAAAGTAAATTAACAAAGTGTGCTATTTTTACGTATACTTTGTTGTATTTACTCAATTGCTTTTTACCAGTATCAGCATTTTATAGTATTTTTTTAACATTAATGTATATAAAAAGCATTATTCTTATAATTTGCACCTAAGATTTTTTTTAAAGATTTATTTATTTGAGAGAGAGAGAGAGCACAAGTGGGAGGGGCAGAGGGAGAGGAAGAGAGAGCCCCAAGCAGACTCTGCACTAAGTGTGGAGCTCAACATGGCGCTCAGTCCCACAAACCTGAGCTCATGACCTGAGCCTAAGCCCATAGTTGGACACCTAACTGACTGCGCCACTCAGGCACGCCCATGCCTAAGATTTTTATTGTTAATCCTGTTGTTTTTTTTCTAAAAGTTATTTTTATAAGTAGTCAACATTTTTCTTCCAATATAATTGTAATAGGCAAAACTTATCCTAACATTTAATTGGCTGGCTGCTAATTCTTTCACACTTGTATGAAGGGAGTTGTTGCTTCTTCTGAAAATAAAAGTTGTTTTTTCATCTGAAAAATGGGACTTCTAAAAATTGAGTGAAATTCAGTTTCAGCTAAAAAGAAGTCATCCAAAATAGACTATCCAATGTCTGGCCTAGTTGTAATGCCATGGTTTTGATAAGAATATTTCTCCATCAACATGGCTTAAATACTTCCCATGTTTAGGACTTAAAATGTGTGTTAATTATCTTAACCCTTAAGCAGCTCACCACAGAACTGTAGTCAAAACCTTGGATATTCTCTAGTCCAATCCTTTTATCTGTAAACCCAGTGTGTTTACAATACCTATGCATCACACAGAGCTCTGAAAAGAATTTTGTCATTTTGATATGATCCAGGCATTTCCCTTTTAGTCCCACGGTAAATATAATTGTTATCACTGGTGGTACATCTAAATAGTCGAACATAAAATGTAAATCTTTTTATGTTATGCCTCTGTCAAGTTTCTCTAGGCTCTCCCTTCTCAGAGTGAAGGTCAACACACTTGCCATGACCCAAGAGACCCCCTTGATCTGGCTCTTTGTCTCTAATCTGTTCTCATCTGTAACTCCTTGCCTGTTTTTACTGTCTTCTAGCTATTCTCTTCTCCTTCCTGGTCCTTGAACACATCAGGCACATTATCTACTGTCGTGTTTGTTCTTACTCTTACCTCTCTTTGAGTATTCTTCCCCTAGATGTCCACCCAGTTAGCTCTCTTACTTCTTCCTGGTTCTTAATTGAAAATCATGTACTCAGAAAACCTTACCTGAAGTGTCAACAACCCCCCACTGGCATTTCTTATCCTCTTTCCTTATGTTTCTCCTTAGCAGTTTGCACTAAACGACAGCTATTTAGTTTATGTTATTTATTTTCTTTGTTTCCCTCTAGAATGTAAACTCCCAAAAGCAGAGAGTTTTGCTTGTTTTATTTATTGCTAATGATGTTCTCAGCATCTAGTACACTGACACATGGTACCCTCTCAACTTACAATATTGTTGTAGAGTACCTTCTCAATGTAAAATGTTGCTGAAAAAATTAAAATCTCATTTAACTTCACATTTCAAATATGTGCCTCAAGAATAGATTAAAAAAAACTTTCAAAAGAATTGGTGACTACAATGTAAAATGATTCCTTAACTTGTCCTTTTTTCTTCCATTTAAATTTACATCTCATTAAACCACTTATAAATGCTCTCATTTTTATGTGGTAAAACATCTTTTTTCATTTGATATATATTGCAGAAACACTTATTAGTTTCTATTGATGCTATTTTTTTAAAGATTTTATTTATTTTTCGACAGAGAGAGAGAGACAGCAAGAGAGGGAATACAAGCAGGGGGAGTGGGAGAGGGGGAAGCAGGCTTCCTGTTGAGCAGGGAGCCCGATGCGGGGCTCAATCCCCGGACCCTGGGAACATGACCTGAGCTGAAGGGAGACACTTAACGACTGAGCCACCCAAGCGCTCCCTACTAATGCTATCTATGGTCACTGTTGTTCAATAGTATTTTCTATTTCTTAGGTAACTTTCCTCCAAGAATTTCAAGTTTTTGCAAAGCTTATTAGCAATTTAGGCAACTGTCTTTCCCAAATTCATTCAGAGATTGATGTCATTATTATAATTAATGTGTCGGGTTGAAAAATTTAAGTAAAAAGAAAAAAATCTGAAAACTACAAAGAACTATTTCTGTCTTCCCACTTTTATCTCCCTTCTCTCACCTACTCTAAAAATTTCATCAGAGAAAACCAATATCTGAGAAAGCGGCATCCCATAGCACTACTGCAATAAAAAAAAAACACACATAAATAAATGGTAATTTTGGCATCCTTAGTGGGCATGGTGTTCATGGTATTTCAGTAATTCTCTGTTACTAGGAATAAAATGATATATTTGAGTCATTTTGACCTGTCTGTTGTGATGTGAGATATGAGTATTTTACAATAAATGTCTTCTATTACAAAGATGTTTAGGCTATGTCTCATAAGCAAATTATTTACAGTATACCTAGAAATCCTATATTCCATGATGATAATTAGTGTAAAATTAATGGAAAGGAACAAAGTATAGGTTAAGAAAGAACCCATCCCGAAAAAAATCCTTGGAAATCAAGAAAATACGTTTCTATAAAAGCAGCTGTGATTATTTAACTTTACTCTCTAAATAAGATATATTCAAATGTATGAAGGAAAAATATGGAATTGCTAATCTAAGTGTATTTAAATTTCCTTTTCAGAAAACAAACAACCGCATGGTTATATGTTCTAAGCTTTAAACTCTTCCAAGTCAAAGAAATAATGTCCTTTTCCAATGAGCAATAGTAACACTGTTCATTGAATTTTCAGAAGAAATTGTCCTTTAATAAATCATGCCCATTAAAAAATATATGTGTGTATATATATCCTCATACAAATATAGAAATGTGGATAAAAATTTTTAAAGATCACAAAATTTAATAGCAAACTGTGTTCGAGTGTTTGCAAAAACATCCACTCACACATTGTTGATATTGTATAAATTGCTGCACTCTCAATGAACAGTAAGATGAATATAAGTTTAAAAAATTTTAAAAATTAAGTACCACATAGAGCAAACTGGACATGCAGTTAGTTGCTTAATGTTAGTAAATGAATACAGAGAAATTCTTACACATGGGAGTCAAAAGCTTTACAGTGAACATTTTACTTATTTATTTATTTATTTATTTTAAAGATTTAATTATTTTATTAGAGAGAGAGAAAGATTTATTTTATTAGAGAGAGAGAGAGCATGAGTGGGGGTGCAGAGAGTCTTAAGCAGACTCCATGCTGAGTGTACAGCCTGACGCAGGGCTTGATCTCAAGTTCCGGAGATTATGACCTGAGCCGAAACTGAGTTAGAAACTTAATCAACTGTGCCACCTGGGTGCCCCAATAATGGAAATTTTTAAAGGAAGTCTTCAGATATGCCCTGGTTGTAGGCTGTTGGCATGAGGAAGCCATGGGTTGGCTAACCAGAAGTGGGGCATCCTATGTGATTGGTCAGGAGAAATGCTTGGATTTCTTTGGTTGGCCTTAACTGGAAATAGGAGCAAAGTTTAGGGGAACTGTCAGTTATTAATCAAGTCTTACTGTTTAGGGCTGCTTTTTACAGGGGTTATGCTTGGTTTCTTGGAGTCATTGCTAGAGATAGTGATCAGACTTCCCATAAGTCTGACTTCTAGATAGTAGGCTAGCCTCTTGGACTTGTTATTGAAGGTAATGGATTTGTTTCCCAGGCTGGTTGCTGCAGACTGTAGGTCAGAGATTTCTTCTTACATATGGTCCAGTCATTGTCCATTTGTATATTCAGTCTTTAACCACATAATGAAAAACATGTGGAACAGATCTGTATCCAAAATGGAGACAAAAGCCCAAAGATTTTAAGTTCAGTCTAGTCCAGTTAATTTCTGTTGACTTGAGGATATATGAATATGGGAATACTTGGTTAGTGATTTAATTTCTGAGCTTTAGAGTGGTTTTCTATGCAGTAGTGGACTAAACAAATAGTCCCAATCCTACATACCTGCATTTAGGGCCAACAAATAGATTTCCATTTGAGAGAATAGAGAGAATCCAAAAAGAAAATCACCTACATGCACTTGACCAACTCAGTGTACATGGGTAACATAAAAGCACAAACTTCAGAGCTAGACTTGCTGGGTTTCCTTATTGTTTTATTTAGTGTCTATTGTGTGCATGGTCTTAGTCTAGGGACTGAGGACACAGTCATGGTCAAAGCAGACAAAAAAATCACTGTTTTGTTGTTTATGCAGTTCCGGAAGAGTAAAAAAATGAACAAGAAAATTAAACAAAGCATATAATTGAAAATTATGACAAAGTATATGAAAATAAGAAGGGCAATGACATAGAGACTAACTCCTATCCCAAATGTCATTATTTATTAGCAAGTTACTTAATCTAAGACTCAGTTTCCTATAATATGTGCATGATGACTCACATAGTTGGATAAATCATGTAAACTATTTATATAGTACCTGACACATAATGTGCCTTTAATCAGTGAGATGATGATGGTGATGATGATGATGATGATGATGATGAAAACTCCATCTATTAAGAGCATGGCCAAATCCAATCCATGGAATTGAATCAGTGCAAGTCATTTTTTTTTTTGTTTTGTTTCTTTATTAAGTAAGTCATGAGAATAAAAGGCACAGCACAAGGAATACAATGAATGATATTGCAATAACAATGTAATGGACAGATGGTAGCTATATTTGTGGTGAACACAGCATAATGTATAATCTTGTCAAATCACTAAGTTGAACACCTGAAACTAATATAACATTGTGTGTCAACTATATTCAAATAAAAATAAATAAATAAAAGATAAGAAAAATAAGATAATGAAGAAAAGTAGTCTCAACCTCTTATGGGCTCCACATAATCTGTGGGACCAGAAGCTCATATGCTTGGGAGCTTTCCAAAACATGTTCTCTTAATCTAGCTGTTCATCTGTATTCTTTTTCATATCTTTTTTAAATATAATAAACCAGTAAGCATAAGTGTTCCTCTGAGTTTTGTGAGCCATTCTAGCAAATTATCAAACCCAAGGAGGGAATCATGAGAACCATGATTTAGAGCTAGTCTATCAGAAGTAGAGGGGACAGTTTTGGACTTGTAATTGACACCTGAAGGGAGGGGCAGGTAAATAGTGTCAAAATTGAGTTAAATTGTAGGACACTCAGCTGATGTCAGAGAATTGCTAGATGTATGGAAAACCCACACGTCTGGTGTCAAGAAGTGAAGTGAAGTGTGTTGTACTGTGAAAGAAAAGGAAAAACACAAAAGCGTTTTCCTTATACAGAAAGTTACAGATATAATAAACACGTGAAAAGTTAAAGAAGTAAGAGAAAGGGATTTAAGAAGTATGTAGATGTCAATAGGGAAACATGACTTCAATAATGATGGGGTGAGAAATTGTCAAATGAAGGTGAAAATCCCAATAAGATAAATTTTGAAGCATGACCACTGGATATGAAAACTAAAAGATCATTAATAGCCTTTGAAAGAATAATTTTATGTAAGAATATGTATGAAAAGCCTGCTAAAGTGGGTTGAGATGTAATTCAGACCTTAGGATATAGAAAAAAATAGGTATAAATTGCTCTTTAGGAAGCTTGGTGATGCAAACGTAAAGAATAGGACAAATAAAATAGGCACATTAGAAATAAAGAACTTTCTGGTTTTAAGATGAGAGGGATTTATGCGCACTTGGGTGATAAGAGGCAAGGAGCAGTGGAGTGACTGAAGCTGCGGAGTAAGTTAAGCATGGTTCCTGGAAGCTGGAGGAACTGAGCAGGCTCTCATTTAAGCCACAAATCTCTCTGAGGGTCTAACTTCTCTGTGGGAAAAGTGTTATATATAAGATAAGCTCCTGTTTTTAAATGTAGTATGTCTGAAATCTAATTTCTTTTCCCGGTATATAACATTTCTACTTTGCCTCAGAACAAACTACAACAGAACTTCCCTTTCTTTCTAGCTTTGCAGAAACTAAACTAAACTAAACTAAACTAAACTAAACTAAACTAAACTAAACTAAAAAAAACAAACAAACAAAACAACAAAAACTAAGGATATCCTTTCTTTTTCTCTTTTCAGTGTAACTTACCACTTCTTCATTTGAGAGTCCCCACCATTTACACACTATTTCTGACTCCCAAATTTCTTAGGAAAGACACACTACTATTTATACATGGACTGACACTCATTCTGTTTCCAGTCCTTTCGTTTTCCCACTTTCTTCCTCACTATGGAATGATTTGTGCCATTTTATTCATGTACAGCTAAGAGTAGTATCCCTTCTTTGGTTCCAAATCTGTTCTACTGCATATTTGCTTTCCTAATTATAATAATTGATTGTATCCTATTTTTTATTTTCCTAACCATGCAATTACGTTACCACTTATTTTTATTAGAGACTTTAATATTAAATATTAAGTTCAAACATTAAATGATGAATCATAATCAAGTTCTTGTACTTTGTCAAGCTAAGTCCCCATTTTTATAGAACTCTCAAATTTTACAGTATAAGCAGATTCTTAATCTTCCAATATATTTTACAAAATTTTCCATGGATTTATTCATTGCTTAATGTTCTCTCATCTGTGTTCTTTTGTACTCTAATATTTTGGAAATTAGACAGCCTGCTTTGGCTGTCTGCATCATCTGGAGTGTACTCTGAGTTGTACTGTAATAAAGGGGTTATGTAGGCTTTGCATTTGGACAGGAAAAGTCACTTCTAGATGAAGTCTCAACTGAAAAAAAAAGGTTCTAAAATGGGCAGAAACAGTTAGCTTTATAAAATAACTTTTTAAAAACTTCCTCCCTGATATAACAGCCACAGTTTTATTACTTATCCAGTTTCAGTCCTCTATCCCATAAGATACCACAAATCAAGAATAGGTATGCCTTTGGAATTTTGCCTTCAGGAAGTGTACCCTAAGATAATCAGAGCATTTGACAAAATGCTTTGTTGTGTAAATATCATATCATGCTATTTAAGAGTTTTTATATGTTTCATTAATAATATATATGGCATTTTTACAGCTTTTTTGAGGTATAATTGATACACAATTGCATCATTTAATGTGTACAATTTAATGACTTAGGGCATAGGCAAACAACTGTGATATCATCACCACAATCAAAATCATAGACATATTCAACACCTTGCAAAATTTCCTTGTATCTCTCTGTTGTTTGTTTTTTTGTTGTTGTTGTTTTTTATGGTAAAAATACTTAACATGAGATCTATTTTCTTAAATTTTGAATTGCACAATACTATGTCATTAGTTATAAGCATTAGGTTATATAGCAGATATCTAGAACTCTTTAATCTAGCAAATGTTTGGCTTTTTAAAAGTAATATGGCAATTTGGGGTGCCTGGGTAGCATAGTCAGTTAAGCATCCAGCTCCTGGTTTGGGCTCAGGTCATGATCTCAAGGTCATGAGTTCGAGCTCCATGTCAGGCTCTGTGCTCAGCGCAGAGTCTGCTTAAGAATCTCTCCCTCTGCCCCTCCCCTAGCTCACTCTCTCTCTCTGTCAAATAAATCTTAAAAAAAAATAATACGGCAATTTTAAAAATTATTCGTTTTTTGTCCAGAATTAGTGATTTTTTTTTTAGAATCAGTTAGATATAGAACTAATGATACTTGGTCACTTTATTGTATAATATAGCTAAAAGGTCCATTTGAAGGAAAATCAGAGAAAAGCAAAAGATTTTCTGATTCCTAGTCATAGTTGAGGACACAGAAAAATAAAAAAGAAATCTATTAAGACACTGACATTTTAATTAAGTACTGAATTGGTGTTCATTTGATTTTTAACATTGAACTGAACTTTGCCATGAATATAGTGAACCCGCAATCTTTATTCTTCTAATTTAATTAAACAGAAACTAAGGATGCCCCGGATTTAATTTATGAATTACATATAGATTGGATAAGACAAAAAACTAGTCAGATTTATGTCAATTTGGCAAAAAAGCTACTTATTATTATTTATTATCTTATTATTGTTCACATTTCACAACTGAGAAAATAAAATTTCATTGAAATCCTCCCATTGTATGTACAAAATACAGCACTTAAATTCTTT
Organism: Zalophus californianus; assembly: GCF_009762305.2. Lineage (NCBI taxonomy): Eukaryota > Metazoa > Chordata > Mammalia > Carnivora > Otariidae > Zalophus > Zalophus californianus. Next base: position 56,119,591 of record NC_045600.1, on the reverse strand, counting down.
ATTCAAGTCATTGATTAAAGAACTCTAGTTCAAAGAGGTGAACTGCACATGCCATTTTGTATCCTCTGAAGAGAGACACTAAACTTCAAACTGTGTGAGCTCACTACATCAAGTGGTGAGCAGAAAAAAGGGGGTGGGAATCTAGATTGACATATTGTGCAATTTAGAAGGACTGGAAAGAAAGAGAAAAATGCTAAAAGCCTCTGGAAATGGAAATATGTCTTTTCAAAGGAATAAGATTCAGGTTGACTTCAGGTTGACTCTGATCAGAAATACTGAATACAAGAAGACAATGAAGCAAAATATTTCAAAGTTTGGAATCAATATTACTATGGACCAAGAATTATATACACCATTAAATAGGTAAGTGTGAGATTGAGTTCCCCCCACCCAAACAACAAAAAGCGGTGTTTTCAAGTATAAAACAATTTTGAAAAATTTACCATTCATTGTACCTCGAATGACAAACAGTTAGCAAAGCAAAAATAAAAATAAAATAAATGGATAACAAGAATGAAATAATTGTATATCTAAAAAATGAGTTCCAAATAAAATAAACCCCAAATTAAAATCATGTAACACACCTAAAATCAGTTGGCAAAAATTAGAGAAGATAATTCCTGAGTTTCAATGGAAATGTCTTCCAAAACAACAACAAAAAATGAAATGCATTCAATACAATAAATTAAAGAACTATTTGTACTATAGCAAATAAGGCTTTTGTTTCTTTTCTTCAAAAGAAAAGAAATAAAAGGCCAGAAAGCCAAATTAGAATACAAGAAAAAGCAGTATCTTTAGCAAATTTTTGTTTTTAATATTTTGTTATTTTTGAATAACTGATGGCTCCATAAAAAATAAAATTTAATTTGACCTATATGCTAACAATAATTGTATGACTGAAACACAAGTTATGACATTTTACAAATAAACAAAGAAAAGTAATCCTACCCTACTGTTTGGACCTTTAGTAAAAAAATTAAAAAATAAATTAAGTTTGCTACAAAAATATAATGCCAATTTTGTTTATATATTTTCCAAACTTTTTCAATCAACCTATAGAGCATTTATAAAAGAACTGAATATTGTTATAGAATGTAACTTAAATATTATCACTTTGACAGGTAGTTCTTAAAATAAGAAGTAGGTAGATGAAAAGAGAGAAAGTAGCAGAAAGATATTTGGGTTGCATATGTGTTATTCTTATATAATGAGAACATGAAAGACAAAATTGAAGCAAGATGTGGAATTTTTAATATTTCTCTTAGAACAGGGTTTTGCAATATCAGTAATACTGGTGTTTTGGACTGGCTAGTTTCTTTTGTTGGGGCTTCTTCTGTTCATTCTTGGATCTTTAGCAGCACCTCAAACTTCTATACACTAGATGGTAGTAACAACCCCTGCCCAAGTTATGATAATCAAGAATGTCTCCAGATAATTGTCATAGCTTGTCATTTAGCTTAAAGTAGCTATAAAAATTAGGCAAGGGGAAAAGAATGAAATAGTGCAAATAAGCTAAGTCCTTTCAGCTCTTAATATTAATACATAATATTCTAAGTTAATAGGTTTAAAAAAGATATAAACAAAAACTGAACAAAAAATTAAAATGGATAACCAATGTTTGTTAATGTTAATTTGGTGAATTGAAAGCATATGTGTTACAAGTATGTTAATGAAAAAATAATTACTGGGAACTTTATAAAAAATAGCTCCAAGGATACCTGGTTAAGTGTCCAACTCTTGGCTTCAGCTTAGGTCATGATCTCAAGGGCTGAGATTGAGCCCCACGTTGGGCTTCATGCTCAGTGGGGAGTCAGCTTGAAATTCTCTCCCTCTGTCCCTCCTCCTACTAGCACAGACACATGCTCTTTCTCTCTCTCTCTTTCTCAAATAAATAATCTTAAAAAAAATAGTTCCAATGTCTATAACTAAATCCCTTTAAATAACTTCCTGAAAAGACTTTACTTTCACTTTTGAAAGTCTTTTGAATTAGAGAAAGATGTGATTTTATATTAAGTATTTAAATTATGATCATAGATTATTTCATGGGGTTGCTCAGTTTCTTTAAAACAGTACAATATGAAACTTAAAAAACATGAAAGTTCTTCTTGACTTTTTTATTTAAATCCCCCGTTTCTTCTTTCAATTATAATGTTGAAAGACAGATTTTTTATACATAATGCATCATACCACAAAGCCCTGATCAATTATGTTTACTATGGCAGTTACTGATGAACAAAAACTAAAAAGTGTCAAAGCTGATTTATAATTGAGCAGGTTTCTTGTCTTAATTCTAAAGATTTTAGAATATGTATTCTATTGCCTAGTAATAATATTTTGATCTATGCTTCTTCATATGCAAGATGGAGGGAAAAATCTATTGAAAAGTAAAAACTAGAAGATAAAAAACTCTGGTAGTTTACCAACATATAATCATCTCACTCAGTGTACAGAAGCCAACACTGAATATTTATCCCATGTGATTCTTGTTCATTTAGGGAATTACATTCTATTTATGTGGAAGTTTTGGGGTGGGAAATATATTCCCCAAAAGTTTTCCAAGTATTTTCTCCTATAAATTATGAATTTTATTATCTATTTTCAAAGGTACTCTCTAAAATATCATATGTATGTATTTATGACAAGATAGAATTTGATGTATTTCAGAAAATTTGATTTTATTGCTATAACTACTTTAGAGGTCTTTTTGTTCTTTCTACCATATAAACTGTAGTCATATAGTCAATGACTCACTTTGATTGTATATGGGCAAAAATGTTGGGAAGAAAGATACTCACAGTTATATTTAGGTCATTTTTCTGTATAATCAGAGAGATAAGAATAAAGATAAAACAGAAAATGTAGAGAAAGAACATAGATGTAAAATATACTACCTATCAATCTTTGATGTTAAAATGTTGGACTAATTTTATATATCAACAACTAACTACTTTCAGTCCTAGTTTGATTATTACAATAATTCAGTTAGCACTGTAAATCTTAATAATATTGTTTTGTTATGACTAACTTTTATTCTGTTAAAAAAATAATGTCATTCTTAAGGAAGACTATTATAACCTTAATATTTATTAAATGGTGACATAAAGGAGGAAATTACACTAAACTTTATCTAACACTAATAAGCAGGCTTTCCTAATTAGATGTTTCCAAGGAATTTAATTTCATTACCTCATAATTATCCTTTATTTATTTTTCACAAGTCCTTTTTAAGACTTTTATTCCTTTATTTAAGCAACCACTTTTGAAAGATATTTACATTCTGCTATTTGTGTTAGAAATATAAATGTAAAATTTTGCCTATTAGATTGAACCATGAAAATGTAATCTATATTCAAATATCATTTTTCCCTGTAGTAGATTTATCATGTGGCAACTGGGTGGTTGCATTTAACAGGTTACAATATATGCTGCAAATCCTCTGTGAAAATGTTTCATTACTTTTATTCCCTTAACAAGAAAACTCAATTTTTAGAAAGGATGTGATCATCAGGGCAATATATATATATATATATATATATATATATATATATATATATATATATATATATAAATGATTTCTTATAAATAAGGTTTATCTGTAATTTTAAATGTATATAGTCAATTACTGCAATGTGCTTCACTGATGTTAAATGGAAAAATTTATGAGAAGATGGAAAAACTCTGCTTCCTCAGAGTCTACAGACAGTATTTCACTTTCCCCATGTTCTGTTTAAAACACGACAGTACTATCAATACGTCTTCAATACTGACATCACCTTCACCATTATAGCATACTATAGAACTGTGCCTGCCTGAAAACCTAACCCAACAGAACAAAGTTTCTTAATAGTGCCTTAACCTGTGAAGTTACTAAAAAATTTTTTTTGAAATAAATAATTGCTAAAAGATAAGTCCATAAATCAGAACAATGAAGAGAAAAAGAAGACTGAGGATATGATAAAATAAACAGAAAAACAAAGCATTTTAAAAAATGTAATAAATAGGGGCACCAGGGTAGCTCAGTCAGTTAAGTGTCCAATTCTTGGTTTCTGTTCAGGTCATGATCTCAGGATCGTGAGATCAAGTCCCTTGTTGACTCTGCACTTAGTGTAGTCTGCTTGAGATTCTCTCTCTCTCTCACCCCTTTTACCGCCTCCCCCTGTAAAATAAATAAATAAGTAAATATGTTAAAATGAATTAAAAATGTAATAAATTATCAAAAGTACACTAAAAACGAACAAAAAAATTTCTAATTTGAGAAGCAAACAGAATATCAAGGAAATTTGATAAAGAAAGAAAAACTCTGAGTCCTTTTTATGTTGTAGAATGTGAGAAATAAATTTTAAATATATTCAACATCTTGGCAGAAAAATGTACATTATTCCCAAGAGGAAAACATGGACTAGCATGAGGGCTTTCTAAAATAGTTGTCAATACCAAAAACTGATGTAACAATGTTTATAGATTTTAAAGAAAAACAAATGTAGCTTAAGAATATTTTATCCAGTCAAGTCTTCATTCAAGTATAAAAACAATAGACATTCACTAACATAAACACATATAAACCATTCTTGAGGAAGAGATAAACTTCATTTAGCAATTAAATTGAGCCACGTAAAGAAATGAAAATACAAACTTTAAAGAAAAAAATCTGAGATAAAATGACTGGTGATTATTATGGGTTGACATGATGAACACATAAATAAAGAAATTGGAGGAGGAGCAAGATGGCAGATTTCCTCTGGTCCCAGGAATTCAGCTAGAGAGGGATCAAACCATTCTGAACACCTACGAACTTAACAGGAGATGGAAGAAAAAAGAACAGCAGCAACTCTCTGAACAGAAAAGCAACCACTTTCTGGAAGGTAGGACATATGGAGAAGTGAATCTGAGGCGATATTTGGGAAGATAGACGGCGGGGGAGGGGGCCTCCGTCAGCCCAGTACCAGCAAGTGATAAGAGTCCCAAAGCACAAAATTGGAACTTTTAGAAGTCTGCTCTGCTGAGGGACATCGCTCCAGTGGCTAAGCAGGGGGTGGAACTCTCGCGGGACAGTGTGGTCTCAAGACCCTCGGGGTCACAGAAAGACCGGGGGTGCCTGAGTGCGGCAGAGCTCCCAGGTATCAGAGCAGGGAAGCCGGCTGCAGAGATGGAGTCGAGGAGTGGGCTCTCAGCTCGGGGTTGCCCTAAACCGTGGTCCGTGGTACAGTCGGGCCACTGCTCCTCCAGCAGGGACCCAAAAAGCAGCAGATTGGGGGAGACTCACCTTCCTCCCCTGGGAGGAGCAGCACGGGAGCACACCACAGGGATCTGCTGGGTTTGGAGACTCCACATGGGTTATTGTGCCAGAGATAGAAACGCTTGGTCACAGGCTGGGTGAGCACGGAGTGCGGCTGGAGAAGGGGAGTCAGGAGTGATTGACTGCTTTTCTCTGGGGGTGCACTGAGGAGAGGGGCCCCGAGTTCTCAGCTCCTCCGGGGCAGAGACTAGGAGGCTGCCATTTTCATTCTGGTCCTCCAAAGCTGTACGGAATGCTTGCAGGGAACAAAAGCTCCCGAGAGCAAACCCCAGCAGATTACATAGCCCGACCCCCTCGGCAAGGGCAGGACAATTCCGCCTCCGGCAAAGACATTTGGGAACCATGGCAACAGGCCCCTTTCCCAGAAGATCAGCAAGAACAGCCAGCCAAGACCAAGTTTACCGATCGATGAGAACGGCAGAACTCCAACCTAGGGGAATACAGCACATAGAATTCATGGCTTTTTTTCCCATGATTCTTTAGTCTTTCAAAGTTAATTTTTTTAATTTTCTTTTTTTCTTTTTGAATTTTTCTTTTTCCCTTTTTCAACCAATATCTTATCAATCCCTTTATTAAAAATCTTTTTTATTTTTCATTTTGAGTCATAGTCTATCCCTTCATAGAAGTTAACCTTATTTTTGGTATATATATATATATATATATATATAATATATATATAATATATATATATATATATATATAGTCCTCTCTTTAAAATTTTGGGATACATTTTCTTCTAACAGACCAAAATATACTGTAAATCTCGAGTGTATGGCTTTATTCTAGTCTCCTACCTGATCACATTCTCTCCCATTCTTTTTTTAGATTTCACTTCTTTCTTTTTTCAACCAACTTCATATCAATTACTTTTATGAAATCTTTTATAATTTTTATCTTTACAGTCTCATATTCTATCCCTTCATCGTATTTACCCTTATTTTTGTACATATACAAGTTTTTCTTTCTTTAAAATTTTGGGAGGCAGTTTCTTTTAACAGACCAAAATACACCCAAATTCTAGTGTGTGGCACTGATCTATTCACCAGACTGATCATATTTGATCATATTCTTTTATTTATTTCTTTCTTTACTTAAAATTTTTCTTTCTTTCCCTTTCTTTCCTCCCGCTTTTAGGTCTCTTCTGATTTCTTTAGTGTATATTTATCTGGGGTTGTTCTTGACCTTTTAGCATTTTGTTCTCTCATTCACCTATTCTCCTATGGACAAAATGATGAGACAGAAACACTCACGTCGAAAAAACAAGAGGAAGTACCGACTGCCAGGGACCTAATCAATATGGACATTAGTAAGATGTCGGAACTAGAGTTCAGAAAGACGATTATAAAGATACTAGCTGGACTTGAAAAAAGCATGGAAGATACTAGAGAAACCATTTCTGGAAAAATAAAAGAACTAAAATCTAAACAAGTTGAAATCAAAAAGGCTATTAATGACGTGCAATAAAAAATGGAGGCTCTAACTGCTAGGATAAATGAAGCAGAAGAGAGAATTAGTGATATAGAAGACCAATGATGGAGAATAAAGAAGCTGAGAAAAAGAGAGATAAACAACTAAGGATCACAAGGGCAGAATTTGAGAGATAAGTGATACAATAAGACGAAACAACATTAGAATAATTGGGATCCCAGAAGGAGAAGAAAGAGAGAGAGGGGCAGAAGGTATATTGGAGCAAATTATAGCAGAGAACTTCCCTAATGTGGGGACGGAAACAGGCATCAAAATCCAGGAGGCACAGAGAACCCCTCTCAAAATCAATCAAAATAGGTCAACAGCCCGACATCTAATACTAAAACTTACGAGTCTCAGAGACAAAGAGAAAATCCTGAAAGCAGCTTGGGAGAAGAGATATGTAACCTATAATGGTAGAAACATTAGATTGGCAACAGACCTATCCACAGAGACCTGGCAGACCAGAAAGGACTGGCATGATATCTTCAGAGCACTAAACAAGAAAATTATGCAGCCAAGAATACTATATCCAGCTAGGCTGTCACTGAAAATAGAAGGAGAGATGAAAATTTTCTAGGACAAAGAAAAACTAAAGGAATTTGCAAACACAAAACCAGCCCTCTGAGAAATATTGAAAGGGGTCCTCTAAGCAATGAAAGAGCCTAAAAGTGGCATAGACCAGAAAGGAATACAGACAATATACAGTAACAGTCACCTTACAGGCAATACAATGTCACTAAATTCCTATCTTTCAAGAGTTACCCTGAATGTAAATGGGCTGAATGCCCCAATCAAAAGACACAGGCTATCAGATTAGATTAAAAAACAAGACCCATCAATATGCTGTCAGCAAGAGACTCATTTGAGACCCAAAGACAGCCCCAGGTTGAAAATGAGGGGGTGGAAAATCATTTACCATGCTAATGGACACCAAAAGAAAGCTGGGGTGGCAATCCTTATATCAAACAAATTAGATTTTCAACCAAAGACTGTAATAAGAGATGAGGAAGGACACTATATCCTACTTAAAGGGTCTAGCCAACAAGAAGATCTAACAATTGTAAATATCCATGCCCCTAACATGGGAGCAGCCAATTATATAAGCCAATTAATAACAAAATCAAAGAAACACACCGACAACAATACAGTCATAGTAGGAGACTTTAACACCCCCCTCACTGAAATGGACAGATCATCTAAACAAAAGATCAACAAGGAAATAAAGACTTTAAATGACACACTGGACCAAATGGACTTCACAGATATATTCAGAACATTCCATTCCAAAGCAACAGAATACACATTCTTTCTAGTGCCCATGGAACATTCTCCAGAATAGATCACATCCTAAGTCAAAAATCAGGTCTCAACAGGTACCAAAAGAATGGGGTCATTCTCTGCATATTTTCAGACCACAATGCTTTGAAAGTAGAACTCAATCACAAGAGGAAAGTCAGACAGAAAGAACTGAAATACATGGAGGCTAAAGAGCATCCTACTAAAGAAAGAAAGGGTCAGCCAGGATATTAAAGAAAAATTAAAAAGAAATTCATGGAAAACAATGAAAATGAAAACACAACGGTTCAAAATCTTTCGGATGCAGCAAAGGCGGTCCTGAGAGGAAAGTATATAGCAATACAAGACTTTCTCAAGAAACAAGAAAGGTCTCAAATACACAACCTAACCCTACACTTAAAGGAGCTAGAGAACGAACAGCAAATAAAGCCTAAACCCAGCAGGAGAAGAGAAATAATAAAGATCAGAGAAAAAAATCAATGAAATAGAAACCAAAAGAACAGTAGGACAGATCAACGATTAGGAGCTGGTTCTTTGAAAGATTTAATAAGATTGAAAAACCCCTGGCCAGACTTACCAAAAAGAAAAGAGAAATGACCCAAATAAATAAAATCATGAATAAAAGCAGAGTGATCACAACCAACACCAAAGAAATACAAACAATTATAAGAACTTATTATGAGCAACTCTATGCCAGCAAATTAGATAACCTGGAAGAAATGGATGCATTCCTAGAGATGTATTAACTACCAAAACTGAACCAGGAAGAAATAGAAAACCTGAACAGACCTATAACCACTAAGGAAATTGAAGCAGTCATCAAAAATCTCCCAACAAACAAGAGCCTAGGGCCGGATGGCTTCCCGGGGGAATTCTACCAAACATTTAAAGAAGAATTAATACCTATTCTCCTGAAACTGTCCCAAAAAATAGACATGGAAGGAAAACTTCCAAACTCATTTTATGAGGCCACGATTACCTTGATCCCAAAATCAAAGACTGCATAAAAAGGAGAATCACATACCAATATCCCTGATGAACATGTATGCAAAAATTCTCACCAAAATCCTAGCCAAAAGGATGCAACAGTACATTAAAAGGATTATTCACCACGACCAAGTGGGATTTATTCCTGGGCTGCAAGGTTGGTTCAATATCTGCAAATCAATCAATGTGATACAATACATAAATAAAAGAAAGAACAAGAACTATATGATCCTCTCAATAGATACAGAAAAAGCATTTGACCAAGTACAACATCCTTTCTTGATCAAAACTCTTCAGAGTATAGGGAGGGAGGGTACATACCTCAATATCCTAAAAGCCATCTATGAAAAACCCACAGCAAATATCATTCTCAATGGGGAAAAATTGAGAGCTTTCCCCCTAAGGTCAGGAACACGGCAGGGATGTCCACTACTACCACTGCTATTCAACATAGTATTAGAAGTCCTAACCACAGCAATCAGACAACAAAAAGAAATCAAAGGCATCCGAATTGGCAAAGAAGTAGTCAAATTCTCACTCTTTGCAGATGATATAATACTTTATGTGGAAAATCCAAAAGACTCCACCCCAAAACTGCTAGAAGTCATACAAGACTTCAGTAAAGTGGCAGGATAGAAAATCAATGCACAGAAATCAGTGGCATTCCTATAAACCAACAAGACAGAAGAAAGAAAAATTAAGGAGTCGATCCCATTTACAATTGCACCTAAAACTATAAGATACCTAGGAATAAATCTAACCAAAGAGGCAAAGAATCTGTACTCAGAAGACAATAAAATACTCATGAAAGAAATTGAGGAAGACACTAAAATATGGAAGAACGTTCCATGTTCATGGATGGGAAGAACAAATATTGTGAAGATGTCAATGCTACCTAGAGCAATCTGCACATTCAATGCAATCCTTATCAAAATACCATCCACTTTTTTCCAAAGAAATGAAACAAATAATCCTAAAATTTGTATGGAAAGAGAAAAGACCCCGAATAGCTAGAGGAATGTTGAAAAAGAAAAGCAAAGCCAGCAGCATCACAATTCCGGACTTCCAGTTCTATTACAAAGCTGTCATCATCAAGACAGTATGGTACTGGCACAAAAACAGACACATAGATCAATGGAACAGAATAGAGAGCCCAGAAAGGGACCCTCAACTCTATGGTCAACTCATCTTTGACAAAGCAGGAAAGAATGTCCAATGGAAAAAAGACAGTCTCTTCAACAATTGGTGTTGGGAAAATAGGACAGCCACATGCAGAAGAATGAAACTGGACCATTTCCTGACACCACACACAAAAATAGACTCCAAATGGTTGAAAGACCTAAATGTGAGACAAGTGTCCATCAAATCCTAGAGGAGAACACAGGCAGCAACCTCTTCGACCTCAGCCACCAACTTCTTCCTAGAAACATCACCAAAGTCAAGGGAAGCAAGGGCAAAAATGAACTATTGGGACTTCATCAAGATAAAAAGCTTTTGCACAGCAAAGGAAACAGTCAACAAAACCAAAAGACAACTGACAGCATGAGAGAAGATATTTGCAAATGACATATCAGATAAAGGGCTAGTATCCAAAATCTATAAAGAACTTATCAAACTCAACACCCAAAGAACAAATAATCCAATCAAGAAATGGGCAGAAGACATGAACAGACATTTTTCCAAAGAAGACATCCAAATGGCCAACAGACACATGAAAAAGTGCTGAACTTCACTCAGCATCAGGGAAATCCAAATCAAAACCTCAAAGAGATACCACCTCACACTAGTCAGAATGGCTAAAATTAACTAGTCAGGAAATGACAGATGCTGAAGAGGATGCAGAGAAGGGGGAATCCTCCTACACTGTTGGTGGAAATGCAAGCTGGTGCAGCCACTCTGGAAAACAATATGGAGCTTCCTCAAAAAGTTGAAAATAGAGCTACCCTAAGACCCACCAATTGCCCTACTGATTATTTACCCCAGATACAAATGTAGGGATCTGAATTTGTACATGCACCCTGATGTTTATAGCCGTAATGTCCACAATAACCAAACCGTGGAAAGAGCCAAGATGTCCATTAACAGATGAATGGATAAAGAACAAGTGGTATATATATACAATGGAATATTATGCAGTCATCAAAAAATGAAATCTTGCCATTTGCAACGATGTGGATGGAACTAGAGGGTATTGTGCTAAGCGAAATAAGTTAGAGAAAGACATGTATCATATGATCTCACTGATATGAGGAATTCTTAATCTCAGGAAACAAACTGAGGGTTGCTGGAGTGGTGGGGGGTGGGAGGGATAGGGGGCTGGGTGATAGACATTGGGAAAGGTATGTGCTATGGTGAGCACTGTGAATTTTGTAAGACTGTTGAATCACAGACCTGTACCTCTGAAACAAATAATACATTATATATTTAAAATAAAAAAAGAAGATAGTAGGAAGGGAAAAATGAAGGGGCGGGAATCGGAGGGGAGATGAACCATGAGAGACTATGGACTCTGAGAAACAAAATGAGGGTTCTAGACGGGAGGAGGGTAGGGGGATGGGTCGCCTGGTGTTGGGTATTAAAGAGGGCACGTACCGCATGGAGCACGGGGTGTTATGCACAGACAATGAATCATGAACACTACATCAAAAACTAATGATGTAATGTATGGTGAGTAACATAACATAATAAAATAAAATTTAAAAAAAAACAACAGAAAAAACAAAACAAAAAAAGAAATTAAATATTTTTGTCATTTTGATTATGTAAGAGTATGAAATGCCATAAGCAATGTCATTATAAAATAGTTACTAATAAAATTGAGATGTGCATGGCGGGGAGAAAAAAGGAGATGGGAAAGTGCCAGTGGCCATGAGACACATAGCAGGCTATCAGTAGATATTTTAGAAATGAAAGGATGTGGGGGTTTTTTTGTTGGTTTTTTTTTTATGTAACAATAATTATTTAATTGTTAAACTATCTCTAAAGAGGTGGTATTTCACAAATAGGTATATAAAAGATGAATTAATACATCCAAAGCCATGTAGTTGAGTGCTAATTCCTTGTTATGTAAACTTTTTACTTAGTCAACATATATCTGGGCTCTTCCTGTGAGCTAGGCACTATGGGAGATAGAAAAGCATATAACATGTGGTCCCTGTTATTAGTAACTTACATTCTAGTGATGACCCAAGATGTCAAGTACAGGCAAGTTGTGCTATCACCAGCCTCTGCTCTGCTTTTCAGTCAAGACACCTCCAGCAACTTTGCCTTCTGCAGCTCCTTAGGCTGTCCATCATCCACTAAGTTCTGAAGAACATAGCCTTTTCTGGAAGAAACTCCTTTCTTCAATGCTTCGGGCCAGTTTTGAGTCTCAAAGTATATGGACAGGATATCAAATACTTGATTGATGGCCAATATCTCTGATTGATAGTTTCTCTCATTCTGGCATCTGACCATGTATTCCTGGATCGGCAAGTGGGCTGTGTTGACAGAATGGTCTCAGGCTTTTGAAATGTCACCTTCTTCTGAATGCTTTCGTCCACAAGTCCACCAAGGATGTAAACTTTGTTTAGATCAATATCTTCAAGAGCATGTTCTGAGTCAGGAGTCAGGTACACAAGGGTTTCCGGGGGAAATAAACTAAAGCAGTCTTCCTCTGTTATGTCTAACAGGTAACTAGAAAATCCATCATTCATCCTCAAACACTCTTCATACACAACACTCTCTGTTGTGAATCCAGTGAGGTAGATCCAAAATGGCCTGTTGACTTGTTTATTTGAACCATACAACCTACGGATCTGTCCAGCCAGTCTACTTAATTCCTTCTTAGACATGTGGTGGGTCATACTCAGATCAATATAGAGTCTTCGTCCTGAGTGTTTGACTTCCAAAAGTCTCTCCTTGGTTAAGGATCTCAGAAAACGTTTGCTGTGCTGGGGGCAAATGCGTGAATTTTCTACACGATTGGCCTTTCTTCTATCTTTTTCTTGCTTTCTTTTGTTCTTCTTTGCTGCAACTATCTTTTCCCGGTGTCTCTGTTTTCTTTGGGCATTTTTTGAGCACCACATTGCACTGCCTGTGGGCAGTGTCTCTCCCTCCTGATGTTCGCAATCCACATCGATCTGTAGAAGCCGGAAGCTTTCAGAGATGTTATCTTCTCCTGTGTCTTTTAGGATGACCTCTTGCTCCTGTAGCACATGCGAGTCTGTTTTCTGAACACTCCCTTCCAATTTCCAGTCCATGTGCTTAGTCTTCTGTCCCGGAACCCCTCAACTCAAGCAGCCTCGGCGGCACACATCCAAAGGACGTCTTTTTAAAAGCCCAAAAACCAATACGACAACGTCTCACTGTGTTTCATAATTCTTTTTAACATTATAGGGATATTTTAGAAATAATATTTTCTGTAGTAAAAAAACACTCATTTGAAGGTAATACCCTTAGTTTTATTTCTGATTAAAGAAAAGTATTTAGGAGGTGCCTGGGTGGCTCAGTTGGCTAAACATTTGACTCTTGATTTCAGCTCAGGTCTTGGAATTTAATAATGGAATATATTCACAGGTATGGTCACGTTTAAGGAAAACACCAGGAAATAACCCAAAGACCAGCATTTGTAAGAGACTGTTACCAATCCTGGGTCAGAAAGGGTAAAGAAATGGTGCTAGTATAGCCAGCTAAGAGCTTGACCCTTGGAAGAGAGAGCAGCAGGTCAAAACTCATGCTGAAAAGTTCTACCTGCCAATGTGTTGAGGCAGGCAGGACAGAGAAGGTCAGTGGAAGGATTTTCAGGGATGACAAATGAAGACCGACCAGAATTCCACTCTTCAAGGGCATGAGAATAAAACAAAATATTATTTTTCATACATCAGTAATTCATTATTTCCAAATCTATATGGAATTAGACATGTACATCTATGGAACCAAAAGTTGATCCAAGCTTTCTAGAGGACATTCTGATTATTTGTAGAAAAATACATGGCACATTTTTATTTTTTAGCACTAACTTGTTACTATAATCATTATCATCACTATAAACTGTATCTGATTTATATTTATATTCAAATTGGTGATTTCTGGTGATTTTAAACTTCTTTATGTACATATATTTCAGCCTAACTTGATAACTTATTTATTTATTTATTTATTTATTTATTTATTTATTTATTTATTTTAGCAAAGAGCTGCTTTTATTTTTATTAAGAGAAACAAGGGGAGCCTGGGTGGTTCAGTGGATTAAGCATCAGACTCTTGGCTTGGGTTCAGGTCATGATCTCGTGGTCATGGGATTGAACCTGAGTTTGGCTTTGTACTCCAAGCAGAGTCTGCCTCAGATTTTCTCCTTCTCCCTCTGACCCTCTCTGATCATGCATGTACTCTCTCTCTCTAAAATAAGCAAATAAAATCTTTTTTTAAAAAAGGAGAAACAAATATAAAGCAATTTGGTCCTATAAAGAAATTTGAATGAAACAATATTTTAAAGTGTTTGAGATCTGAAATATAATATTAGCAACACACCTATTATTAACACTAGTTTAAACATTGGAATACTCCTAAATCTCCTCTAGTTTTATATTTTCTTTTAAAACATTTATATTTATATTTATGCAATTAGATTTTCATATATGCCTATAAAATTTGAAGTGTTTTAGTTTTATTTCCAGGAGACGAACCATGAGAGACTATGGACTCTGAGAAACAAACTGAGGGTTCTAGAGGGAAGGGGGTTAGGGGGATAGGCTCACCTGGTGATGGGTATTGAAGAGGGCACGTACTGCGTAGAGCACTGGGTGTTATACGCAAACAATGAATCATGGAACACTACATCAAAAACTAATGATGTAATGTATGGTGATTAACATAACATAATAAAATACAATTTAACACAGTAAAAAAAAAAAAAGAAATCTTATCACTTTCCTCCCATCTTGTTCATGGCATTCTCTAGTTACCGTGTATTTACATTAACATTTACAATATTGGAGATGGTAAAGAGGTTTTTTTTAAGTTTAAAATTCTTGAATTTCTCTGTTATACATTTTTATTTAATTTTAATTTCAACTTTTAAATGTTTCCTTTTGCCAGGTAAAGGATTGTATCTGTGGATAGAAGATGAGATGCTGAAGAGGTTATTTTAGACATAACTTTCTCTTTAAAAACAAGGAATCTAGCCATCGGTGTACATAGTCAATTTACCTCTTTAGAATTTTCTCCTCTTCATTATGAATAAGTCAGAAGAATAATTCCCGCTTAGAAATTCCAAGCATCATATGAAACACAGTATCTCCACAGTGCAGACTGAAGCAGGGCTCTAGGCAACTTGTCTAAGCTTAAACATGTCATAATTCATATTATATGGAAGGCAGAAGAGTTTTGAAATGTGTACTCTTTATTTCTCAAAAGATACCATTCATTATTTAATCTATCTTGTGTGTTCTGCATTTTATTTATTAATTTATTTTTTACTTAGGTTCAGGGAGGTGTGTGTGTGTGTTTTGTTTTTGTTTTTACATAGTATAACATCTCAGATATGTGAAATGTTATAATTATAATTAAGGGTTAGTTCATTGGCAAGTTCTGTCCAAGTGATGGTGCTGCATTTGATCTTTACATATCATCTCTGCCCCTCTAAGTGTCAAGGTCTCTGACCTCAGTTGTGTTACATTAGGGTTAGCTCAGAGTCCTGTTTGTATTTTGTTCTACAGATGAGAATCCTGAGAATCTTGAGGCCCAGTGGAATTTCTTGTACTCCCAGCAATGGAGAATAAGGAATGGGTTCTTCACCCAAGAAATGTGTTGTTCAGGCCTCACCATTGTTGGCTCAGTTCCACTGGTGTCCAGGTCCTGGCCAGGTGAGATGTTCAGCAGCCCTCTTTGCATATTTCTAGTCTCTGTGGTGAAAATCCAGAAGCCATCTACTATCCAATTTGTCTCCCTTTTAAATCACATCCACAGATGTTTCTTCCCCTAATTTCCTTCTAGTTCTATTGTTGTGATATAAATCTTATACCTATTTTCTACAGTCCCCTTCTTTTTAATTTCAAAATATCATTTCAATGTAAAATTAATTAATTAATTAATACATCTTAATTCTTTCTTATTCACTTTGTCTTGGCTGCCAATTCTGCTTATCCCCCTGGCACCAGGGAATTTTGTTTGTTTGCAAACATGAGGGATTTGATTGTTTAGTTTTTATTTTATAAAACAAGGATATCCAAAATGAGATTTAAGTTACCCATCATTGTTACTGCTTAAAAAGGACTTACTCTGACGACTTACCACATGGCAGTCATGCCTTTCGGTAGTATAAGATAATTATGATTTTTTTCTTGACATTTGCCTTGTTACCCCAGTTAACCTAAATGTTTACATTTAAAACTTTGATCTTTAAGTTGCGGTCAGTGGACCGACCTAAATTTGTAAATGAACCATGGATTTTATAGAGCTGAAAATCCAGTGCAAACTTTCTCCTGGAGCTGGAATTGCCCTGTTGCACAGAGCCTCTATCTCTGCAGGGAGCAGTCTGTGAAGATGAGTTCAGCTAGCTTTGCAGGTAGATTTCCCGGATAACAGCTTAAGTGCAAATCTAGGGAGTTATGCCTCAAAAACTTTTCCAATCCACTGTCTACAGGGAAGAAGGGGCCTCTTTTTAAATGGCATCAGCCTGTGTTAGGTCATGTTTTATACTCCAAATATTGGTCTTCTCTTATCGGTCTATGACTATTTTTTCTGATATTTTTTCTGCTAGATTTATTCTCACCTTCTTCAATTGGGGTATTTGGGTCCTCTGACAGATTTGTTTTCCAGAAAGTAATATAGAATAATTACTGTGACATGAGAGAATTTGAGTAATATTATAGGTTTAGCAAAAGAGTACAATATATCCAGCTGAGAAAATCTTTTAAGTGCTAAATTCATACATATTGTTATTAAAGGAATAGTGAGCCATTATTATAGTTCAAAATGATATCTAAGTTCTTGTGAAAACTTATTCAATATTGTCTTATTGAAAAGTCTCATAATTATTAACTCTGAACATTACTTAGTAATTTAACTGATATCTCCTGAAAAGAAGTGCATGACTCATAACTAATTGAGAGCTGAATTAAAATATTTCTTCAGTGGACAGAATTACACTTAATTTATAAATTCAATTTCCATATAAGAGCAACCCTTGAGTAGTTACCTGAACTTTGCAATATTGTGCATCACAGTCCATGAACCAGTAACATTGTAAAAGTAGTCCATTTACCATGAAAAATACTTAATGAGGGTTTCCAATCAGTTTTACTGATTAAAATGGATACTTCAGAAGAATATTCCATGGTTATCCCAGGTTTTCCTGCACTATAACACACAGTTGCCCATCCGGAGTTATCTTTACTTCTTGTTTGCAAAGCTCAGTCATCCAATGACTTAATCTTTCTTTCTTTCGTTATTTGTCAGAGAGAAAGAGAGAGAGAGAGAGAGAGCTCACAAGCAGGGGGAGGGGCAGGCACAGGGAAAGGGAGAAGCAGGTTCCCCTGCTGAGCAGAGAGCCCGATGCGGGACTCAATCCTAGGACCCTGGGACCAGGACCTGAGCTGAAGGCAGACACTAACCCACCGAGCCACCCAGGTACCCCATTAATTCTTTAAGGTTTCTCTGTTCTGTGTGGACTAGTTTTATCCACTGGGGGAAAAATGTACAATAGTCCCCCCTTATCCACAGGGAATATATTCCAAGAGCCTCAGTGGATGCCTGAAACTGTGGTTAGTACTGAAATTGATATATATTATGTTTTTTTTCCACATACATACAGACATACATTCATACCTGTGGTAAAGTTTAATTTATAAATAAGGCACAGTAAGAGATTAAGAATGATAACTAATAAAAAATAGAATAATCATAACAATACACTGTAATAAAAGTTACGTGAATGTGGTCTCTCTCTCTCAAAATATCTTATTGTACTGTACTTGCCCTTCCTCTTGTGATGATGTGAGGTGATAAATGCCTAGGTGATGAGACGAAGTGAGATGAAAAACATAGCATTGTGAAATAGGTTTAGACTGCTGTTGGCTGTCTAGCAATATGTTGGAAGGAGGATCATCTGCTTCCAGACTGTAGTTGACCACAGGTAATTGACACTGTGGAAAATAAAATGGTGGATAAAGGGATTCTACTGTATAGAGTTTCGGAGGACATTCTTTATATGCCTGAAATTTAATTTCTGTTTAATATCTTGTTCCTTGTCTTTTTCTTTATTTTTGTAAATAAAAATACAAAGATCTCATCCCGAATCCCACAACCAAAAAGATATAATTGTACATATTTGAGCATATATCATTAAAATATATTTCTCATGCAAATATATTCAAATATTTTTAAACAATTTTATACTGACCAAATTGCAAGTGCCAATCTCTGTTGTCACTTAATCTTTCTGACAAATGAGTGAAGGTACCTCTAAAGATAGTTTTCTTTACTCTGAGGATGAAACAGCTTTTCTTCAGACTTTTGGATTTTTTTTTAATCTACAGTAAGTTTAACTATAGAAGAAATTGTGGAAGCTCCCTCCTTCTTGGCTTAATTGAAAGAGAAGAAATGGAACTCATAGCATAATTATTTCCAAAGAAATTCTCAAAAATTTTTCCTATTATTCCCTTATTTTACTGTGACAAGCTAGGGTAATTGCCTCTCAGATACCTCCATGAACATTTATGCATAGTGAGGTATCTCTCAGTTATCTATCACATTTTAAAAGTCTCAGTTGAGGGTGCGCCTGGGTGGCTCAGTAGGTTAAGCATCTGCCTTTGTCTCACGTCATGATCCCAGGGTCCTGGGATCAAGGCCCAGGTGGGGATCCCTGCTCAACAAGGGTTCTGCTTCTCCCTCTCCCCCATCTCGTGCTCTCTCTAGCTATCTCTGTCTCACTCTCTCAAATAAGTAAATAAATAAAATCTTTGAAAAAAAAGTCTCAGTTGAAATACTAACTTAGCATAGATTTTGTTCGGGTTACCCATGTAGTAAAATAATTCAATGTTGAGCAAGCATGTGGCTACCAAAAATAAGTCTATTATTATTCAGCCTCCTCCCAAGTTTGGCCTTTAATATGACTAATTACTAGTCAATGTGAGCAGAAGGAGGAGGGATGTATACAATGTCTAGTGTATATATTTATAAGAAAACACAGGACTGCCCAAGTTCTCTTCTCGCCTTACCACAGGTTACAACATGGCTCTATGCTGAGCCATCTTGGACCAGCTGAATAAAGGAGCATCATGAGGATGGAGGAACAAAAAGGGAGAAGTGACCTTGTTCTATTTGGAGAGCAGACCTGCCATATCAGCCTAGATTTTTATGTGAGATAGAAATGAACTTCACAATTGAGCCACTGTGGTTTTAGAACTCTCAGAGCAACCACAGTTATATCCTAACTAATGCAATCCTTAACCTCTTTATAAAGGAATGCAACTTTCAGTTCTTGTTCTAAATAAAACCTATGGTTTCAGGAAGAGAGAGTGTGATGATTCAGTTCAGCTGAACTAAAAATCAATTTGTAATGGTGAAAATATAATTTAAAATGGAAAATAAAGGGAATTTGAGAGATTAAAGAAATTGAAGAAATATAGAGTCAACATTTACATTTTAAGCTTGGGCAGATATCTGGAATTAGGACAGAGCTTTAAGGAAATTAATGAATGAAAATTTAGTTTGCAGCTTGTCATTAAGAAAGATTCACTTCTAATCTCTCATGCTAAATATCACATGCCATCACTAATAGTAATTATATTACAAAGAGATATTAGACATTATTTACTTGCTTGGACTATCAGAGCTAAAAGAATTCCAGTGGATCACCAAGGGTCATATGCCAAGGTGCAGAAAAAATATCCATCCAAAGTGGTAGAAATCCAGCTCCTCCTACCTCTGCTTACATTTACTTTTAAAGTGCTTACATTTTTGCAAAATTCAAAGATAGTTTGCCATTTTGACAAACCATAATGATATAATAAATTAAGCCAGTCCCATTTCATGTGAATATATTGCTATATATATATAATTTAAATAACATTTTCATTTTTATCTCTTGAAAGCCAACTACCCTATTTTGAAATATTAAGCTGAATATGAGTCAGTTTTTACTCTCATTAAACTCATGAAGCAATTTAAAAATCTGTAAATATTAATGTAATTACTATATTGGCTTAGGTATCTTTACTGGCATAAACAGAAACATTAAGTTTATTTTATTGTCCTGAATTTCAGACAGTCTCTAAATTTATGGAATAATTTCAAAGATTATTTGAAGAGCAAAGTATAAGCTTCCAAGCTGATATTTTTGTAATAACTTAATGAAACAAGGACTAATTTTTTGAGGTTTTACAATTTACATGACTCTTTCAGATGCATTATGTTATTCAAATCATTCTCTATGAAGTTCTCTAGGGGTTATGGAGGGACTTCACTGACTAAAGTGAGGGTAGTTGAATAGGGGCAATAGTAGGAACCTCCAAAATTCAGTCCATTGCCTTTTCTGTGTTACTTCCATGTTCAGAGTATTTTGTTATTTGATAATTATCAAAAAATAATATTCCATGACAAATGAAAGTTTTATGATATTCCAATTTCAGTGTCCATAAATAAAATATTGGAACAGAGCCACATTCTCATTTACTAATTGTCATGGTTGCTTTCACTCATGGCAGACTAGAGTGGCTACAACTGAGACCATATGGTCTGCGAAGCATAAATTATTTACTATCTGGCCTTTTATAGAAATGGGTCATTTCTGCAAAATAGTTACTTATGTTCTAGGAATTTATACAATAATTTTTTAGAAACAATGTTCTGCAGCTGATTGATTTTAAGAAACCTTGAAAAAAACACCGTAATGTATTATTTGGTCTTCGTAAGAATCCTGTGCCATTGGTATAATTCACTTTATTGATAAGGAAACATTGTTGAATGACATACCAAATGTTTGTGGCTGATTAGTGTCAGAGCAGTTACAGTAACTAGTTACCCTGACACCCCTAGTCAGAATCCTAGTCCAAATCCTTCAATATATGTAAAAAGAAAATAGCAACCATATTATTTTCTGATCTGATTAATCTCTTATTTTTGTCTACCGTAATGTGAAAGAATAGGTGTATAGCATCAAAATTTTACTATACAAATTTACTTCTGGTTAAATAGGAAGATTTATAGAACAGTAGAAAATTTTCTCCTAAAACCTTTGCCAAAGGCTGAAATAACAATTTGGTGATTTTTATTTATGTAAGCAGCCATTCAGCTTTAAATTATAAATGTCCCTGGATGCTTACCTTTCTCATATACTCACATCTCAGAGTTAAGTGGGTCTAATCAGATTGTTTTTTCACTAACAACTTAAATAGACTGAAGAATGTGCAAGAGCAGTAAGAGAAAACACCAATCCAAAAATCTCTACAATGCATAACGTTTTATGTCCACTGAAGGCCAATTATCACTATCTTTTTTACTGATTAGAAAAAAAACGAGTTAGAAAAGAGCCTCTTCACGTGATAAATTATAACTTTTCAATTATTTGTTTTGAGATAGATGAAACTATTATTTTTGTTAACACTTGAAGGAGTTCCTTTACCAGATGCCATTATAAAACAATTAGAAAAAGAATAATTCATTATGACAAAACTCAGCTAACATGGTGATACAATTTAGCATTCAATAAATTATGTTAATTGGAAACAATAAAAATATGTATCTGTTATGAGAGTCCCTCCAGATTTAAAATGTAAATTTTATTTCCAATCTAAAGACACACTACATAATAATTCTTTAAAAAAAAAACAACATTCTTGGGAGTCAAGAATCTGGGTTAACTATTGAACAAATTTATGGAAATCTCCAAAGCTATAAAATAACAATTTATTGTCTTGAGGAACGTTTTCCAGATTGAAAAAACTCTACCATACTTAAATTAGTAAATAATTAGTATGGCAATTTTCTCTCTTTCCCTGATTTTTCATTTTGACCTTTTCTGGTACTTAAAAGGCATACAAAGATGAAGAAAACTTTATGTTTGTCATTTCATGAGCTTAGGTTACTCACTAAGCTGTTCAGCTTTGATAGTGCTCTATGCTGTAGAAAACATTACTCTTTCTTTGTTTCCTACAAAAATATTTATTTTCAGGCTTTTAGAAAATCAAAATATATTAGTTTAGTTTAAGCTTGTGTACAAAAACAAAGGTTCATAATGAAAAAAATTTAAAGAAAAAATATTTCACTTTAATGCATTTAAACATACTGTGTTAGAGCTGAAATTGTCTAGTTATTGTGGTTGGCTTTTTGGAAATTCTTTTATGTTTCAGAAAAATACATTATGAGAAATGTTCAAGGAAAGATATTTCTATAGACAAACAAGTCTATAGACAGATAATTCTATAGATAGATAACAGACACTGAAAAATAAAATATTTTTATAGGGAAATAGAGTGCTATAATATCACCACATATTTTAAAGGAATTCATTTAAAAATGCAGGCTTTACTGAAATTATGCATTGTCTATAACATACCATTCCAATTTATATAATTCTGATTTTATAGGAATTATTTTACAATTCTATAAATCATAAGATAGCTGGTAGTGATGCAAAGCCACTATTTCTTATAAATTATTTTCTACATAAATTCTACACTTCCTGACGGAGCTTTAATTGACTTATTCCCCCCACTGGAACAATCCAGTTCTGTGTCCATTTTCATATTTATTGAAATATTCCAGTTTTATAAGTGTGTCTCTTTGAATTCTCTTTTGAACCTGTTAAAATATTTGCTTCACTCCTTCATTATAGTTAAATAAAATATTTAGTATAGGTTCATTTGTATATTTGTATAAGAATTGTGATTTTAATTTTTATTAAACTTATCTTTAATAGTATTGAAGGTTTTCCAATGTGTGCCCATTGGATCACCTAACACAAGTAGGTAAATTTCATTACCAGAGAAGCACACTTCATAAACTGATTAAGTCCAGTTGACTCTTTTGTTGGGTTACAGAAAATCCAAAGGGTTAACAGAATTTTTCTATGTTTTCTTTTTTTAACTTCTTTTATTTAAATTCAATTAGTTAACATAGAGTGTATCATTAGTTTCAGATATAGAGTTCAGGTATTCATCCATTGCATAGAACACCCAGTGCTCATTACATTACATGTCTTCCTTAACGCCCATCACCCCGTCACCCCGTCCACCCCATCCACCTCCCTTCCAGCAGCCCTGTTTGTTTCCTATAGATTAGAGTCTCTTATGGTTTGCCTCCTTCCCTGATTTCATTTGTTTTATTTTTCCCTCCCTTCCTTTATGAGCCTCTGTTTTGTTCTATGTTTTCTTAATTTTATTTTTCCTTCCTACTACTTTTGCATTATATATTTTGCTTTCAATTTTATATTTGGCTTATTAGTGGCCAATAATCATTGCAGGCAGCAATAATTGATCAGTTGACCTTCTGTATGATCATTTGATGATCTCTGACAAATGATTAATAGTTTATGGGTATTTATTTTCTGATAGATGAGAGATGAGGGAGAATCTAATTTGTAAGGCTTGTCCTATTCTTGATCCATGGCTGAAATATCTTGACACTGTAGGCCTCCTCACTATGTGTCTGTTTGTTTATATATCAGCAAGGCTTTTAATTGTATGGATGTATAACATTTTCGTAGTTCCGGATGTTGTTAACGAATGATATTATAAAGTCTCTTAAATGAAAAGAACACACACAGTGGGGAATGTGCTTTGAAGACAGTGATAGGACATCATTTCCAGGGGAAACTTTACCAATTGGGCAGACAGTACCAGTAATATGGTGTTAATGGTGCTACCTTTGGCAGTGTTTTACTTATTACACATCTTCTGTTGTATTTTGATTGAAATTTAATCTCTGACCCCTC
Source organism: Zalophus californianus (assembly GCF_009762305.2). Taxonomy (NCBI): domain Eukaryota; kingdom Metazoa; phylum Chordata; class Mammalia; order Carnivora; family Otariidae; genus Zalophus; species Zalophus californianus. The sequence goes on along the minus strand of NC_045600.1, from coordinate 56,095,628 downwards.
ATTTATTGAAACCCATTTTCTTACCTTGCTTGAGAATCCTTTTAGCTACAATTAATTTTTCTCATAAATCCCCTTCCTGTTTTATTTGGAGGATTTAATTTCTGTTGATTGAAGCTAAAATCTATAATTAATTTGAATACTGACAGCAGGAATCACTGCCAAAGAGCAAATCAACAGGACTGGTTAGAATTTGGGAGATTTTACTTTTCAAACTAGTTTGAGTTGAAAGTGGTGGAAGTATTAAAGGATGGGCTTTTGGCAAAATATGGCAATACTTTGCAAAGAATACAAATTCTATGATCACCAGTTATCTTTTAAAGATTTTAAGAATTTCTTGTTGTCTTTGTCTTGCACTAGTTTCTTTATAATGTTTCTACTTATGGTTCTTTTTGCATTTACACTAATTGAGATTCATTGGCCTAAATCTGACTAAAATAGCTGGCAAGACTATTTTCCTTCAAGGCTTCTGGGATGGTGAACACATGGGGATATGGGGAAAGTGGCCGGCCTGGAGAGCCATGGAGGCTACCCGCCCTTTCCCTATCCCTTAAGGGCCCTATGCAGCTCTTCTATTTGGCTGTTCCAGAGTTATATCTGGTGATCTATCACAGGACGAAGTCTTCAGGCTGGCCACCTCTCGCGGGAACCTGGGGCTTGAACAAGGTGCTCCTATGGATGGGACATGACTGGAACCAGGATGGCCGAGACTGCTTCATTAATCACATGACGCAGGGCATTCCATTTGATCACCCTTGGTTAGAAAGCTGCCAAATCCTCCCTCCAGCCCCTCGGAGGGTGGAGATGAGGAGGGAACCTGTGCTGGGGTACGGTTTCGTTGCCCAGTGTGAAAAGCCAGTGGTCCTTTGCTCGGTAACACCAGGTGACCCCTCCGAGGACAAGCTGATCCCGGGAAATCAGATTGTATTAATGAACAATGAGCCAGTCAGCGCTGCGCCGAGGGAGCGGGTCATCGACCTGGTCAGAAACGGCAAAGAATTGATAGTCTTCACTATCACACAGCCTTACCCTGTAAGTGTCCTGTGAGTAAAAGTGCGACTGTATGATCCCAGGATTCCAGTATCCTCCTCCCAGTCCAGTGAAACCGTGAAGATGAATGACGGCAGAGAAAAACAGCATGCATTCACAAGAGGACTTCAGAAAGCTTCATTTTTTGTATTTTATGCACCATGATAGCAAAGCCATTCATTGGAGAGAAAGGAAAGTAACACATTTTCTATAGATCTTGAAAGCCAGCTCTTTAGTCCTATGGGACTCACATTTGGAAATTACACAAGACTCAAGACTTTCTTAGGTTTGCGGCTTAAGAATCACAAATGTAATGAGAATATTTAATTGTAGGATGTTCTAGCATAATTCTTTTTCATATCTTCTTCTAATTAATTTGGTATATATTTAAAGGAGACCGCCCCCCTCCCTTAAAGGTGACTATTAGAGGAACTCTGGCTGTCAGAATTTGATTTCAGCAGCCTTGGTCAGGAGGGTGAGGAGTGATTAAAATCGTGCTGCCTTCAGGTGCCATGATTTTTTTTCCCCAAAACTTTATCACAGTATTTATTGTGTATCCTAAAATCCATCCTTTTTAAGTGTATAATTCAGTGACCTGTATAAGCCAACAGATTGGCTTTCTGTTTCTATAGATTTGCTGTTAGTTGTGAATTCTATACATTGGCAATTGAACTAAAAAATGCCAGGGCAAATTCCTTCAGATTTTCCCCAAACGTTTACCATCAGTACCTTGTGTGGCCTTTGCATGGATTGGCAGAGATTCCCATCTGTTTACACTTCTATTTTCTTCCTAGTGGAGTTGGAGGTTCTGCTAATGGCCAGTCTCCTTCTCCTGACCAAACTCTTCCTCTCCCCTGTCCCAGCATTTTCCTCCTACACACTATGGCCTAAGCATTTCAGGCAGGAAAAGATATGTATTCCAGACAAATTGAACTAACCAAGACAACAAATAGTGCCATCCAGGGCATAACTACTTATAATAAAAGCTTAGTTTACTATTGGAAAAAAAGAAGACTATTTTTGTTCAGGAGTTTTGACATTTCCTATTGTTATTTAAGGCATAATTATAATAGCCCAAACAATTTCTGTGAAAGTGTAAGTTTGGAAATAAAGGCATATGAGGATGTTGAGTAGCCAAAGTGTTAAACTAGAGCACATGATCTTTTTATTTCAGGTACCTGACTCCTATGAACTCTTTTCACCTTTACAGATGTCTCCATATAAGAAATCTGATGGGGAACAAAGTACAAACTTCCTACTTTGAAGCTAAAAAGTGTCCTCTCACTTTCTCTTAGCCTGTTCTAACTTGTACACTTTCAATATCACATCTAAACCACAATCCCATGTCCTTTTCTTAGGATTCTGATAATTGTCTACAGACAAGTTTCTTCATTACCAGTCCAAAGCCTAGTTAATTTGAAGTCTCCAAATCAGGGCCATGTCTTTGTAGGATCTGATCACTATGGTTGGGCTGAACATTTGTTGTGAACTATGAAGGTCTGGCATGTACAAGACTTCAAAGGGCCAAAAGACTAAAATTTATTTTTTAAAAATGATTGTCAATATTGTGTGAAGATTGATTTCCAGTTTAATAGATACTGGAAAGTTTATTAAATGTTTCCAAAGGAGTAAAAATCATGCATTGTTAAATCATTTTGATTAGCCAGTTCACACATTTCCCAATAATACAATATGTCATAACAGACAAATCATACACTGTTTTTACAATATTTCTTTGGTTTATGGTGATATTTCAAGAAATATCAAGGTTAACATTTGATTGACCCCTTTTGCTTTGCACTATTACTCCAAAGTCTGAATATCACTGTTAGAGACAATTTTTTAAAAGATTTTATTTATTTATTTTGAGAGATAGAGAGGGAAAGCAAACATGAGAGAGTATGAGTGGAGTGGGTGGGGAAGGGGCAGAGGGAGCGGGAAAACCAGGCTCTCAGTTTGAGCAAGGGGCCCAATGCAGTACTTGATCCCAGGATTCTGGGATCATGACCGAGCTGAAGACAGACACTTAACTGACTGAGCCACCCAGGCGCCCCTATCTCCTATTAGAGACAATTTTACAAGCCTCTTGTCTTAGGAGCAGAATGTTGAAGTAAACACAGGCTGCAGCTGAAGCTACACCTCAGACATGAAGACCTAAAAAAAAAAAAAAAAAAAATTACCCAATCTGTAACACATCTGAATCTTAAAGACATACATTTCAAACTTAAAAAAAATTACACTTAGGAAAAATATCAACTATCAAAAAGATATTTAAAAGCATCTTATTATATCGATTTTCCAAATGGAATGTATAACTAAAATTATTCTGTGCTGTTCTCTGTGCACATATCAGGGAGCAGACAATGAGGCTTTTTCACCTATAGATAATATTAAAATTCATGAACAAGAGAACTTTTGAAAGTTTTTTTGCATTGTTTTTACTGAGGTTATGCATTATTATTATGCATTATTGCATTATGTTTTATTGACATAACTGTAACCATTTTAAAGTGAACTATTCAGTGGCTTTTCATGTATTCAAAATGATGTGCAACCACTACCTCTATCTACATCCAGAACAATTTAATCTCCCTGCAAAACCCCCTAGTATGGCTTAACCTATTTTACTTCTAGTTGAAAAAAATGTGGCAAAAATCAATTAGGATGGAGCAGGCACTCTTGCATCTCTTCCTAGCAAATCTTGTGTTCAAAGTAAATTTACTCTAGATCCCAGTGTCCATCACAGGGGGAAGGTCTATCCATGTCTATCTCAGGTATCCAAGTCTGTTCAGAATTTGCATTCCCTTCACGTATATTCCCTGAAATAAAGTAGCATTTGGATGTGCATATGATGTTCTCCTGAGTTTCCACAATGGCAGAAAATTTTCTTGTAAAGGCAAAGTTTCCTTGAAAAAGTATTTTCATCTTCCCAGAAATAAATTGATCTCAAACAAGGAGGATAGATTGTATAGAATTTTATCCAAGGTTGCATAAAACTCTGTTCTGCCGATTAGCATCACAAGCCTTAGGTTTAAAAAATATTATACTGATGATTTAATTTTTTACTCTATTATGGCATTTTCATTCAAGATAAATCTTCAACCTCATCCCTTGTTAATAGGAACACCAGCATCAGATTTGTCCTAACATTAAAAGTAGGAAATGGGGCGATGGGGTTGATAAATATGGTACTTCTCAGTCATGTGCACTATGGCTCATGTGCAGCTCATACATCATCTCAGGATGCCTAAACACTGAGGTAACACAACATCACTACTTCCACTTAGGGATGAGGAAACAAGCTCAAGAAGTGCTGCGACATGAACAAAGCAGCAAAGCCAGTAAATGATAGACTGGGATTCAAATCTCTATATAATTATGCAATCCCCAGTTCCCACTGCCTGAGGTATCCATATTTTTACCTATTAGCATAGGCATGGGGGCTACATAAAAGGGTACCAATGTTTGTATTCTCATTTGATGTCTCTTTCCTATTACTTTTATAACATACAAGGACTTGTATTTGGAAACTACAGGAAAATGAATTCAAATGGTTTATAATATATTAAGATATATCTAAAAGTTAGAAAAAATAGAAAAGCACTATTTCCTATTCTCTATTCCTTCCTCCTTGAAAAACTCTATAATAGGAGAGTAAGTTTGAAACTGCACAATTAACCTTATTGTTATTAAATAAAGAGAAACTTATCAGACTGAAATAATACTCTCAGAAGCATCTTCGGTAATTCACTGTTTTTTATATACTCTTTGCTTTCTCAAAACTGACTGTAAAATTAAAATCGACTATTAAAATTTCAACTGGTTAACTAAGATTAAATCAATATTTAATGTAAAATATCTTTGTAAGCACAGTATCTAAATACTTTGTGTACAAAAAAGTAAATACTTCCATTTAGCTAGTTTTGAGAGAAATAAAAAGAGGAGGCCATTTTTCCTATCCTTTTGCCTGAGAACAGTTAGTAGTGGACTGATGCACTTTAAAGTCTGGTGTTTTAGGTGACAAAAGAGCAAACAACACTTCATCACTGTCTCAGAGAGAGGGGACAAAAACAAAATGGATAACCTTTTCATGATCGATATCTTTGCAAAATACTAATTTTTCTTCAAATGCCATAAATCATGTAAACAATACATTATATTGTTGCTTGTGCCATTTATCTAGTTAACTGTATAGTCTTTTTTTCTTTTCATCTGTGAGTTGTTTTAGTTTATTCAAGATTTATCTCTCACATAAGTTCAGTAGGACAAAAAAAGTTTCTATCACTTTTTAATGAATTATATTAGAACGTATTGATTACTTCAATTGAACAAAAAATTCGGACCATACAGGCAGACAAAGCAAAACTGGGAAAGCATTGAGTTATATAGTGTCAAAGGTTCAAAATAGCCAAAGTAAAACCCACGAATCACTAAGGTAGTGATTAGTGAAAATGTGTTGTGCACACACCAAAAAGACAGTTTGCAAGCCAGGAACACTCAAACCAGAGCATGGAATGAGGCTCAGGGGTATATTGTTATAAAGCAGCTTATGTAGTGAGAAAGCAGTGACTGTTTCATCTTTGGCTATATATTGGCTACAATATTACGGTTTTCAGTGGTTACCTCATATCAACCTTGAGAAACAGTTCAAGTTTTTCTTATTTCCAGAGGCACAAGCAAGAAATGATTCAGGTCAGTTTAGCCTTGCAAAATAAGCTAAATTAAGCTTTGTTTGTATGATTAAACTACTTTTGTCTGCTTGGCAAATTTTCAAGGCTAGTCTCTGTTTCTGATTTTAACAATATTATGAGAAACATTCAGAAAGAGAATTATTTGTAGAGACATTCATTTATACTGCCATTAAAACCTGAAACAAATTAATAATGCAAATATTTTAAGATAAGATCTACATCATTTTAATTAGAGAGGTTTTTTATTGAAACATTGTTTAAGGAATGATTTCATAATATAGCTCTATAATTGTTGAACTAGAACTTCAATAATAATGAATTTTAATTTTAATGAAGCATATATATATGATATAATAAACCACAGAGATAACTTAAAGCATGTAGATTAAAAACAGTAAATCTCTCAATGAAATAATTTCCTAGGAAACTTTAACATGTCTCAAAATTCATCTACTCCAAAAGTAAAAACTCTAATAAGACACTAAATTACAAGTTCTACAATTTTGCTAACATAGACACATATGCTTTTAAAAGTAGACATAGAGAGAAGAGTAATATAAATTATATACCAAATAATTCTACATATTGAGAAGTAGTAAATAAATATACACAAAGTACATTGTGGAGTTGCCAGCAGATAAGATCAATATTTTTTTTCTCATAAAAGAACTTAAGATTGCCCCACAATGCAACAAAGACTATGAGACAACTTGGAGGCAATTTTGCCTTTTTAAGATACTTTTGGGGCATATATGAAAATTTGTGTCTGAAAATGAATGTTTATTAAAAACTGTCCCTCTCTAAGTAGGTGTCATCACACACTAATAAAAATGATGAAAGAAACCATCATTCATTTGAATTGTCACAAATGTCCCTGATATGTACATAGAGCTGATAATTGAACTCTGTGGCCTTAACCCTACAGCTTTTCAGAAATCTTTATTTATTTATTTTCTCTTTAAAAGTTACCCTGGAAAGAAATACCGAAAAACTTAACTTAGTTTTAATGCCTGCTTGGACTTATTGTGGCTGTCCTTGTTTGAGGAGGAAGTCTAACCATAATTTTAGTATAAGTTGGGGAACATCTACCCAAAGGGATATAAAACAAGCAGTGGTTAACTGTTCAATAAACTATGAAAATCAATGAGGCAAAACTATTTTTTTAATTTGAAATTGACTTTCCTTGCCAATTAATTCCTGTTTGGTTACTCATTATTGTCATTTTGTTTATGTTCTATTACATTTAGTTTGTCACTTTTTCCATTAGTGCCAAGTGCCAAGAACTGACTTTCTGAAAACTATTATCTTTAAAAATAGTATTACAAAAAAAAAGAAAGAAAGAAGATAATCATTGATGACTACAATTAAAATCTAAACTATGAAATTTATGGAAGCCACTTACAAAACACTGCCTTCAGAAGAATTAGAGTGAATAATTTTAGATTTAGTTCTGCTTTGTTTAAAAAGAGATTGAATACTAAAATATTGTAAATAGATGGCTTAGAACTGAACAAAGTATTCATTGATCATCTGCCTATATTCTAATTTAAACAGTTGACTATCCTAATTTCTGAGAAGAAAAATCTTAATAGTAAACTTAGGTTTAATTTTATAGGGCTTTAATCATTATTGAAGAAATGAAAATAACTGAATAAAAAAACATAACTTTTACAGGCTAGAAAAATTCATCAGTTTCTTTAACAAAATCTGCATACAGTTATCATAAAATCCAACATTTGCACTCTAGGGCATTTATGTCAGAGAAATAAAAACTTATGACCCCACAAAAACCTATGCACAAATGTTCATAACAACTTTATTTGTAAAAGCCAAAAATTGGACTCATTCACAGGGAAGTGCTAAACTGTGGTACATACATACTATGAAGTACTACTTGGCAATAAAGAGGGAGGAATTATTGATACACACAACTATTTGGATGGATCTCAAGAAGATTATGCTGAATGGAAAAAAGAAGCCAATCCCAAAAGATTTAGTACTTTTTTTTTATATTTCAAGTTTTTATTTAAATTCTAGTAAGAAACAGGTAGTGTAATATTAATTTCAGGAGTAGAATTTAGTGATTCATCACTTACATATAACACCCAGTGCTCATCCTAGTAAGTGTCCTCCTCAACCTATCAACCATTTAACCCATTCACCACCCACCTCCCTTCCAGCAACCCTGTTTGTTCTCTATAGTTAAGAGTCTGTTTTATGGTTGGCCTCTTTTTTTTTTTTTTTTACCCCTGTGGTCTTTAGTTTTGTTTCTTAAATTCCATGTATGAGTGAAATTATAGGGTATTTGTCTTTCTTGACTGATTTATTTTGCTTAGCATAATGCACTCTAGCTCCATCCATGTTATTTCAAATGGCGAGATTTCATTCTTTTTGATGGCTGAGTAATATTGCATTATATATATATATATATGTGTGTGTGTGTGTGTATATATATATATATATATATATATATATATATATATATATATATACCACCTCTTCTTTATCCTTTCATCAATCAATGGACATTTGGGCTCTTTCCATAATTTGGCTATTGTTGATAATGCTGCTATAAACATCAGGGTGAATGTGCCCTTTTGAATCAGTATTTTTGTATCCTTTGGGTAAATGCTGAGTAGTGCAATTGCTGGGTCACAGGGTAGTTCTATTTTTAACTTTTTGAGGAACCTACATACTGTTTTCCAGAGTGGCTATACCAGAATATTACTTAGTCATAAAAAAGAATGAAATCTTACCATTTGCAATGATGCAGATAGAGCTAGAGTGTATCATGCTAAGCCAAAAAAGTAGTCAGAGAAAGACAAATACCATATGACTTTAAGAAACTAAACAGAAGAACATAAGGGAAAGGGAAAAAAAAGAGGGAGTAAACCATAAGACTCTTAACTATAGAGAACAAACTGAGGAGGGTTGCTGGAGGGGAGGTGGGTGAGGAATGGGCTCAATGTGTGTTGGGTATTAAGGAGGGTACCTGTTGGGATGAGCACTAGGTGTTATATGTAAGTGATGAATCACTAAATTCTACTCCTGAAACTAATATTACACTATATGTTAACTAACTAGAATTTAAATAAAAACTTGAAACATAAAAAAATAGCATATGTCTATAAGGATTATTATAATCCTTAATGACACATTTGCCCAGACAAATGTATCAATTCAGAAAAACAGATAATTTTCAAAATGACACACATAGATCCTAAGTCACAAAACAATCTCAACCACTACCTATCTCACACCACAAAAGCACAGTGCTCAAGAAAACTACACTAATTGAACAGTGGCTTCATATCTAATCTGGGCCCTTGCAACTTTATCTCATTTCTTAATACTTAAATGTTAATACTTCAGTGTATTAAAAATATTTAAGCTATTTACACAATTCCACATTGAAATGTTATAAATATATTTATTGAAGCCATTGAGGCAACTGATGTTGCCAGTGTCTTGTGTATATTTTAGAAATTGTTCACATATATAGGATTGTATATACATATAAGTAATAAATATTTGATTTAGAAAACATTTTTATTGTAAAAATTAATTATTTATAGCAATACATATGTATTCTTTGTCATTAACAATTTTGTATATAGATAATATATTTGTGTGATTCAGAATATAATTCAGAATTAATGATATATACAGTGAAAAGTGTGACTTTCACATCTGTCCTTCCCAAGAAATAACCCTCTTCATTGGAGGCAATTAATATTGTCAGATTTTTTTAAAAAATATTCCAGAAATACTTAGTATATTTAATGATAAACAGGCAAATATAGTATATGATCTTTTTTTTTTTACAGATTTTATGTATTTATTTGACAGAGAGAGAGACAGTGAGAGAGGGAACACAAGCAGGTGGAGTGGGAGAGGGAGAAGCAGGCTCCCCACTGAGCAGGGATCCTGATGCAGGGCTGGATCACGATGCAGGGCTCGATCCCAGGACCCTGGGATCACTACCTGAGCAGAAAGAAGACGTTTAATGAGTGAGCTGCCCAGGTGCCCCAGTATGTGATCTTTTAATACATATATTGTATTAATAAATACAGATTTTTTTTTTTTTTGAAACAGAGCATGAGTGGCAGGGAGTCGCAGAGGGAGAGGGAGAGAGAGAATCTTAAGCAAGTTTCACACCCAGCATGGAGCCCAATGTGGGGCTCAATCTCCCAACCTGAAATCATGACCAAGCTGAAATCAAGAGTTGGACACTTAACCCATTGAGCCACCCAGGTGCCTCGATAAATATAGATTTTCATTTTGATTTCTTCATTTAGTGTATATTGGAAGTCTTTGTGTATTTATAAAAAGAGATTCAGCATTATTTTTTGCCTATATCTCTCCTAGTTTATGATAACACAATGTTTTGTTTAACCATGCTTTTTCTGAGGGATAAATAGGTTGCTTCCAATCATAATTTTGCAAAGAATAAAAATGGTATCTCCATGTAGTTTTAATTCATATATTTTTTTTGTTGTATGTGAAATAGAAAACCATTTCAAACTCTTGAAGATTATTGTATTACTTTTTCTGTATTCTATAAATGTATCTACTTGTTAAATTGGGTTATAATTGGTTTTTGCCTAATGACGGCAATGAGCTCTCTTTAATATGAAATGCACTAAACTACTTTGTGGAATATAAGTGGCTTTTTTCTTATATATTTTTTCTCCAGTTGATCCTCCAGTTGATAAAATCATCCAGAGAATAAAACTATTCAAAATATGCTTTCTGGCCATAACAGAATTCAATTAGAAATCAATAACAGAAAGATCTCCAGGAATTGACTAAATATTTAGAAACTAAGTAACAAACTTATAAATAACCCATGACTTAAGAAAGATAACAAAAGAGAAATAGAAAAGTATTTAGCCAAAAGAAACAAAATCACCTTAACAAAATGAAAAAGAAAATATGATCATATGACCATCTCTGTAGATCCATAAAAAGCATTTGACAAAATCCAATATCCATTCTTGATTTTAGAAGAAGCACTAGTTAATCTCTTCAATCTGATAAAGATATAAATATGAAAAATACATGATTCAGTTAATTTTTGACAAAATTGCAAAGGCAATTCAATAAAGAAAACATGGTCTTTCAAAATATGGTGCTAGATCGATTGTATATCCTTTTGAGACAAAATTAACTTCTGTACATTGCACTATGAGGAAAATCAACTCAAAATGGGCCAGATTATAAAGGGAAAGCTAAAACCATAAACATCTAGAAAAAAAGAGAAAAAAAAAATCTTTGTGATCTTGGGCTGGACAAAAATGTCATAGATGTAATAATAAGACACTCTTTGTAATTTTTTTTAAAAATGATAAAATCAATTTCATCGTAATTAAGAATTTCCACTCTTCAAAAAATACTATTAAATAATGGAGAGACAACACATAGCCTGGGAGGAAAGATTTGCAAATCACATATGTAGCAAAGAATGTTGAGTGGAATATAGAAAGAACTCTCTCAACTCAAAAATAAAAAAAACAAATGATACAAATGGGCAAAAAATTTGAACAATCACTTCATTATAGTAGATATATGAAAGGAAATAAGCATATGAAAAGTTTCTCAGCATCATTAGTTATTGGGGAAATTAAATTAAAAATATATGAGTTACTGCTGCAAACTTATTAGCTTGAATGAAAGTAAAATTAATGACCATACCAAGGGTTGCTGAGGGTGTGGACGAACTGGGATTGTCATACACTGCTGGTGGGGATGTAAAATGATACAATTGCTTTATAAAACTGTTCAGTTTCTTGAAAAGGTAAACTTATGCATAAAACCACCCAGCCATTCCATGCCAAGGAAAGCATAGATCCATACTTGTATGCAAGTGTCCATAGCTGTTTGATTTGTAACAACCCTAAACTGGAAACAACACAACTACCCATGAATAGGTAAAATGGATAAAAAAAGTTATAGTATGTTTATAAAATGAATGCTACTCAAAAATAAAATGTAATGAGCTGTGATACATACAACCTGGAAAAACCACAAGATACTTTTGTCGAGTGAGCAGAGACAGACCAGAGAAAGAATACATACTGTGGGATTACATTTATACAAACTTCTGAAAAAGCAAACTATTTTATTTTATTTATTTTAATGATTTTATTTATTTATTTGAGAGAGAGAATGAGATAGAGAGAGAGCGCATGGGAGGGAGGAGGGTTAGAGGGAGAAGCAGACTCCCTGCCGAACAGGGAGCCTGATGCAGGACTCAATCCCAGGACTCCAGAATCATGACCTGAACCAAAGGCAGTCGCCTACCAACTGAGCCACCTAGGTGCCCCAGCAAACTGTTTTATAACGATAAAAAGCAGATAATTGGCTGTCTCTGGATGGGGTGAGGGTGGGTGTAGCAGGTATAGGGCTGGCAGAAGAATTATAAAGAGTCAGAAAGAAACTTTTGGACATGATGGATGTATTTATTTTTTCAATTGTGGTGATGGTTTTATGAGTGTATAAATATGCCCAAACATATATTGTATAATTAAATCATACTCAGGTTATTGTATGTAATTTATACCTCAAGAAAAATATTACTCTGAGATGGCCCCTAAAATAAGTCTTATGGGAAAAAATAAACCAGCTTCCATGTAAGAGTAAACAGTACCCTGGCACCTACTGGGATCTTTCAGAGGTCTGGTAAATCATGTTTTTAAGACATAGTGATCAGGCAGGATTTAGTGGATTTATAATAAAGTTACCTCAGGTTTGTTGCTTAAGACCTAAATTTTGCATAAGATCAGGATATATTTGAAACTCAGAATTAGAGCTACCAGCCTGGAAAAAAAGTTTCTGTGCTTCTTTGAGAAATGTAGTTTTGAGAAGAAATCTGGATAGCTGTGATTTTCTGTGATTTTTAATATTTTAAAAGGAACATGGAAATATAACAAGTTTTGTCACTTCAGCTATGGTGGTGAAAACCCCTAATAATTAAATTTTTTTTCTTTGATGGGGCCCCAAGTGATCTGGTTTTATTTTGACTTCCACCTTATAATAATGTAGCTTTACAGAGTACATTTGCTCTAATTTATACACACACAGAAATCTACAGATAGAATCCCTATATAAAATGGATCCAAGTAGTAGTTCCTAAAATATTTCTTGTTCTAATTCTCTACTGAAATTTACATGAAGAAACATAAAATAAAAATTCAAAACTCAAACTTACAGTTGACCCTATTATCTGAACCATTTCCTTATCTTTGCTGCTCTATAGTAAATAGTACAAAATTACCAGAATGAAAAACAGTGGAAAGTTGCTATCTCAGAGCTCTAACATGGTTCAAAAACACAAAGGATGTGCAAATAAGAAAATCAATTCCTTTATGGCAGGGCCTGAATTATTATTTTTTTTAAGGAAGAAAGGATTATTTTCCTAACTCTCACAAGGAGCATTCCCTTTTTCTTTATGTACTTTCCAGCAGATATCTAAATTAGAAAAAAAAACAATTGGCAGATTTATTCTGGGGAATTTAAATTTGGGGAGTTCATCCTCTATAGGTATCATTAGGTAAAAGCAAATTAAAAATATGAGATTACAAATTCCCAACCCAATCGATGAGCTAGAAAGCCAGGAAATATGGAATGAAGACAGTCTTGTCTCTGTCCTGGGAAACCACAGGAGACTGGTTGCGAATTTGCACTGTGGGAGGTAGTTCTCCATGGGACTCTCATATTTCTGTCCATCTTGTCAGCAGAGGCACTGACGTCCCTCTGTTGCAGACTACTTTTCCAAAGATGTTTGTAAAACAAACAGCCTCGGGAGAGAGAGTTTTTCTTTGCCACAGAAGGTTGGTTTGTTTACTATTGTTACAGTACAATAAAGATAATTTTTTGTTTCTGGAGCAAATGTTGGGCAGGTTTGCTTACATCCAATTATAAAAGACTAGAATTTCCTAATTTTAGGGTTCACCTACAATGTCACAAATCAAATGTGTGCACACATTTCTCCAGGCTCACCAGGGACTTGGTTGGAGGCCATAGGAAACTGGCATGAACATGAAGCCCCTGCCGCTTGTAGACTTTACCTCTGACCCAGGAGTCTTCTGTCTTCTGTCAGCTTGCATGAAACTCTAACAGTCTAGCTTGCCAGCTTGCAAACAGGGTAAAGTTCAGACTCTTCAGAGGTCTTGATATGCTTAACATGGGGTTATACACTAGAACCTCTTCCATATGGATGTGGATATGGAAGATTTAATCTACAGATAAAAAGAGCAAAACCAGACCAAAAGGCAATGACCACAATCTAGAGTTTATAGTCATTGATCCTTATTCCAAGTAAAACAAAACAGGAAAAGACTTATACATGCATATGTAATATATAGGAGTTATTAAATACTTCCACAAAAATATCTTAAAAATTAAAATAACTTATTTCTGAAAAGCATTACTGCCAGAAAATCCTGGATAATTATTTCCATATTCGTTTTGTGTCTTAAGATAATATAAAAATCTTATATATGCAAATACTTTAAAAGCTACTACTGGGGCACCAGGGTGGCATAGTAGGTTAAGCGTCCAACTCTTGGTTTCAGCTCAGGTCATGATCTTGAGGTCCTGGGATCGAGCCCCACATCAGGCTCCATGCTCAGCTCAGAGTCTGCTTGAGATTCTCTCTCTCTCTCTCTCTCTCTGCCCCTCCCACATGTGCTCACTTTCTCTCTCTCTAAAATAAATAATTTAAAAAATCTAAAAAATAACTACTACTCACACACATACAATTATTATATGAATTTATGAGTGAAGACATATTCCTATAGAAAAATGTTAAGAAATAAAAAATAGAGTCTTCATTTTGTAATAGGACATAGAGTTATTGATACACTTGTACTTGATAAGTCAGTCAATTTGCTGAAGATGCCCATTCATTCATTATAGTCTAACACTATAATCTTGGAACAAACAGCTTCATAATTCAAAAATAATGAAATAGTAGGGCAATGGAGTGATTAGGCATTGAAATCAGAAATCCTACTTTTGAATATCAACCAACTGAGCCACCCAAGCACCCCCCTACTTTTGAATATCAGAACTTACTGTGAGAGTATGACAAATTACATCTTTCAGACCCTTATTAACCTCAAATATAGAGGATTGTGTAGGAAATAATTTGATGATGAATAGTATCACAGTTTTTGTTCCTTGGAACCAGAAGTTGAGACAGATTTTAGAATGTATTGATTAGGAAATAAAATTTCTGAAGGGAATGGGTTTTCCCTTGAGAGAGAAAAAAGTCAAACTTTGGTGCCAGCTTAACAAAGATTCATATAGTCACAAAGCAAATTCTGGGAAGTTAAAAAAAGGATTTTGCATTCTTGGGATAAACCTCAATTAGTAATGACTAATTTTATATTACAATTAGTAATATAAAAAATATATTTATATTTTTGGATCAATATGCTAAAATTTGGTCAAGAATTATTGCATCTGTTTATGAGGGATTTTTGTCTGTAGTTTTCTTTTCTTGATTTTTCTTCACTTTTGATATGAGGATAATGCTTCCTCATAGAATATAGTAGTGGTTGTTTCATCTCTTATTTTCTGAAATAATTTATAGGAAATTAGTTTCTTCCTTTTGTGCTTGGAAGAATCCTCAAGTGAAGCAATGTGGGACTCAAGATTTTTGTAGGTATATTTTAAACTCCAATTCCAGATTTTTGTTTTTGTTTGTTTTACAGTTATAGGGTTATTGAGTTATCTTTTACTTCTTGTATGAGCTTTGACAGTTGGTACCATTCAAGGATCTTCCATTTTATCTAATTTACCAAATTTATTGTTATAAATTAGTGTTGGAATGGAATATTATGCAACCATTAAAAATGAAATCTTGCCATTTGTAGCGACGTGGATGGAACTAGAGGGTATTATGCTAAGCAAAATAAGTCAATCAGAGAAAGACAAGTATCATATGATCTCACTGATATGAGGAATTTGAGAATAAGACAGAGGACCATAGGGGAAAGGAGGGAAAAATCAAACAAGATGAAACCAAAGAGGGAGACAAACCATAAGAGACTCTTAATCTCAGGAAACCAACTGAGGGTTGCTGGAGTGGAGGGGGGTTGGAGGGATGGGGTGGCTGGGTGATGGACATTGGGGAGGGTATGTGCTATGGTGAGCGCTGTGAATTGTGTAAGACTGATGAATCACAGACCTGTACCACTGAAACAAATAATACATTATATGGTAATAAAAAATACTAAAATAAATTAGTGTTGGATATTAACTTATTATCCTTTAATTATCACATATGTGATGTCATTTACCT
Source organism: Zalophus californianus (assembly GCF_009762305.2). Lineage (NCBI taxonomy): Eukaryota > Metazoa > Chordata > Mammalia > Carnivora > Otariidae > Zalophus > Zalophus californianus. The sequence continues at coordinate 56,079,602 of NC_045600.1, read as the reverse complement.
TTTTTGATAATGGTAATAAAGTTATTTATTTACTTATTTATTTTTGGTCTGATATGAGTAGTGGTTCTCACTGACAGAGAAGGGAGGCAATTTTTCCTCTTAGGGGACATTTGGCAGTGTTTCTGGATGCTTGGAGATGCTCCTCTTTTTTGTCACACCTAAATGGCATCTAGTGGGTAGAAGCAGGGATGTTTCTAAACATCCCACAATATGCAGAACAGTACACCCAACAAATAATTCTTCAGCCCAAACTAAGAGTGAGAAACACTGGCTGAGAGTGAGAGACACTGGCATTTTGTATCTTCTATGTTATTGGTTACATCTAATATCTTTATTATTTCCTTTCTTCTGTTTACTTTGTGTTTAATTTGTATTTCTTATTATATTCTTAGGACGGAATCTGATTATTCTTCTGTTCTAATATTAGTGTTTAATGCTATTCATTTCTATTCAGCACTGCTTTTGCTGCTTCTCACAGTTTATTTCCTTTGTTTTCATTCAGTTCACATATTTTCTAATAGACTTTGTAATTCTTCCTTTGACACTTAGGTTATTTTTAAAAATTTAGTTTAAAAAAAGTTGAGATTTTTAAGATATATTTGTTATTGATGTATAATTTCATTCATCATAAGAAAACGTACTTTGTATGATATAATGCTTTATAGAGACTAGTTTGCAGCCCATAATGTGGTATATTTTGGTAAATGATCAAATTGCATGTTAAATAATTGTGCATCCTGCTATTGTTGAATAGAGTGTTCTATAAATACTAAGAAAAGTTGATTGATAGTATTGGTCAGGTCTACTATATTCTTACCAATTTTTTATTTGAACTATCAATTTTTGAGAGCAAGTGCTGAGATCTCTGATAATCCCTTACCTATTTTATCTTTTACTTTTTGTTCTTTTGTAACTTTTTTATTTCTTTCAGCTTTGTTAATAGATGTTTTTGGTTTTGATTTATGTTCTTTTTAATTGCATTTTTAATTATTATTATTACAAGTGTCTCTTTATTTTTAGTCATATTCTTTCTCTTTCTGAAATCCACCTTTCTGATATTAACATAGCCTGTCTTCATTCTTTTTATTAGTATTAGTATGACATATTTTCAAATTTTTTTACTGTAAGCTGCTGATGTCTTTTTTACCTCACAGATTTCTTGTGCACAACTTATAGTTGCTTCGTGCTGTGTTATCATCCAACCCGGCAATCTTTGATTTTAGTTGCAATATTTGATTGGTGTTTAACTTACTTTTAATGTGAGTATTGATTTGGTTGTGTTTAAATCTACTTCCATTCTATTTATTCAATCCTTTTTTTCCCCTTTTGGTTCTACTTTCTTTTAGATGATGTGAATATTATTTATGATTCATTTTTCTTCATTATTAGCTTATTATCTTTACCTGCTTTTATTACTTGTTTTAGGACTTCTGTTATATATTTTCAACTTATCAAAGACTACACTTAAAAGATGTTTATAGCATTTTGCTACAGTATAAAATTGTACAACTTCATACTTTTATCTCTCTCCTCCTGGCCTTTGTGCTATTGCCGGCATGTATTTTCCTCTAGGTATTCCTTTTTCCTAGCTGAATTTCACACAGGTAATAAAAGATATTCAGGGGGCGGAGCAAGATGGCGGAGTAGGAGACCTGGATTTCTTCTGGTCTCAGGAATTCAGCTGAATAGAGATCAAACCATTCTGCACACCTAAAAACTCAACAGGAGATCAAAGAAAAGAATAGCAACAACTCTCTGAACAGAAAAGCGACCACTTTCTGGAAGGTAGGACATGCGGAGAAGTGAATCCGAGGTGATATTGGGGAGGATAGATGGCGGGGGGGGCCTCCATTGGCTGTTTCTGGCAAGTGATAGAGCCGCGGAGCACAAAATCAGACCTTTTAGAAGTCGGATCTGCTGAGGGACGTCGCTCCAGTGGCTAAGCCGGGAGTGAAACCCTCGCGGGACAGTGTGGTCTCAGGACCCTCGGGGTCACAGAAAGACCGGGGGTGCCTGAGTGCGGCAGAGCTCCCAGGTATCAGAGCAGGGAAGTCGGCTGCAGAGACGGAGCCGAGGCACAGGCTCTCAGCTCGGGGTTGCCCTAAACCGTGATCCGCGGCCCAGTCGGGCCACTGCTCCTCCAGCAGGGACCCAACAAGTGGCAGATCCAGGGAGACTCCTTTTCCTCCTCTGGGAGGAGCAGCGCGAGAGTGCACTGCAGGGATCTGATGGGTTTGGAGACTCCACACGGGGTCGGGTGCCAGACATAGAAACGCTCGGTCACAGGCTGGGTGAGCACGGAGTGCGGCCAGAGACCAGGGAGACAGGAGTGACTGCTTTTCTCCGGGGGCGCACTGAGGAGCGGGGCCCCGAGTTCTCGGCTCCTCTGGGGCAGAGACTGGAGGCCACCATTGTTACTCTCGAACTCCAAAGCCATACGGAAAGCTTGCAGGGAACAAAAGCTCCCAGGAGCGAACCCGAGCAGATTACTTAGCCCGGACAGACAAGGGCAGGGCAATTCCGCCTCTGGCAAAGACATTTGGGAACCAAGGCAACAGGCCCCTCCCCCAGAAGATCAACACGAACAGCCAGCCAAGACCAAGTGTACCGATCAATGAGAACAGGAGAACTCCAGCGCTAGGGGAATACTGCACATAGAATTCATGCCTTTTTACCATGATTCATTAGTCTTTCAAAGTTAATTTTTTTAACTATTTTTTTTTATTTTTTCTTTTTCCCTTTTTCAACCAACATCTTATCAATCCCTTCTTTAAAAAATTTTTTTATTTTTCATTTTTAGAGTCATATTCTATCCCTTCATAGTAGTTACCCTTATTTTTGGCATATATATATATATATATATATATATATATATATATAAGTTGTTCTCTCTTTAAAATTTTGAGATACAGTTTCTTCTAACAGATCAAAATATACCCTAAATCACTAGTGTATGGCTTTCTTCTAGTCTCCTGCCTGATCACATACTCTCCCTTTTTTTAAATCTTCTTTCTTTTTTCAAACAACTTCTTATCAATTCCTTTATAAAATCGTTTATAATTTTCATCTTTACAGTCATATTACATCCCTTCATTGTATCAACCTTATTTTGTACATATATAAGTCTTTCTTTCTTTACAATTTTAGGAGGCACATTCTTCTAACAGATCAAAATACACCCAAAATCTAGTGTGTGGCACTTATCTATGCACTAGCCTGATCATATTTGACCATATTTTGTTATTTTTGTTTTGTTCTATTTTTCTTTGTTTTTATCTTTTTCTTTCTTTCCCTTTCTCCGCCCCCCCCCCGGCTTCAGGTCTTTTCTGATTTGTTTAGAGTATATTTTCTGGGGACGTTGTTAACCTGTTAGCATTTTGTTCTCTCATTCATCTATTCTCCTCTGGACAAAATGAGAAGATGAAAAAAAATCACCTAAACAAAAAGAACAAGAAGTAGTACCCTCTGCCAGGGACCTACTCAATATGGACATTAGTATGATGTCGGACCTAGAGTTCAGAATCATGATTTTAAAGATACTAGCTGGGCTTCAAAAAAGCATGGAAGTTATTACAGAAACCCTTCCTAGAGAAATAAAAGAACTAAAATCTAACCAATTCAAAATCAAAAAGGCTATTAATGTGTTGCAATAAAAAAATGGGGGCACTAACTGCTAGGATAAATGAGGCAGAAGAGAGAATCAGCGATATAGAAGACCAAATGATGGAAAACAAAGAAGCAGAGAAAAAGAGAGATAAACAACTACTGGATCACGAGGGCAGAATTCGAGAGATAAGTGATACCATAAGACGAAACATTAGAATAATTGGGATCCTAGTAGAAGAAGAAAAAGATAGAGGGGCAGAAGGTATATAGGAGCAAATTATAGCAGAGAACTTCCCTAATGTGGGGACGGAAACAAGCATCAAAATCCAGGAGGCACTGAGAACCCCTCTCAAAATCAATCAAAATAGGTCAACACCCCGACATCTAATAGTAAAATTTACGAGTCTTGGAGACAAAGAGAAAATCTTGAAAGCAGCTCAGGAGAAGAGATATGTAACCTCTAATGGTGGAAATATTAGATTGGCAACAGACCTATCCACAGAGACCTGGCAGGCCAGAAAGGACTGGCATGATATTTTCAGAGCACTAAATGAGAAAAATATGCAGCCAAGAATACTATATCCAGCTAGGCTGTCATTGAAAATAGGAAAGATATAAAGCTTCCAGGACAAACAAAACTAAAGGAATTTGCAAACACGAAACCAGCCCTACAAGAAATATTGAAAGGGGTCCTCTAAGCAATGAGAGAGCCTAAAAGTGGCATAGACCAGAAAGGAATACAGAAGTATACAGTAACAGTCACCTTACAGGCAATACAGTGGCACTAAATTTATATCTTTCAATAGTTACCCTGATGTAAATGGGCTAAATGCCCCAATAAAAAGACAAAAGCTATCAGATTGGATTAAAAAACAAGACCCATCGCTATGCTGTCTGCAAGAGACTCATTGTAGACTCAAAGACACCCCCAGTTTGAAAGTAATGGAGTGGAAAACCATTTACCATGCTAATGGACACCAAAAGAAAGCTGGGGTGGCAATCCTTATAACAGACAAATTAGATTTTCACCCAAAGACTGTAATAAGAGATGAGGAAGGACACTATATCCTACTTAAAGGGTTTATCAAACAAGAAGATCTAACAATTGTAAATATCTATGCCCCTAACATTGGAGCAGCCGATTACATAAGGCAGTTAATAACAAAAGCAAAGAAACACATTGACAACAATACAATAATAGTGGGAGACTTTAACACCCCCCTGACTGAAATGGACAGATCATCTAAGCAAAAGATCACAAGGAAATAAAGACTTTAAATGACACACTGGACCAAATGGACTTCACAGACATATTCAGAACATTCCATCCCAAAGCAATGGAATACACATTCTTCTCTAGTGCCCATGGAACATTCTCCAGAATAGATCACATCCTAGGTCACAGATCAGGTCTCAACTGGTACCAAAAGATTGGGATTATTCCCTGCATATTTTCAGACCACAGTGCTTTCAAACTAGAACTCAATCACAAGAGGAAAGTCGGAAAGAACTGAAATATATGGAGGCTAAAGGGCATCCTACTAAAGAATGAATGGGTCAACCAGGAAATTAAAGAAGAATTAAAAAAATTCATGGAAACCAATGAAAAGGAAAACACAACTGTTCAAAATCTTTGGGATACAGCAAAGCAGTCCTAAGAGGAAAGTATATAGCAATACAAGCCTTTCTCAAGAAACAAGAAATGTTTCAAATACACAACCTAACCCTACACCTAAAGGAGCTAGTGAAAAAAACAGCAAATAAAGCCTAAACCCAGCAGGAGAAGAGAAATAATAAAGATCAGAGAAAAAATCAATGAAATAGAAACCAAAAGAACAGTAGAGGAGATCAATGAAACTAGGAGCTGGTTCTTTGAAAGAATTAACAAGATTGATAAACCGCTGGCCAGACTTATCAAAAAGAAAAGAGAAATGACCCAAATCAACAAAATCATGACTGAAAGAGGAGAGATCACAACCAACACCAAAGAAATACAAACAATTATAAGAACATATTATGAGCAACTCTATGCCAGCAAAATATATAACCTGGAAGAAATGGAGGCATTCCTAGTGATGTATCAACTACCAAAATTGAACCAGGAAGAAATAGAAAACCTAAACAGACCTATAACCACTAAGGAAATTGAAGAAGTCATCAAAAATCTCCCAAGAAACAAAAGCCCAGGGCCAGATGGCTTCCCAGGGCAATTCTACCAAATATTTAAAGAAGAATTAATACCTATTCTCCTGAAACTGTTCCAAAAAATAGAAATGGAAGGAAAACTTCCAAACTCATTTTATGAGGCCACCATTACCTTGATCCCCAAACCAGAGAAAGACCCCATCAAAAGGAGAATTACAGACCAATATCCTTGATGAACATGGATGCAAAAATTCTCACCAAAATACTAGCCAATAGGATCCAACAGTATATTAAAAGGATTATTCACCATGACCAAGTGGGATTTATCCCTGGGCTGCAAGGTTTGTTCAACAGCCGCAAATCAATCAACGTGATACAATATATTAACAAAAGAAAGAACAAGAATCATATGATCCTCTCAATAAATGCAGAAAAAGCATTTGACAAATTACAGCATCCTTTCTTGATTAAAACTCTTCAGAGTATAGGGATAGAGGGTACATACCTTAATATCATAAAAGCCATCTATGAAAAACCTACAGCGAATATCATTCTCACGGGGTAAAGTGGAGAGCTTTCCCCCTAAGATCATTAATGCGACAGCGATGTCCACTATCGCCACTGCTATTCAACATAATATTAGAAGTCCTAGCCACAGCAATCAGACAACAAAAAGAAATCAAAGGCATCTAAATCGGCAAAGAGGAAGTCAAACTCTCACTCTTTGCAGATGATATGACACTTTATGTGGAAAACCCATAAGACTCCACTCCAAAACTCCTAGAACTCATACAGGATTTCAGTAAAGTGGCAGGATAGAAAATCAATGCACAGAAATCAGTGGCATTCCTATACACCAACAACAAGAGAGAAAAGAGACAAATCAAGGATTCGATCCCATTTACAATTGCACCCAAAACCATAAGATACCTAGGAATAAATTTAACCAAAGAGGCAAAGGATCTGTACTCAGAAAACTATAAAATACTCATGAAAGAAATTGAGGAAGACACAAAGAAATGGAAAAACGTTCCATGTTCATGGATTGGAAGAGGAAACATTGTGAAGATGTCAATGCTACCTAGAGCAATCTACACATTCAATGCAATCCCCATCAAAATACCATCCTCTTTTTTCAAAGAAATGGAACAAATAATCCTAAAATTTGTATGGAACCAGAAGAGACCCCGAATAGCCAGAGGAATGTTGAAAAAGAAAAGCAAAGCTGGCGGCATCACAATTCCGGACTTCCAGCTCTATTACAAAGCTGTCATCATCAAGACAGTATGGTACTGGCACAAAAACAGACACATAGATCAATGGAACAGAATAGAGAGCCCAGAAAGGGACCCTCAACTCTATGGTCAACTCGTCTTTGACAAAGCAGGAAAGAATGTCCAATGGAAAAAAGACAGTCTCTTCAACAAATGGTGTTGGGAAAATTGGACAGCCACATGCAGAAGAATGAAACTGGACCATTTCCTTACACCACACACAAAAATAGACTCACAATGTTTGAAAGACCTAAATGTGAGGTGTCTATCAAAATCCTAGAGGAGAACACAGGTAGCAAACTCTTCGACCTCAGCTGCAGCAACTTCTTCCTAGAAACCTCATCAAAGGCAAGGGAAACCATGGCAAGAATGAACTATAGGGATTTCATCAAGATAAAAAGCTTTTGCACAGCAAAAGTAACAGTCCACAAAGCCAAAAGACAACCGACAGAATGGGAGAAAATATTTGCAAATGACATATCAGATAAAGGGCTAGTATCCAAAATCTATAAAGAACTTATCAAACTCAATACCCAAAGAACAAATAATCCAATCAAGAAATGGGCAGAAGACATGAACAGACATTTTTTCAAAGAAGATATCTAAATGGTCAACAGACACAAGAAAAAGTCCTCAACATCGCTTGGCATCTGGGAAATCCAAATCAAAACCTCAATGAGATAGCACCTCACACCTGTCAGAATGGCTAAAATTAACAAGTCAGGAAACAACAGATGTTGGTGGGGATGTGGAGAAATGGGAACCCTCCTACACTGTTGGTGGGAATGCAAGCTGGTGCAGCCACTCTGGAAAACAGTATGGAGGTTCCTCAAAAAGTTGAAATTAGAGCTACCATACGATCTAGCAATTGCACTACTGGGTATTTACCCCAAAGATACAAATGTAGGGATCCGAAGGGGTACGTGCACCCCAATATTTATAGCAGCAATGTCCACAATAGCCAAACTGTGGTAAGAGCCAAGATGTCCATCAACAGATGAATGGATAAAGAAGATGTGGTATATATACACAATAGAATATTATGCAGCCATCAAAAGGAATGAGATCTTGCCATTTGCAATGACGTGGATGGAACTGGAGGGTGTTATGCTTAGTGAAATAAGTCAATCAGAGAAAGACATGTATCATATGACCTCACTGATATGAGGAATTCTTAATCTCAGGAAACAAACTGAGGGATGTTGTAGTGGCAGGGGTGTGGGAGGGACAGGGTGGCTGGGTGATGGACATTGGGGAGGGTACGTGCTAAGGTGAGCGCTGTGAATTTTGCAAGACTGTTGAATCACAGATCTGTACCTCTGAAACAAATAATGCAATATATGTAAAGAAAAAATAGAAGAAGAAGAAGATAGCAGGATAGGAAAAATGAAGGGGAGTAAATCGGAGGGGGAGACGAACCATGAGAGACAATGGACTCTGAAAAACAAACTGAGGGTTCTAGGGGGGGGGTGGAGGGATGGGTTAGCCTGGTGATGGGTATTAAAGAGGGCACATTCTGCGTGGACCACTTGGTGTTATGTACAAACAATGAATCATGGAACAATACATCAAAAACTAATGATGTAATGTATGGTGATTAACATAATAAAAAAATTTAAAGTAAAAAAAATAGGTTAACACATGTCAAGAGGTTACAATTAGGGTCTGGATATAGTAAGGGCTACATAATGTCATGTATCATTATCTTCATTGTCACAATAAAGATGAAAGTCTGATGGCAAAAAAAAAGATATTCAACATCCACTGTTTTTTAGACGTTATGCATTATATTCTAGGCATGTATTCTAACTTAGTTCTCATAGTCTCATGAGATAACCATCATTACTTTCATTTTTCAGATGTGAAAACTGAAGTTCAAAGAGATTATATAAGCTACCTAAGTCAGATATCTAGTAAGTCGGGGAGATGAAAATCAAACCCATGTCTTTATAATTCTAAAACCTGTGTTTGTGTTTATTATATACCACCCTTTCCAATAAGTATTTATTGAATGAACAAATGAACTTCTAAATCAATGTAATTTGAGGGACAAAAGAAAGGTACTTTGAATTCTAAAATATTTACATTTGCTTTGCTTTATAATACCTAAAATTTTTCTAAGTGGAACATACCCCTTCAGCTTAAAATGATAAGCAACTAAATATAGCACCCACAATGTTTACTAAGAATATCAGTGAACATGGGAATGGTTAATTAATAAATCAAGAACTTCTGGTGCTTAACAAATGTTTAATGAGTATTGCACACACACACTAAGAATAGAATAGAACAAGTGAGAGCCAGGTCTGTTTTCTCCTATGGCCCAATGAGAACATGTTATGTCCAACCGTAGCCCCAACACCATCCCCACAGGCAAGGAAGAATCAGAATTCAGTGGAGTGCTGGAATAGGCATATGAATCATGAAATGGATATGGAATCAAGGCTTTTTGGGTAACTAGTTGTTCTGCCTGGTGTGAAGCATCTTAACCTTTTCTTCTGTACAACTAGAATTGATTTTCCAAGAAATATCCATTCCTTCAATCTCAATGTTAACTTATTTTTATTTATTATCACCATTAAGTTATATAAAATACTATATATACTAAATGAAAATATTGAGAGAACAGTTATGATTATTGAAATCTATATTTAGAATTTTAGGAGAACATTTTTGCAAGAACTGTTTCTTTAAAACATTAGATGGATTATATGTATATGTTATGTAAATGACATATGTGTATATATGTAAATGTATTTTTTCTAATCTTAATTGGTAAAAGATATTAATATATTATCTTGTGATTCTTCAAAATAACCTGAAGCTTATAATACTAACAGGACAGGGCACTATCCATGCATTATTGGGACTTTTTTTTCTCTTTTAAGAGTTTCCAGGGGCGCCTGGGTGGCTCAGTTGGCTAAGCATCCTACTCTTGGTTTGGACTCAGGTCATGATCTCATGGGTCGAGGGATGGCCCTGCATGGGGCTCTGTGCTCAGTGGGAGTCTGCTGGAAGATTCTCTCTCCGTCTCCCTCTGCTCCTCCCCCAGCTCACACTTGCACTCTCTCTAAAATAAATAAATCTTAAAAAAAAAAAAAGAATTTCTAAACATCCTCTTAAGGGTAGAAGAAGATGGCAGATGTCCTTGTTTAACTGTCTGACTGGAACTGAAAATGAGGCGTTGTCCAAGAGAAATAGCAAAGTGTGCCTTAAACTTGTTTTCAGATAACAGGGTCTCTATTTTAGAGAATGGTGGTGCAGCACTACTGTCTATTATATTTATAATCAAAAACACTGTCTTGTGGCTTTTATTATTAATCCAAATTGGATCACTTTATCAGGATAACAAAATTTTTCAGTGGTAAGTTAGCAGGTTTTCATAATAATTCAAACCTACAGTGCAGACGAGGCATTTCTTTCTACCTACTATATGACTTCAGGAGCACAAACCACAAAGTTTCATTTATTTCTTGTGAAGGTATTGTATAATCTCTTCCTATTCTGGGTGATTTATTTGGTTGGGGGATTCAGATTTATTTTTAGTGTTTCACTAATCCTAATATTTCATTACTACACAATGGCAATTTAACTCTTTCCCCAGTTTTAGGTTACTTCCTCTAAAACCTTTTCCATGACCTCCTATGCCTTGGTCATTTCCATCCTATCCACGCTTCTACTCTACTGGAGCTGCTCACATTAAAAATGTGTCATTTCGCTTTACAGCCTTATGTTCATTTTGTAGTACAGTGATATAACTGAAAAAAGTCAAAAGAGCAAGTCTTACAAGCAGGATGTTTATATACCTTGCTTTTCCAGAGACAGTCTCGTTTAACTGTTTCTTCAACATCTTGTGTATCAGTAACCCCTTTCATGCTCAAAGTGTCCTACCAGAGGATAATTTATTCATACAGTTACTCCACTTATAAAACCTATACCCCTAACAACTACCACAAGGTTAGCTAAACACTGGTCACTCAATAAAGATTTGTGGAATTATTAAATGAATAAATAATAAAGTCAATGAATAAACTGACCCCTCATCCTTAATTCGGTTTTTTAAAAGCTTATTTTGGAAAGTCCTCTTTTAAAAACTTGATCTCTCACCTCACATTCATAACAGAAAAGGAAGCAGTAAATAACAGACTAAAACGTCTTGAGCCAAAACTTGTGAACATTTTCATATATTACTTGGGAGAAAACTTTCTGCAATTCATATGAAGAGTTAATCTATTTTCTGTTTACTTTTCTCTGCCTCTCTTTCTCTTTTGTTCCCCTTTCTTTGATTCTTTTTTAGTGGCTTGTTATTTTTCATAATTCTTCCTGGTATCAATGCAGACAAGACTTAAAAGATCTTTATGCTGTGTCTCTGTTAAGTAGAAAAATATTTCATTTATAGCTTTCAGTACTTCTTATCTATTTCTTTTTGAAGAATTTGGTCATGAATTATACATGCCAGCACAGTAGGAAATATTCAACTCATGTTCTTTCATTCCAATTCAGCTTACCAAATAAAGAAAGAGTGGTTTGAACATAGAAAAGAGAAGGTCTGATAGTCATATGCCAGTACTATTTAACAGTGTTTTTTCCATAGGAAGTCCCAGATGAAAAGTCCAGCATAACTCGATATCATACACTCAGTGCAACTCATGTAAGTTATTAAATTAACTGAGACAGAAACTTGGCTTTAAGCATATAAAAATATACTTCTCAAAATACAAGAAATGTTTTTTAAAAGTCAGAGAGAAATAGTAATTATTCTTGCAAAAGTGAACTGTTGTCATACAAGGCCACAGTTAGACGTATTTTAGGAAATTTGGAAAAATTTATATAGATTTATTAGGTCAATAACTACTTTTCAATAGTAACTGACAATGTTCACTATCCATTTGAATTAGTAATTGATTGATTATTCTGTTTAGATTTCTTACAATGAGAAGTTTCTTACAATATATCTTTCTAAATCTATAAAGAGTGAAGTCCTTTCCTGCTACTGAGGAATTCTATCTGAGGAGAGTGATTTCAGGTTACTATTGACAAACTCTTCCTTAGGGAAAGCACAGTATAATAATATTCTTTATTAAGCTAACTTGCCCCTCAGAAAATCTTCACTTATTCTCTTTTCATAAACCAGTGAATTCAGGATTTGTAAGTTATTTTTTTTAATCCAACTATCAGGGGCAAATGCATTTTATTCATTAATGAAAAGTTATTTTCCCCCTCCCTAATGTAGAGAAATAAATGGAAGACAATAAAAACAAGCAAAATAAACAATACATTTGTGAGGTATTCTTGCCTATTTACTTCATAATACATATCATATCAAACTACTCCCAGAAAATGTTCAATGAATGCATAAAATTTCTAGATTGTTTGTGGTAACAACTTTCCTGTTTAAGACTTCGTGGTTTGGAAATTATTTGATTTTGAATTGACTGACACAAATATAAACTCAGTCATCCTAGTCAATGGAAGCTTTTTTGTTTTCATTTTAAATATCTATTTTAGCTTGTCTGAAAATCTTTTCTTCAAGCTGAAGAGTTAATTTATGGTTGAGAATCTAGCAATATAATCTTGGATAAATATTTAAGACCTCAGAGCAATCCTTCATTCTTGTTAAATATGATATAATATCCTCCAAATTTTGAAGGCTCTTAACTCTATTTGTTATTATTTCAGTTCATTTCAAAATTATTTAATTGAATATTAGTTTTGCACAGGGTCTATGGAGCATTTTACAAAATATGTATTAAATTTTTTATTCTTCTGTCCCTAGCCACTTAGATAATCTAACATAAACACAAAAATTGAAATTGGATCTTAAATAATTTAAATTTTATCCTTGTAAAAAATATTTATAGAGCACTGATTCTATACCAGCATTTGTTTTTAACACCTTTATGTGGATGTCATATTAGTCAATGTTTTCCAAAGAAACAGAACCAATAGGAGATGATTGATGATAGATAGATAGATAATAGATAGATGATAGATCAATAGATGATAGATTATATATATATATTTATGTGTATATATATATATATATATATATATATATATATGTGAAAAGATTTATTATGGGAAATTGTTCATGTGATTATGGGGTTGGAGAAGTCCCACAATCTGTCATCTGTAAACTGGAGATTGAGGAAGACAGTGGTGTAATTCAGAATCTGAAGGCCTATGAACCAGAGTTGCTGATGGTGTATGTCCAAGTCCAAAAACACTGGAACTGGGGGCTGGATGGTGGAAGTCAAGATCTGACTTCAAAGACCCAAGAAGGAGTGCCAGTGTCCAGGGGCAGGAGGAGATGTATATCTCAGCTCAAGCAAAAAGAGCTATTCATCCTTTCTCTGAGTTTTTGTTCTATTGAGGCCCTCAGCCAGCAGGATGATGCCAACCTGCAATGGTGAGGGCAATCTTCTTTAGTCACTGTTCCATTTCAAATGCTAATCTCTTCTGGAAGCACCCTTACAGACACAAGCAGAAATAATAATTTGCCAGCTATCTGGGCATCCCTTATCCCAGTCAGGTTGACACATTAAAATGAATCATCACAGATGTATTATTTAATACCTCTCTTCCATGACCTCCTTTAAGTCTTCTCAAACTAATAGCATTATTTTTGTCCTTGTTTGATCTTACACATCTTTTTCACTCCAGATGATTTCTCCCACTTTGACTTTGTGCCTGCCAATTCTGTCTTTTAAAGTTTTTTGACAAACTTTCAATTAGCTAATGGCTACTTTTTTTTTTTTGCTAATGGCTGTTAAATATTAAAGATTACAACTTGTTTTCCTTCTAGTTGTTCAACTTAATTCTTTTGTCAAATGAGCCCTTCCTTTGCCATGGTGAACTTTTTCTCCTGTTATAATCTATGTTCTTTCCTTCATTTCTTTAGTATTATTAAATATAATTATGGTCTATTAATTATTTTTTATTATTCCAAGTTGTCTGGAGCAAATTATCATTGTGCCTGTTTAATACCCTGCTAGACTATTTTTGTTTTTGCTGTTTATCATTGTTATTATTATTATTATTATTATTATTAATAACACTAAACTCTTTTACTGTTGTACTAGTTTTCTACTGCTATAAAACAAACTACCACAAACTTAGGAACATGAAACAATACCCAGTTATTATCTCACAATTGTACAGGTCAGAAGTGTAGACATGATCTATTGAATTCTCTGCTTACAGTCTTCAAAAGCCACACTCAAAGTGTTGGTCCAATTGGACTTTTCATAGGAGGCTCTGAGAATATTCTGCTTCCAACCTCATTCAGGTATTTGGAAGAATTCAATCCTGATGAAACTGAGGATCCTAATTCCTTGATGATTATCAGCTGTAGGCCACTCTCACCCTCGAGGGGCCACGCACATTCCTTCTTTTTTTTTCTTTTTTTTTATTATGTTATGTTCATCACCATACATTACTCATTAGTTTTTGATGTAGTGTTCCATGATTCATTGTTTGTGCATAACACCCAGTGCTCCACTCAATACGTGCCCTCTTTAATACCCATCACCAGGCTAACCCATCCCCCACCCCTTCCCTCTAGAACCCTCTGTTTCTCAGAGTCCATAGTCTCTCATGGCTCATCTCCCCCTCCAATTACCCCCCCTTCATTTTTCCTTCCTACTTTTATAGCTCCCTACATCTTCAAACCAGCAATGACATATCAGCTCTTTCTCACACTTGAAATCTGTCTCTGCTGATTCCATCCAAAGAAAATTCTTCTTTTAAAGGCATGTGATTATATAGTAGGCTCATTCAGATAATCCTTTAAAAAAAAAAGAAAAAACTCAGTCAACTGATTTGTAATTTTATATGCAAAATCCCTTTGTCATGTAATATAACATAATTAGAACATGGTATCTCAATATATTCACAGTCATAAGGATTAGGAGTAATTATATAACAGAGTTGTTTTAGTCTGAATATTTATCTATTTATAATATTCAAAAATATATTGCTATAGTATGATTTCAGTCTTTGTTTTTTCATTTTTTTATTTGCTTTTTCATTTTCCTATGTCTTAAGCTCATATTTTAATGCTATTTTCTTCGCTAGGACTGCCTTTACAGACTTTTTTTTTAACTTTAATTTTCAAGAAAGACTTATCTTTTTCATCTACCAAAAACTCAGAGTAAGCATCAACCAGGATATTTCTTTGTTGCTTCCCTAAACAGATGGTGGGGCACTTCCAGTCTCCCTTCCTTTAAGGACATCCTACTTAAAGTAAGGAACTCAGCTTCCTCTGAGTAGTTCCAAGGCCAAATGTTCTATTTCTGTTGTACATTAAAACTCCAGTCTTGACTCTATAAAAACACTGATCCAAAATATACAAACATAAAGAAGTTATAAATGCAGGCTCCTTGTTTTTTCTTGAAGTTTCTGTGAGTGAATAACTAGATTTACCCATGTCAGTGAGAAGGCAGGACATGGAAACGGTTCAGAAGGCTCCTCAAAGGATGAAGTCAAGGAAGTCTCCTCTCTGAGGTAGTATTCCATTAAATTCACAAGGTAAACTTATTTACAGTTGAATATTTTCCAACAGTAGCCATTTGCCCATGTCCTACGGAAGGTTTTTGTAGAGGTACTTTTGTCCTTTTTCTTCTCATGTACAGGTTACAGTGATACAAGGAGCAGAAATGTTGTTATGTATGTGTCTTGCTCTGACACTTCAAGTCATATTTTGACAGTATCAGTGTTATTGCTGGAATAACACAACAATGCATTTTACTAGGGAAATTCCAGTCTGTGGTTAGGTATAACTGGTATTAAGTTGTTTTATGAAGACAGCTTGACAAAGCACAATTTTCTCTGTCCTACTTAAGAGTTATGTTTGTGAATGGGCAAAACTAATTGATAATGGTAAAAATCAGAACAGAGGTTTCTAAGGACAGAGTTGGTTATGGACTGAAATTGAGCATGAGGTAATGCTCTTTGTTGAAATAAGTATTCTATATCATGATCTGGATGGTGATTACAGTATAAATGCTCATCCAGCTGTACAGTTAGGATTTGCACCTTTCACTGGCTGAATGTACTGTAACCTCAATTAAAAAGCGCAAATAGAGAAAATACCAAATAAATAAAACCAACAAAACTTTTTATTTAGAACTCTTAAGCATATACATACACAATATATTCATATCTCTCATTGTTTTACATGTATTAAATATAGTTATATTAAATATGAATATTCTAGTATGATTTTAATTTCACATTTTAATATTTTATTGAACTAATACATTTCTTACATTTTATATGAGTGTATGTTTCTCTTTTATTAAATTACAGTATAAAATAAGGACACCTATGAAAAACATGGTTATGTAGAGCCATTGTTTGCTCTTTGAACGTTATTTAAAATTAGACATCTGTGAAACAGATTTAGCGATATATGTTACTTCAGAAATTAGTAAGGATCCCAAAAGCTATCCATTAATTAATGTAAGAATAAAATGCATTCTTTTAGATTGAGAAAAAAATAGTTAAATATAAAAAGAGAGAAGATAAAAGGAGTATCCTGAAAAGGAGGTGTGTACAAAGGTTTGTACCTTGAGTTTAGTTAAATCACATTTTCTTGTCTCCTAAATGAGTCTTTAGTTGACTGAATTCAAGATTTAAAACAACTTATTGGCATTTGTTTAAGTTTTTCTGTATAAATATTTAAAATCTTCCTATACCTATACTATTTCACTTTCTTTATAAGAAGAGTAGTTGGGTATCCTTTTCATATTTTGTGGGTTTATTTGCAGGAAAATTTTTTACATATCCTGGAAAATAGTAATCTTTGGTTTTGAGTCACAATTTCTCTAAAGAAATTATGTTACTAGTATCATTCTCAATAAGGAACATTTTAAAAGTGTATTTACCATCTCTATTATAGACTGAAAGGTGATGTTTCCCCACATTCATATGTTAAATACCAAATCCCCAGTGTAACATTGTATTTGTAGGTAATTGAGTAAATGAGATCGTGGGAGTGGAGTCCCTAAGAAGAAGAAGAGAGGAAGAGAGAAGAAAGTGCTTTCACTTGGCAGGCACTTCAATCTTGGACTTCCTAGCCTCCAAAACTGTGAGAAATAAATGTTTATTACTTAAGCTGCCCAGTCTATGGTATGTTTTTATAGCAGACTAAACTAAGATAATGGTCATTTAGTTATAAAAATACTTTTGAATGATTTTCAGTGGATACTGTCCATCATAAGTTAAAATTATAAGTTGAGCGCCGATTTGCAACTAACCAGAAGCTTCTATATTTGACAGGGAATGGAAAGTTGTAGAAACAGGATCTTGCTGATCGTCAAAGGAATGTTGAACCAGAGGGCCGGTAAACAAGAATAAACCTCTCCTTCATTCAGCACTAACTTCTTTGTGACAAAAAAGTAGGATACAAGGAAATATTGTTTATAAAGAGAACATAAAAAGGAAAAAATCATTTTTTGTAATTTGGGGCATACTGTGGTGGCATTTTTAGCTTTTACTCCTACCCTGCTAACTCACCTATAGTTTTTAGACTGAATTCCAGATACAAATACATATGAATATTAAAAACAATGGTGTAGCTAGATTGATCAAATGAGTGGCCATATCCTACATTGTAATTATTAAAAATATTCTATCAGGAGAGACATCAAGTATTGTTAGTTTCCTTTTGTCTCAGAATTATTTGAACTATTCAAATTCATCATCTATGATGAATGTCATATTTATAATATGACATTTATAAATGAAGTCTTAATGCATTTAAAAATAGAGGATTTGAGAAGTTTCTATCAATATCTTGTCAAGTAAATGTAGATGACTATTGGTGAGACATTTTCTCTGGCAAATTGGATTTTAAATGAGTGTGATATGATGTACTGATTAGAACAGCAATATCTTAACACTAAGAGACCTGAGATCCCCATCAATATTTTATTTTATTAAATTATAGATATACCAGGGGTCTGCAGGGGGCACCCTACTTCTCCCCACCATTCTCACAATTCAGTGAAATTATTCCCTGTGGTGATACTTCACATAACACAGAATAATTCATCTTCATGTGTGCTGAGTATGAACTGCTCATTTTTCATAAATATATTTATTTTTCTTAAATTTCTTTGAAGATGATTGACTCATCCCTTGATCAGCACTTTTTTTTATTTTTAACATAATTGCTACTCATTGACATGGAAGAAACTAGAAACTTCATTCTTAATCATCAGGGAAGAAAGTTGTAGTAAAAGGCCTACTAATTATGTGCTGAGTCACACCAATAAAATGATGCAAAGTTTAAAATCTATCATATTTTTGGAAAGTTGGGTAATGTCTTTGAGCCTTTTTTTCCTTGAAAGATATAATTTTATGGGACTCATAAAGCTATTGTCTAAGGGCACCTGGTTGGTTCATGGGACCCTTCATCTTAGGATTGTGAGTTCAAGTCCCACGTTGGGTATGGAGATTATTTAAAAATAAAAATCTTAAAAAAAGTCACTGTCTAGATGTAATTACATACTATCACATCTGTCCAAGTATACTACTTTGAAAAGAGTTATGTATCAGTCAGAACTGTCATGGATTAAATACACATAGCAAACTTGCTCTATCTATAGTGACTTCTACTTTATTTAATATTTGTAAATCTTGAAATTTTTAAAACACTTTTCCCGGCCATTTACTTTATTCTATTTGTAATTAAATGAGCTTGCTGGGGCTGCTGTCACAAAGTACTGCAACTGAGCTGCTCAAACAACAGAAATGTATCATTTCACAGTTCTAGAGGCTGGAAGTCTGAGACCAGGGGGTGAGCAGGGCCATACTCCCTCTCAAGGCACTAGGAAAGGATCTGTTCCATACCTGTCTCCTAGATTCTAGTGGTTTGCCCCAATCTTTCCTGGCTTGTGGCAACATAATTCCGATCTTCACATGGCATCATCCCTTCATTTGTGTCCAAATTCTCCCTTTCTATAAGGACATCAGTCATATAGGAGTGTGTATGTGGGGGGGGCATCATACTCCACCATGATATCTTGACTAATAAACTTGCAATGACCTTATTTACAAACAAGGTCAGATTCTGAGATAATGGGAGTTAGGACTTCAACATATGAGTTTGGGGGGGATATAAATCACCCATAACAATAATATAAATACTTACTTCTTTAGACATCTGACAAACTATTTATTCTTTTTCTTTATTCTTAAAACTAATGTTTCATTTGAAAGTAGAAGCAAAAAAGCCTGTTATCAAATTTGAAAGCACATCTTTTGTAACTTGTGTGTGAATTGTGTCTGAAGATTTTATTATATCAGACTTATATGACTGAATATGTAGTAGATATTACTGTACACTAATTAAACAAAAGGAGGATGCAATCAGTTTAAAACTCAATATGATGTAAGATCCATAAACACCACTATAAAATAAAGACAGCTAAATGTTTCATATTCAAGTACACTTTTGCAAAATCCTATGTACCCCAAAAAGAGGGCACTATTTTGGATAATATAGATGATGAATAAAATCTTCAATTGTGCACTCCATACTTTGATGCCTTCCATTCTCAAAATGTATATTTTATTATAGTTTTTTCTGCTAAAATTCACCTCACCGGGGGATTCCTTCTGCCAAATAAAGAACAAACTTTCACATAAAGGGAAAATGTTTTTACCCATAACAAAAAGTTAGATCCTGCTGAGTGTTTCCCCAGGCTTCTATAAAAATTCACAGGTGAAGCTCTGCCACCTTAAAAGAAACCAAAAACAGATTTGATCAGTTAAACAGAATAGTTTTTTATTCTAAGCATATTAAAATATACAAAGAAAGCACAGTATCGGCTTTTGGCTGTTATTTCCTTGTTTATGATACTTTATAAAAAAAACTTTAAAATACTCTTAAAAATACTTTCTAACTTAAAAAGCATCATTTGAAACAATTTCATGCTGGGATGATAATTAGTTCTATTTCCTGCCATGCTATGACCCTGACCCTTATATCCTTACTTATTTGAGTTATCATTGGGTAATAATTGTGTGCTTAATCAAAAAAAATCTGTCCGTAATTTTAAAATACTAACATGTCTTTTTTTAACATAAAAAGCTATTAAATAGTGCAAATTTGTTTTGATATTATAAAAAACTCCAACTCTAAAAATATCTATGATTGTTAATTTCCTTCTTTTTTATAAAAATTGTATTTTTTGGAATATCTAACATCTAGGGTTTTTTTCTGATTAAAAATATAATACTTATTCAGTTTATATCGTTTGGAATATGGAGAGAGTTGGAAAGAATTTTAAAAACACATATGTAAATCCACAAATATAGAGGCCCACAGCTAATGTAGTTGATATAAAGCTAATCTTATATACATATGCATATTATATACGTATATACATTGAAAAAAATTACATCTCAAAGAGGCAGAGGGAGGATTTACAATTACATATTTTCTATTTGTTTCTTCAAATTTTTTTTATTTAAATTCTAGTTAGTTAACATATAGTGTAATATTGGTTTCAGGAGTAGAATTTAGTGATTCATCACTTACATATAACACCCAGTGCTCATCATAACAAGTGCCCTCTTTAAGACCCATCAACCATTTAGCCCATCCTCTGCCAACCTCCCCTCCAGTGCCCTCAGTTTGTTCTCTATAGCTAAGAATCTCTCTCTTTTTCTTAAGATTAATTTATTTATTTGAGAGAGAGAGAGAGAATGGGTGGGAGATGGGCAGAGGGAGAGGGAGAGAGAATCTCAAGCAGACTCCTTGCTGAGTGTGGAGCACAGAGCCCTGAAGGGGGCTCAGTCTTACAACCCTGAGATCACGGCGCCAAGATCACGACCTGAGATCATGACCTGAGCCAAAACCAAGAGTTGGATGCTTAACAGACTGCACCACACAGGCGCTCTTATAGTTAAGAGTCTCATGGTTTTCTTCCCTCTCTTTTATCCCCCTTCCCCTATATTCATCTTTTTTGTTTCTTAAATTCCACATATGAGTGAAATCTAATGGTATTTTGCCTGACATATTTACTAAAATAAATATACTATGAAAAGGGATGTGAGGGGCCTAAAATTAGAAAAAGATACTTGTCTAAAGTTTAGTCAAACGGAGGAGAAATTTAAGGGTATTTTGGTCCAGACTCTAGTAGAATTTTATTGCCTTTAATAGATTACTTTCTAATCTGGGTTCTGTCAGTCATTTGTGGAATGCTTCTAAGGGATGGGAGTAAACTCCTGACAATTGCTACATGCCTTGTCCACAAGCAGAGTAGGCTTTGTCAGCCAGAAAAGCCCAAGGGCAGAAGGACATAGGTGGTGGCAGTTGGAAGCAAAACAAAAATGGCTAGAAATTGTAAGGACAAAGGGGATATCAGGGGGGCATCAACAGAATCTGCCAGAGGTACCATCATTGTCTGGAGCACTACTTGGGGCTTTAAAGGTACTAAACCATTTTTAAAAATCGAAGTAGATATTGAAGAATTCATGCTCAAAGTATGCTTAAGTAACCAGTTCTGCCTTATCCCGCAAGTCTTCAGGAAAACTGTTCCATGGCAATAACAAATCATAACTTTATCGTTCATTAAAATGCATCTTAATACATAATAACATTGTTAACTGCTGATTTTTATTGTTTTCATTCAAGATTGCTTATTGAATAGAAAGAGTTTATTTTTTTTTTTTGGTAAAATAAGGGCATATATATGTCTTAATTCAGTGATTTACATAATGAGTACATTTACATAATGAGTCCTGGGTAGAAATTTCTGTATCTGGAAATGTAATAGAATCTCAAGGGCAGTAAAATTTTCTCTCTAGAAGTTTTTCTCACTATATCATTTTCATACTGAAAACAGATTACAGAGTAAGAAATCCATAGCCTTTGATGTTCTGGTCACAAAGACTCTAAAGAAAATAAATCTCACTCATATTTGTTTAGATAAAATAATCATCAATCTTCACCTCAGGGCTGTTTTAGGAAACTTTTCAAACCTTCAGTTTCCTACTGAGTATTAGTTAATAGCCTTTGATTTGATAGTTGTTTGGATGGCAGTCTATTGGATTAAATGATGCCCTAAAGCTACCTCTTGGCAAAATTAAAATTCAGTATTTCTGTTGGTAAATTATGCTAGCTTTATTTAGTTAGATATTTCAGGGTGTCTAAGTTTTTTAAGTCTGACATCTATTGAGCTTTGTTCTAACATGTTATTAATTGCAGGGTTGGAATTGAAATTGTATTCTTAAAAAGGATATCAAATTCTAGTGACGAGGAGAAAAACAGATTCATAAGACAATGCTTAATTAAAGAAGGTATTAAAGTTTCAAGAGAATATTATTCTAACTGTAGCACACAGGAATTTGCTGGTTTTATATAATGTGCTGCCTGATGTACATCCCAAGGGATGGCCAAACTTTTTATTATTTTATTTATTTTATTTTATTTTATTTTATTTTATTTATTTTTAAAAGACTTGTTTAAGTGTGCCTAATAGAACAAAACCCCAGATATGAAAGATATGTAGTCACATTGTCATCAGACATTGGACAAATTTTATGAATAAACATTGTAAAGTGTAGAAAGTTTATGGTGCTTATGAGAAATATAAATGCAGTTTCTTAGTAATACAACTAAATAGGAACATTTTAAATACATTGCATTACATTTCTTGGTCCTTACACATAAATGGATTTGAAAATAAACATTGTTTATCTCTTTTAGAAGAAAAAAGAAGGAGCAAAACTATATCTAGGGATATAGTTGCATACATTAAAGAAAAAAATGAAGAGACACTTAAAAACAAGGAAAAATAATGGTGAGTTTGAGATCAATGAAAAATGCATGCAAGAGAATTTTTAACTAAAGTGGCACTTAAACATGTAACATTTATTTTTTCAGTTGTATATTTTAATGACAGTACTTTTTCTAGCATCAGAAGTAGAGAAATTATAAATTTACTATAAAAATGCATCAGTTTTATACCATTTATTATAATAAAAATTTAATAGTTTTAATACCATTATATATCAATTTATAGTTAGTGGAATATCTCATTAAGGATAACAATTCACTATAATGCTAAAAATATTATGTAAGTTAATAAGGTAATTGGCCTAAAGAGGAATAAATATAAATGAATAGAACAAAAGTGTTTAACCTTTACTCCATTTAGCTTTTTCCAGTTTTCAGGCATAGTTTAATTTGCATCTTATATATCTGTATAAGTGCTATGCCTTTCTTTGGCCCATGGGCAAATGACTTAAATAAATTCTTTGCTTTAGTATCCTCACCTATAGAATAGATATGCTAATAAAACTATTAACCTCATACTTAAGAAACAGAATAGCAACTGGCATGGAGTAAATGCTATATAGTACTTGTCAAATAAAATAAATAGTAAGTGTCTGTGAGATAGCTAAATTCCCAATAATTCTCTATTATAAAAGGCATGAGGGGAGCCTGGGTGGCACATTCTATGAAGTGCACAACTCTTGGTTTTGGCTTAGGTCATGATCTCAGGGTCATGAGATCGAGCTGCATGTCCTGCTCCACACTTAGCTAGGAGTCTGCTAAGAGTTTCTCTCTCCCTTACCCTCTACCCCACCTCCCCATTCTTTCTCTCTCTCAAATAAATAATTTTAAAAAATGCCTGAATTTTGAAAGACAATAGTAGTAATTAAGACATTCTGTGTCACATAGAAAAATGTCTTTGGCTTTCCAGAAATTTTTGTGTAGTTTTCTAATTTTGCCTGTATTTTCTTTCTTTTCTTCAAGAAAAGAAATAATTTTATCTCTTAGCAGCTAAAATTTACATATTTGTTACACAAAATCCTACTTAATTAGTGTAATTTATCTCATTTTAAAAACCCTTCCTTAATTAGTTGTAATAAAGATATTCTCCATTTATCATCTCAAAACACTAATGCCTTGCCTTTCATATTTGGATGTTCAGCCCACTCAACTGGAATTTATTTTTGTGAATGGTGCAAAGTTGGACTATTTTATTTCTTTTTCAGTTTTCCTAGCACAATTTATTGAAAAATCTATCATTTCAGCAGCCTGTATTTTCAAATAATGACTCAAAAGAAGATACAGAATTTTAGATAAACATATTTCATTCTCCGTTAATGCAGTAATTATCAGCAAGATGAAAAACATGGCATAGTATAAAGAATGTGAAATATTCTTTAAGGAAAGCATATTTACTATATATAGCAAAGCTCCTATATATGTTTATATCAAAAAGTTTATAATGCCATTTACTTTACCCAGATAGCCAGTGTAAGATGTTGGATGTTGGTATAACAGATAAAAAAAGATAGACTTTAATGTGATAAGAAATAAAATATTGTCATTACCATTATATATTTCCTTGACTAATACTTTTGCTTGTCCTTTCACTTTATGGAGTACCCTAAGGTATATTTCTTATCAGATTATAAGACTTGACTTATCATGTCAAGTGACAAAACCATGATTTTGGACAATAAAATACATTCAGAAAATCTGAAGTAGGTGGTCAATTTCTTTGGTTTGTCATGTGTACTGTCTTAGATAATGAGTTTTCCATAAATTATAGTGTCATTCTAGAGTAATATTGAAGCCACAATAAATATTTAACAGGAAAATCAAATGTAGAAAATAAACTTCTCTAAAGACATAAGTAGACAATCTGATTTAGTTCCATAAATCTAGGAACGTTACTCTCCTTTTACAAATTTATAACACTGCATCCTTTCTATTATGGGTTAAATTTATTTTCAAATAGCACTGTTTTCTCATATCAGTAAATACTTAAGTGAAGAATGAGGTTTTAAAAGCTATATATGTCTGAAGTAATAACCAGTTTATAATTCATGCAGGTATTTTGTTCAGTGTAGGTTGTACTTGAAGTGATTATATGGCTTACAGTGGAATTGGTACTCCATCCATATGAGTAGATCTCCACTGGGCAAGTTGCACACAAGATTTTGCTTTCCATGTCCATGGTTCATAAGTCAAGAGGCAAATAAATGTATGACTCAAATTTGGGCTATTATGCTCTGTTCAAGAATTTTAAAACGTGAAAAAGAAAAATAAAATCCAGGAGTGCTTGAATCTAAATCTTGTTATTGAGAGATCTCTTGAAAAGAGATTCATAAATATTCTTATTGCCTAAGAACTAATCTGCTACCTGTCCTTCGGAAGGCTTAGCTTTCGAAAGTTCCTTTGATCTTGCCAACTATTTCATTTTTACCCCAAAAGTTGCATTTTATGGTTAAAATGTCCAGACTTAGTTTTGCTGTTTACAACTAAAATAACTTTGATCAATACACAAATCTAAAGGGAATTGCTAGATAATGTCTATGAGAAGAAAACTAATAAACTGCTGTATGAATGTAAAGTGAGTTACAAATAATAATAAAGTGATTTTGTATGAATAATATAGTACCTACTTATTGTACAAACATCAGAATAAAAATATGTGTAAATTCTTGAAGAAGATGAAATAAAAATAGCATGGTCTTTTGTGTCAAGCAGAGATGGCTTCCCACCTGAGCCTAGTTTTTCCTATGTCTGTGACTGTTGCCAAACCTCTGAAATTATCTTTATCCTCGTCATTAAAATATAGACAATAATTAACTCCTAATGTCACTTTTAGAATTTAATGATCTAATTCACATGCAATCGCTATTTTAATGCCTGTTTACACAAAAGGTACTAAAGAATGTATGTTCTGTCTCTCCTCCACAATGAATTTTGGTACATTTTGGGGTGTGTAGAGATCTAAGAAATAGTGCCATTTTCCCTGCATAGATTCGTAACTAAATGGGAAAATAAAACAAAAAAAAAAAATGTGGTTAATGGGAGTCAAATATCAACGGAATTAGAGATGATAGAGAAGGAATTCTACCTATGGGAGAAGTGGCTTTCCAAGTGCACAATTTCAGAGTCAAACTGAGATTTCTGCTGACTCACAGGGCCAGCTATATATCCTGAGGCCTGGACTGCAGAGATGGGACTAAGCTTATGGTATGTCAACAGCAAAGTGACCTCTCTCCATAATAAGCAAGAAAAATAGGGGCCAAGCTACTCATGCGTGCTTTTTTTTTTCTTTCAAATTCACCAATCAACAGTTGTTGAATAGTGAATGTATAAAACATTGAAACATAGTAGGAAATGCCAAGAATGGAGAAAATAATTTAATACATAAAAGCAAGCCTTAGAGTGATTTGGATAGCATAGTGCTATAATTTTTAAAATACAGAATTGATGTTTTTGAATAAGCTAGTGGAACTATGTGTAGCTTCAACAGTACTGGGAAAGCTAAAAGGAACAGGAAAAATTTATAAACAAAGACTAGGAGTCAGATGCCTGGAAAAATAGGTGAAGGTTAGGAAGAAACTATTAGAAGAAGGGAGAGCATGATGGATGATCAAAAGTCTGAAAAATAATAAAGAATAAATAAATAATATGATTTAAAGAAAATAAACTAGAGGAACAAATATGAAGTGGTATTAACAGGAATTTTTAAAAACACAAACTTTTTCAACCAGAACACTTTTAAAATTTTCCATTAAAGCATGGATTAACCCATTAAATTCATTTGCTGGAATAACACATATAGAAATACCAAGTGAGAGTCAGAAATAAAGACCATCATTAACAAAGAGTTACTTATACATACAAATATATATGTGTGTATATTAGTGTGTAGTCTACTAACTCTTTTCTTTCTACTTTTGAATATTTTTTAAAAATATTTTTTCTTGAATATAATTGTTGTAGTGAAAATAAGGGCCTCCCGAAGATATCCATGGAACCTATAAATGTGTAGTATATATAGCAAGATGGAATTTGAAAATATGATTAAGGTTATGAGCCTTGAGGCGGGAGATTATCTTATATTATCTGGGTTGACCCAATCTAACCACATGCACTCCTAAAGATGTGGAGAGCTTTCTCAGGCTTGAAAAATAGGAGAGATGAAGCAAATGGACAGAGCGAAGAGATTCAGAGCCGAGGAAAACCAGCCTGCAGTTGCTGGCTTTGAAGATGGAGGAAGTGCCCACAAGAATAGGAACATGGTGGCATCAGGATGCTGAAAATCTCTCTGACCAGAAGCCAGCAAAGGAATATGAACCTTAGTCCTACAATCAATGGTACCAAATTCTTCAACAGTCTAAATAAGCTTGGAAGCAGATTCATGCTGAGACTCCAGAAAGCAATTCATCCTTGCCCACAGCTTGATCTCAGCTTTGTAGAACCTGGAGCTCGGGGTCAGCTGAGTAAACTTAGACTTCCAAACTACAGAACTGTGAGATAATAAGTTTATCCTCTTTTAAGTTGCTAAAGTTGCAGTAATTTGCTATGGCAATAAGAAGAAACAAATACAATATTAATCAGTTATTTGTTTTTTTTTAAGATTTTTATTTATTTATTTATTTGACAGAGAGAGACAGCGAGAGCAGGAACACAAGCAGGGGGAGTGAGAGAGGGAGAAGCAGGCTTCCCGCTGAGCAGGGAGCCTGATGTGGACTCGATCCCAGGACCCTGGGATCATGACCTGAGCCGAAGGCAGACGCTTAACAACTGAGCCACCCAGGCGCCCTTAATCAGTTATTTGTAATATTTTTATATCTGTTGCTTTTCTGAATGGTTCTGGCTTTATTAATTCATAAAATAAGTGGCATGTTACAGGTGGTGATGAGGAGATAGGCATTCAATTTTAAAAAGGCACACTTGCACAAAGGAAAAAATGTGTGAGATAAATGAGTTATCTAAGGTAGATGTTGTAAAGAATGGAAGGATTTTAGTTTGTGTTCAGACTACAGTAGGTAAAAGATGGAATCTGGAGAGTCCTTGCCACAATAGAATAATAAAATTAAATGCTGTGCTATAAAGTTGTCCTATATTCAGTGGTCAGTGGAAGAAAGTAAAGTATATTTATTATGGTTGTATGTGATGTGGTAGACTCAAAAGAATTGAGACACTCAGATCTGTGTTTACATAAGATTGGTCTTATATAAATAAGGATTCTTAAATTGTCCTAAGAAAACAATAGACAAGGTAAAAATTGCAATCAAAGAAGCAATTTTAATAAATGTGATATAAGTGTGTCTTAAAATCAAGAATTGACTATTAGTATAAAGGAGGGACTAAAATTCATTTTGCCAGTTAAACATAAAGGATGGTGGATTTATAATATAAAAAAGTAATGGGAATAATGACATCAGAGTCCTAACTTAGATGATGTAATCGATGGTAATGCTGTATCTGTGATACTGAACATGGAAAGAAGGGCACATAGATCCTTCTGGATTTAGTGCCTTTGAGAAAAATAGCAGCATTACTGTATCAACACAAAGAGAAAGTAGCAATTTGAATTATTTTGCACAAAAAAATTAAGTTTAAAAAGTTTCTTTATTCTACTTATTTCAAAAGATATCTTATGCCCTTCCTTTTAATTACTTTATAATTATATTTTATATATATATTTTGTATAGCTTTATTTTTCAACATCCTATAAGTGCCTCAATGTACTAGGAAAAGAACAAATTCTGCCAGGAAAGATGAATGGCAAGCACATTTTCCTTGATGTTTTGATGAGGTATTGTTCTTGTCTTTTAGAAAGGATTGAAAACTAAGGCCAAGTTATTTTTAAATTATTTGAATTTTTGAAAACCAGATGGTTCAAAAAAAAAAAAGACATGATTGAATACATATATAAATTTCTTAATTTCGGGCGCCTGGCTGGCTCAGTCATTAAGCGTCTGCCTTCGGCTCAGGTCATGATCCCCGGGGGTCCTGGGATCGAGTCCCGCATTGGGCTCCCTGCTTGGTAGGAGGACTGCTTTTCCCTCTCCCACTCTTCCTGTTTGTGTTCTCTCTCTCCCTGTCTGTCTCTCTGTTAAAAAATAAATAAAATCTTTGAAAAAATAATAAAATAAAACTTGAAATTAAAAAAAAATTCTTAATTTCTTCTTGAATTTAAACTTTGGGTATCTTAAACACACATTCTCATCTCTAGTGGACTATTGCAAAGAAAAAAAAGAAAGGGTAAGAAAATTAAAATATTGTGTAATACAAGTGAAATTGTCTTTGTGCTATTGTTACCCTAGGATGGTGAATGTAGCACTGTCTCTGATACTAATTATCAAGTATTATTCATCATGTGGGGTGAGGATGGAGCCAGGCTTGCCTTCCTAGAAAGTCTTGATGAATGTTGCCAACTAAGGTCAATAACAACTCATTTACAACTTCAAATGGTAACTAAGAACTAGAACTAACTTTGAACTTTGAGCTAGATCTTTTACACACAGGTTTTTGTCTATTCATAGTTGATGACTAAATACTCCTGATCATGGCAACTGATCTCATACTCCATTCCACCAATCGATATGTATGAGAGGAAAACACGTGTTCAGCATAGATGTTCCCTATCAATGATGCTCTCCTAATGGGAAAGACTCATATATCTCAGTATTTGATTTTACCCCTTTTCCCAGGATATTTATCAGACAAGGAATTCACAGACTGTCAAACGTAAGTTACAATAACGATTTGATGATCGTTTACTATTGATTTTTACAAAGTCAGATGATATGCATTTAGATCATGGGGAAATCACCTGCTTTCAGAAGCCTCCAACAAAATTTTTTTCTCACTCTTACCTAACTCAAAATTGAGACACTGCCAACCGAGAGGGTTAGCTGGTCAACTTTGGACATAGGAGTTGGGTCTTGGTAAGATGGAGTAAAACCAGCTAAGCCCTTGAATTTTTTTTTCCTATTTTACCTCATTTGGAGTGCTTAGAGTCGCTCCCTAAATATTGCCTTTCTTTTTTGTCACTGTTTTGTTGTTGTTGTTGTTGTTCGCTTGTTTATTTCAGGTGTTACAAACAACTGAAAGCCAAAGCTAGAGTGTAAGTACATGCAGAAAGAGGACCCAATACTCAGCCTGCCCTACCTCTGCTCCGGGCTCTTGATTACTCATTATAGAGAAAATGTCCTCCTTACATTCAGAATTTTAGCAAAAATCTGAACTCCAGATTTTAACTAATAACATAAATATTCAACTTGTCCTAAGAAGATTCTAACATTCTTTGTAGAATGAGGGGTTTGGGCCCATGAATGAACAGTGACTCTTGTCAAAACCCATCCCCTAGGTCAATGGAATGCATCAAAATGGGTGAAGAATCTTCAATAATAGGTTTCAACGTATCTTCCAGATCTTTGTTCTATCCCAGAGGTTGCAAATTCATTTAAATGTTAACATTGTAAAAGTGTGTAAACACCGGAATGCTGAAGTCTTATACTTTTAAATAGACTCATTCTGAAGATATTCCCAAAATTTATTTGTGATGCTCTAAAAATCATGTCATTTTTGATCTTCAAGTGAATAAACCCAAAGTTAATTTTATACTTGCATACACATTTATTAGTATTAAAGTCCTAGTATAATAACAGCCAACCACATTTATTATGTACTTATTTTGCTTAATTTGCTTGTTAGATCAGTGTAAGATTGCAACATTACCACACTGTGTCTGGTAAAAAAAAAACAAAAACTGTCAGCATCATTTTAAAATAGTGTATAAATAAAATCCACATTTAAGACCACATAAATTAAACATAAGTAATTACAAAAACATAACTTGAAACTTCAAGGAGACATTTTAAAAATATGTCACATGAATGTTAGTATTATTGTCTTCAAACTAATGTAAGGCAAAATATATCTTGGGAGTCTGGCTTCAAGCCCAAATTTTGTGTGTGATCTTTCATGTCTAACCATAGCCAATTACAAGGCTTTGCCTGGCAAGTTTCATGAAGGGAAGCTGCTCTCCTCTCCCCACCACCAGACTGTGCAAAACCAGTGCATTTTAGCTTTTCTGGAGGGACTTACAGTCGAAACCTCAGCCCCTGCTCACACCCTGGCCAAAGCTCATATGCATGTCTGCATCCTAGCCCAGTGCCTCCGTGAGGCCTCCTTATCAGGGACAGTGGCTAAATCTGTTTTCTGCATTTTTATTTAGTACATTTTCACCCATAGCCCTTTCTCCTTTTCCCATCCCCCGGGCCCACAGGGCCATAAAAATTGAAGAGACCCATTAGTTCATGGCTTCTCAGCCATTAGACAATACCTCTGTGCTGGATTTTTCCAAACCTTACATATACAATTATACTACATATATATAGTACATACATATATTTCACTATTACAACAAGGAATAGCTGTGTTCATATTTCTTTGTACACGTATGTGGGTAAGGCTACAGAATAAATTATCATAAATGGAATTATTATGTATGAAAGTGTGTAAGCATTTAACATTTTTGGTAAACATTACCAAATTGCCCTCAGATGTTTCTGTACACTCAACCTCACCATAAAAGTATTAGTAACTCTTTTGTATTTGCCAGTCTTTTATAATAAGAAGATGGTTCTTTAATTGCTTTTTTATTAGCATTTATATTATTTTGAATGGGACTAAAATTCTTTTTTTTTTTTTTAAAGATTTTATTTATTTAATTGACAGAGAGAGAGAGAGACAGAGAGAGAGGGAACACAAGCAGGGGGAGTGGGAGAGGGAGAAGCAGGCTTCCCGCCGAGCAGGGAGCCCGATGCGGGGCTCGATCCCAGGACCCTGGGATCATGACCTGAGCCGAAGGCAGTCGCTTAACCGACTGAGCCACCCAGGCGCCCCGGGACTAAAATTCTTTACAAATGTTTCAGGACCATCTGTATTTTCTTCATTGTGCCTTTGCTGTTCCTTCTTTGGCTATTTTCCCTTGGCTTATTTTTCTTAATGAGTCATAGGGCCTGTTACAATATTAAAATGTATCATTTTGTTATATGTGTTATAATAATCTTCCAGTTTCCTTGTTTTTATACATCACTCATGGTATTTTTTTTACTATATAATAATTTGTTATTTATATACAGGTAAATTTATCCATCTTTCTCTCAAGTCTTCTAAATTTGCCTTTTTTCTTTGAAAGGCAAGTTCTACAAACAATGTTTATAAAACAATCCATCTTTCTCCCACTAATAAGCAGTAAGGCTTTTATTATATATGAATTTGAGTATACTTATAGATTCTTATTTTACATTGAACTATTTATTTAATAATGTTATATTATTTTAATTAAATTGTATATACCTTATTTAATATACGTTGATAGCTAGTCTTTCTAATTTTATTACTTTCTTTGCTATTATTACAAATGTATTTGTTACAGAGAACAATTCAAATCTGCTTCTGCAGCTCAGAAACTGTTGTAGGTTTTTTAAATTCTTATTGAGCTAAATATATAGATGAGCCACTATGCTATATGGCAAGTTTGTATAATAGACTTTTTTACTTTTTTTTACCTTCTCTTTTCACAGTTCATTTTTTTTCTTAGTGTTACTGCAAAATGAGCTATCTGAACTATTCTTACTTTTCAGAAACTTTGAAGTTTTCTGTATCCTAAAAATTTTTTTTAATTTTCATGCCCATTAAATGAGCCCTTAAGAAATGGGTAATTTGGGAGGACTTAAGTCTCTATAATCCTGATAATTCTTGTTCAAGGAAACAGTATACCTTTTATTAGTTTAAAATTACCTGGTATTTTTAAATAAGTGTTTCAGTATTTTATGTTTGTTTTTCTCTTTTTGTTTAGATCCGTTTTGATTCATATATCATTATTACTTAGGTTTGACTATAATGAGGGCTTCCTGGGTTTTCCTGTAAACCCATAATAAGAGAAATGATGGCAGTGTTCCAGGCTGGTGGGTATTTTCCCTTCATACCCAAATGAAACAGGATCAAATGCTCCTAAGTTGACTGCAGATTTCCTGCTCACTGGTTTACAAGTATCAGGAACTTTGGATCAAAATTCAGTACCCCTCACTTCCTTAACTGCTGCAATAAAGTGCTGTCTGTGTACTTTCTTATTCAACCTCTGTTCCCTTCTAGTTAGTGTCGGGGGACTAACAGTGTCAATAAGACTGTGTCTCTTGTCCTGTTGGTCTCAACAAGTCTGCTCTTAAACACCGTAGGAAGTACACCTCCACTGGCAGACCTTCATGTTCTACAGGCTTCCTCTGAGGTCTGCAGAGATCTCTGTTGGATATTTCATGTGTGCCCATTTCTCATGGCAGCCTGAGAGTTTGCATCTTACTATCAGCGTTTTGGAAATGAGTAAACTGTCAAAAATCATAACCCACTTGTCTAAGTCTACACAAGAATTAAATGAAGGAATAATTACTTGACATAAGTATGTGTTCACAAAAGAAATATTCTCTTTTTTCTCTTATTTCTTGTTTCATGTTCTTCTTTGTATCTCACACAATGGCTATTACCATTAACTTCATATGATGGATACTTCATGAAATTTAATTAAAAGAAAGTTATCACTTTTCATTACATAATTAAATCTTAATACTTGTACTATTTTCTAAACATCATCCTACTTTATTTTTTAAAAGATTTTTATTTATTTGCTTGAGAGAGAGCAAAAGCAAGAGAGCACAGAGGGAGAGGGAGAAGCAGACTCCCCTCAGAGCAGAGATTCCCCAGCAGGGCTAGACCCCAGGACCCTGAGATCATGACCCGAGCTGAAGGCAGACGCTATACTGACTGACTCCACAGGCACCCCTAAATATCATTCTACTTTAAAAGGAAATTTGTGCTAACATATTTGACAAAGATTTTTGCCCAATGCCCTGTGAATAGCAACTCCCAAAATTCCAGGACCCAATCCATTGGGAAGGAAGTCTCTTTTGTGAGAAATGTAATTTTCAGAGTTTGCAGATGGTGAGGAAATCCAGCTCAAACATGTCAAGACTGACTTTGGACTTGCTGAGTAGGCTGGAGAGTTTATGCTTGAAAAACAGCACTAGTCTGGGAGAGCCCTGAGTGAGGAGCAGGACAGAGTTCTGCAGTCTCAACCCTTTGACCAGTACTTGATGCAGCCTCACAATCTGGGGTATTTTCCAGCTGCTTGGTTTCAGAGTAAAATGCATTTTCTCACCATATGGTTTAATCCTTTGGAAAAGAGAACAGAAACATTAAATGGCAATCAGGTCGACTAGCACAACTAACCAGCTATATTAACTGTGGTTATGTAAATAAATCAGGAAGACATTCATGTGACTCATTATTGCCTGCTTTTTCTTTTTTTTTAAGATTTTATTTATTTGTTTATTTGAGAGAGAGAGAATGAGCGAGAGAGCACATGGGGACGTCAGAGGGAGAAGCAGACTCCCTGCTGAGCAGGGAGCCTGATGTGGGACTCGATCCTGAGACTCCAGGATCATGACCTGAGCCGAAGGCAGTTGCTTAACCAACTGAGCCACCCAGGGGCCCTTGCCTGCTTTTGCTGTGCATGATAAAAACAAGAAACAAATATTGCTTTTACTCAGAATCAAATCAATCAAAACAACCAATGGCTTAATATCAACTGCAAATCCTCAACCACCCTGTTATTAACACTTCCATTTAAAGTCAGAATACAAATAGAAATTCTACCATATGTTTAATGAATACTCCTTTAAAATGTAAATTCATATTTTTAAAAATTTAAAAAATTAACTATTGTGTTTTTTTATCTCCCAGCAGCCATGTAATTTAGACTTTTATATTATATCATGTATAAGTGTATCATTTTCTACTCTGACAAAGAAGAAAGTTGAAGCATCTTTACCCTTTTATATAATGCTTTTTTATTATATTTGCTTTTTTTAATTTAAGAGAATAACATTGATTGTATGGACTTATTCATAACACTATTAATTTAGAATGAACCTGCTGTGAGAATATTCAGAGATGACCTTTCACAATGAATTTGAATTCAGTATATGCATTTAAGAATCATCATTTATAATGCATTATTTAAAATGTATATTTTAAAACGTATTTATGACAAGGAAAATGGAAATGTTAAGTTTACTAATTTTATGTACACACATTAGTAGTTTGATTCATTTTAGTGGGTTTTCCACAAGATAGAATCTTAAAAATAATTCATGGAGCAACTAAATTACCCAGAATCTGATGCTTCCTAGTTCATTTTTAAAACCTGCATATTTGGGGCGCCTGGGTGGCTCAGTTGGTTAAGCGACTGCCTTCGGCTCAGGTCATTATCCTGGAGTCCCGGGATCGAGTCCCACATCGGGCTCCCTGCTCAACAGGGAGTCTGCTTCTCCCTCTGACCCTCTTCCCTCTCATGCTATCTCTCATTCTCTCTCTCTCAAAAAAATAAATAAAATCTTTAAAAAAAATAAAAATAAAACCTGCATATTTTTCCATGTATTTTCATGGAAGATTGCTCAGGTTAGAACAATTGTGACAGTTACCAGTATTAATGTTAGTAATTCATTACTATAACTATGAGTGCACAATGGTTCATTGAGATAGCAACAATCAAAGAGATTATAATCAATAAAAAGATACATTTTAATTTTAAGAGTCTAATCCATGAGATTTTCAATGAAAGTGTTTGAATATATTAAAATGTTATTTTTTTATCTGAATTTCACATAACATTGGGAAAGTGGGGTTCAGAAAATATAAATTATTTGCATCAGGGGGAAAGTAAAAAGGAGATGATGACACATAGAGAGGCTATAATTTTTGTGCTATGAGAATCATAGGTATTTTTTAAACTTATTACAAAAATATCAAAGTCTACTTGCATTGCATTGATATTTTTGCTGTAAATTTAACAGTGAAATTAATGCATTTGCATGGTAAAATGCTAAATCTTTTGAAAGATATTCAAAAATTTTTCTTCAAAACTCCTGTGCCTCGTTATACTTTGAGCAACAGAATATAAGAATACTGAATATAGATGTTAAATAAAACACATTTTCTAATATTAAAAACATTATTTAATACAATTTTATTAACCTGATTATTGTCTGTTGAGATCTCCAATTTGCTTACACTCTTTCACTGTATTTTTCCTTCCAAATCGTGAGAAATGACTGTACCGGTGCAAGAAGACAGAACTGGAAAAGGGGTAAGTCATGATTTGTAAAGAAGTCCACACAGAAAGGATTTTGTTCTCATGTAAGGCAAGGTCTGAGGCAGGAATAGAAGGAAGAGCCTAAAGTAAAAATTAGCTCTATTGCTGGAAAATGTGAGCCCTCAGAAGGCTTTTCACCCTATTGGAGTAGGGTAGCTAGCACCTTACTGTTTGGAGGCCTTACCTGAAATGACCTGCCAAATATATATTCCTGATTTCAGAAAAAGAGTGTTTTGACAAGGTCTGCAAAGATAAGGATCTTTAATGCAGAGATTGCAGAGCCCAGAGGCTCCTTCTGAGGAAGAGAACAAAGAAAGTAAATAATGGATATATTTATTTCTTCTGGGTTGAAGACTTGAATTACTATTTGAAAATATTTCCTTGAAATAAAAGAGTCAAATTGCAAGGGGAAAACTAATAACAGCCCATAAATAAAATTATCAAAATATTATGGCAAAATCTAGAATTTGTATACTGGGTTGAGGAAGAAGAAAACAAAAGCATTATCTCTACCATGCCATATTCTGGGAAAGGGAAGCATGGAAACATAGAAGATTTTATCGTAGGACACAATTTATATATTTACCTATGGTGGAAACATATACATTGATTATTGACATTGAGAATGTTTAAAAAAAAAAACACACACTTGACAAATGGAAAGTCTTAAAGGACCTTCCAAAGTAACTGGAGTAAAAGTGAGGGTGAATAAAAAAATAAACCAGTAAAAATAAGCAAAAGGTAAAAAAGAATGCAATAGGGTGCCTGGGTGGCTCAGTCATTAAGCGTCTGCCTTCGGCTCAGGTCATGATCCCAGGGTCCTGGGATCGAGTCCCGCATCGGGCTCCCTGCTCCTTGGGAGCCTGCTTCTCCCTCTGCCTCTCTCTCTCTCTCTCTCTCTCTCTCTCTCTGTCTCTCATGAATAAATAAATAAAATCTTAAAAAAAAGAATGCAACAAAATAAAAGCATAATTTTAAAAATGAACTAAGATGAAAAGAGTAAACTCATACCGACTAAATGTAAATTAATTTGCACTTTTAAAAACAGGTTTTAAAATTGAGTTAAATCAACTTTATTGTGCATTATAAAAGGGGAACTCTTAAAACACTCTGAATGTTGAAATGCTGAACTATGTCAGATAATAGATACTCAGGCAAACACAATAAAATAGAAAGCAAGAATGACAATATTAATATCATTTTCAGAATCCAACTGATTTACTAGAGAAAAATAACTGGAGAAAGAATTTGAATAATGCAATCAACATATGGCGATAGACATATTAATAAAGTTGCATTCAATGCATTCAATACATTTAAAATATATTTTATATGAAAAAGATAAATAAATTTCTAGAGGGTCTTAAAATAAGTGATACATCAACATCAAGCAGATCAAAAATAAGCGCAGATACCAAATATCTGCCAAATATCATTAATAAATCCAAGATATGCTATATTTCATCTAATTCAAAATTCTTTTCATTGTAACCATTATTTCATATATTGCCAAGGAATTAAAGAATGTTGTCAGTTAACTTATACATGTTTCATTACCATTTAAAATGTTTTATATTTATTCAAAAATGTATTTTAGTTTAGTATAGCTATATGTCATAAATACCACTATAGAGCATGCATGAAGGTGAAAATATAACACAAAGCAGTAACTCCCTTCACTCTCTTCCCATTTGTGGATTTTGACATTTCCATCTTCTGAAATTTTGCACACTATTACTTATAAATTAAAGTCTATCATATATCTTCTCATCTTAACCTTTAATACATTTGAAATGAAGAAATTGAAGGAAAAAGCATCATCAAAATTTATCAAATCAATGGACATGCCCTTCCCCAATTGAATATATAACAAATACTTTCCAGCTATGAAGTAGAGGTCTAACCAAGATGTGATAACAATCATTCTTTGGTTAAAACAGTATCTAGAATTTAAGATCAAATGGTTCAATGGCAAATATTCTTTCTTTTTTTCTCTAGGAGCTCTATATAAATTACTTTTATAAGAATAATTATTTTCCCCCGTCTTACTCATAAACTAACTAATAAGGTAAACAAGAATGTTAAAATGGAGATGAGAAGCTCAAGACTAGTAGAAATGATGAAACAATGGGTAACAATGTGTTCTTAAAGGCATGGTATCTATTGATGTAAATATAACAGATTTAAATGCTTGAAAGAATAAATTGTCTTCTAAATGAATTTGTACAACAAAATTACCCATTTAAAATGTGCTTCAAATTTTATTTCTGGTTCTGTCTTTAATTTGCCTGCTTTTCCATCACTTGATTGCTTGATTCTAGAATCACTTCTACTATTTAAATACCACTTTTTTCCTGACTTGTTTCCTTGATTAAAACTCGGTTGGGTGTTTTCCCTTCTGTGTGATGACTACATTAGTACTCATGACAAAACCAAAAAAAGTTCTGAATGAAATTATTCCCAAGCTTTCACAAGACTTTAAAATATGTATGAAGACTAAATATCTTACTGAAAGCATTTCCATTGTTTCATGAATATTTTACTTTTTTTCTCTCATCCATAGCCACGTGCATATTTTTATTTGCATTTAACTTATTTTCCATATTTGTAACCTATTGCGTGATTATTATTGTATATAGCAAAAAAGTAAAAACACCAGAAAAAATAATGAAAATACTGAAATCCATCTCTAAAGTGGAATGTTGTAAATTTTAAGGATACAATTTTTTCTTTAATCAGTTTGATGGAAATCAGTATAAATGCATTATGGAAAATGTATTAAATTACTTGTATTACACAACATTTTCATTAATTTTAACTAAATATATATTAAATAAGTTGAATATGGAAGGGACAGAATTCTTGTACTTTTTGTTCTTCCTTCTATACTACAAGGTCAGAATGGCTCATCACCTGATTGATATTACAGTCATCCAGAAGGGATTCAAGTAGCAGAAAAGACCTGTTTCTTCCATTTAAGAGTACAAACCGGAATTCACATGTCTCATCTGGCCAATATTCAGTTTGCCATCACCAGTCACGTGGCCACACCAGGTGGAAGGGAAAGCCATGAAATGGGTGGTCATGTAAGTAACGCAGAGCCAGTGTAGTGGGACAACTAGCCAAATCAGGCACACCAACTTATTTAGAGTGTGTGTTGATGGTCATTACTCCTCTTATTTTTTTTTTAAGATTTTATTTATTTATTTGAGAGAGAGAGAGCATGAGTGGGGCAAAGCAGAGGGAGAAGGGGGAAGCAGTCTCCCCGTCCAGCAGGGAGCCTGATGCGGGGCTCATCCCAGGACCCTGAGGTCACTCCCTTAGCAGAAGGCAGATGCCTAACCAACTGAGCCACCCAGGTGCCCTGTCAGTACTCTTTTAATAATATATAAGAGTAATATATTCTTTCACCATTCTATTTCTTAAGAATATTTTTCTTACTGTTTTAGAAATGGTTAGGGAGAAGTCACAATATTTTACATTTTTAAAAATACCCTGTAATTAGGGGTGCCTGGGTAGCTCAGTCTGTTAAGCATCCAGCTGTTGGTTTCAGCTCAGGTCATGATCTCAGAGTGCTGGCATCGAGCCCCAGGTCAGGCTCCGTGCTCAATGTGAAGTCTGCTTGGGATCCTCTTCCACAGCCCCTCTACCTTTATCCCTCTCCTTCTGCCCCTCCTCCTGTCCGTGAGCTTGCTCTCTCTCTCTAAAATAAATAAATAAAAATAAATCTCTAAAAAAAACCCCTGTAATTCATGCAAGATGGCACATATGAATATGATACATTATTCCATAAATTAGAAAGAAGGCCTTAATTATTGCTTAAGTACACCATTAATTCCATTTTCCACTTTTGTGCTTTCTTTGAGTTTCTTAATTAGATTGGACAAAACTCTTCACAGTTCAAAATACACCATTCTTTTCAAAATGTTTTTTTTTCTAGAATGAAATAATACATAAAAATTTAGAAATACTTAATATGTCATTTGTTTACTTTTATTTAAAGGAAATTTTTTACCTTCTCATTTTTTAGTGAAGAAGATGACTAAGCACAATTAGCTTTAGTTTCTTGGTCAAGAATAAATAGCTTTTTTTTATTTATCTGCATGGCTCAGTTGGTTAAGCGTCACCTTGGGCTCAGGTCATGATCCCAGGGTCCTGGGATTGAGTCCTCCTTGCTCAGTGGGGAGCGTGCTTCTCCATCTCCCCCTGCCTGCTGATCCCCCTGCTTGTGTTCTCTCTCTGTCAAATAAGTAAATAAAATCCTTTTTTTTAAAAAAAAGAATAATAACTTTTCATTATATAGACACTGAGCACTTGTGCTGGGACTCATTAAATGTCAGACTAGAAAAATAGAAATCTGAATTGGAGTTAAAGATCAAGATAAATTGTTTTATATTGCCAGTCTTCATATCAAATCTATCAATATCTCTAGACACATACACACTAATGTATATATACAACAGAATATACATACATGTGTATGTTTTGTATACACACATACACACACACAAATCCAGCAAGAGGCTTGGGCACATAGTCAGTTTAATATACACTAACAAATAACACTAAAATTCTCAGTGAGCAAATGATTGAGAGAGATTATTTTAGAAAGAGGGTTTATTATATCCAATATAATGAATAAGCTGATACCTATTCTCATAGAAAGGAATGGATGTTTTCATATTGAAATATGTATTAATCCTTGTGATTGTTTTCCCATGAAGCAACACATATTCCTCCAGAACTGCGCCCCAAGAAGAAAGTTGTGAAAACTCTGCACAGGAAGACAAAATTTTCTACAGCCCATTTTGTATGGAAAGTAACAAGAAAAACCTCTCAGCAGAACCAGGGCTTAGAGAAA
Organism: Zalophus californianus; assembly: GCF_009762305.2. Classification (NCBI taxonomy): domain Eukaryota; kingdom Metazoa; phylum Chordata; class Mammalia; order Carnivora; family Otariidae; genus Zalophus; species Zalophus californianus. The sequence continues at coordinate 56,038,722 of NC_045600.1, read as the reverse complement.
ACAGTGGGGCAGTTCATTCCAGAGTGTTTATAGTTCCCAGAATCTCAAAAATGTTGCTGGATGGAGACAGGGCAGTACATCGTACAGATATAGAACAGGATGCAGGAACTGGATAACTTCAGGTTTGTCTTGTTGAGAACTGGCTGAGTATATTTTTTTAATAATAAAAAGAATGAGCTCAGATGTTGGGGTAACTGGAGGTGCAGATTATAGCAGAGAATATAGTTGTATATTCAATCATGTATTCTCGATACACTTATTTAAAGAACCCAGTTTTATTTAAGGAAGTAATACATACAGGAAAACAATATAGTTCATCATGTTAAATGTTTTGGATGATGATGGGTCATTCTAGGCATGATCCAGGTGAAAACTTAAAACATATTTATGCTTGATTTTACTGTACTGTGCTATACCATTGAATCTTACTAAATTCTGGTTAAATTCAGTGTATCTTAAGAATGGAGTATTTCTTACCATTTCCATTAGTATTGATGAGAAATCACATATTCTTAAACTCAGAGGTTTTTTCCTATGTGATCTTTTACCTGAGACTCATCATCGCCTTTAAAGAAGAAATAAAACAAATTGTTATGTCACATTAAACTATTAACTAGATAGAAGCAGTTTACTCCCTCTACTTCCCTGTTTGCCATCTCTCCCTTGAAATACTCATACAATCACACAAAGTAATACTAAGTGGTCATGTTAGAGAAATCAGGTATCAATCAACTATTTCCAGAAACATGAAGAAATTACCACTAATCAAAGATTGAATGGATTCATAAAGCCAAACAGCAGGACTAAAGTGGAAAATAGGTTGAAAGTGTGACTGTCACCTCATCCTTTTGCCCATTCCAGAGCAATTGTTAGGCAAAAAGCCAGTCCTACCGACCAAACAAAATGAGTAGCTCTTATTGTATGTATGTGGGGAAATGAAATATTGAAAAAGAAGGAAGTGGGAAGAAAACCACAGGAGAGAGTCTTAAGTTAGTTACTGTGTGTATTATCACATTGGATATAAAAGACCATCTAATGAGGCAATGCTTTTATTTTTTGTTTTGTTATTTTTGCAGTTTGTTGTTGGTTTTGTTTTTATGTGCCCATTTTATTGTGGCAAATATAATAAAGCACTCCTCCTAGAAAAACATTTTCATGCACATATTCAATTCCAGGAAAAGCAAGAGAAGTAAAAAAAAATAAAATATCCTTTCCATTAGAAGAGACTCACATGATAAATTCTTAAAGGTTCACCTAGGGGTGATGCCTGATTAAGATGTAAATTCTGACTGCATCCAAATGTATACCAAAGATGAGAGGAGAGACTCTTTTTCCCCCACTATTGGCGAGTCCCAGGATAAAAGTCTCATTGACGTACATTCTTTAAAAATATTCTGCAGCATGAGAATGATAGGGAAGATTACACAGAAGCCTTCACTTTCAAAAGTGATTTACCACAGGAGACTCAAGCAAACTTGAGAAAGAAATTATTTTGGTGTTCTCAAAATCAATTCATATTTTAAAATCTGTGGTATTCTTTCAAAATTGTAAGTTCTCTAAAAATATTCCCAGTAATGTTTTCTGCTCTCTGCTCTGTTGTATTCATAAGATATTTATTAGAGGAATTTTTTGGACTAATTTTCAAAAATGAAACAAAAAAGAATTAGTAACTTGTTGAACAAGTAAAACATATTTCTTTCACAATTATTTAATGTTTCATTTTACTATTTTGCCTTTTGTCTTACAAAAAGCAATGAAAACTGGATCAAAAGTGACGATGGAACATAGATGTCTATAATACCTATACCTATAATCGAAAGAAATGACCAATAAGGTGTTATGAGAAAAAAACCAATAAATCAAAAATAATGAAAACAAAACATAAAAGATGCATCAGCAGATCCAGAAATTCTTCAAAAATAGAAAGTATAGAATCACATTTACAAAGAAAAAACCAAACTAAAATAAAAAACAAAAAAACCAAAATATATATGTGTACATATATTATATATGTATATATATACTGGATATATAATATATGTACACACACACATATACTGGGAAGAATATGATAATATGATGAAATTTGTAAAAATAGGTTGCTCCAGGTCTTACATGTTATAAAATTGCCAAAAATGCCATATATTTTGCCCAAGTAAAGTCTCAATAATTTCCAAAAAGCAAAATTTCTCCATGTGCACTGATTACAAAGCATTATTTTAAATAATTTTTAAAAAATTACATTTAGAAATAAAATATTCTCATTTGGAAAGTTAACAGATAATCCTTCTTAACAACTCTAGGGTTAACCCAAAAGTGAAATTACAGTAAATTTAATGTGAGCTGTGGTAAAAGCAGTCCATACGTATCAAAGCCTAAAGTTTATTGACTAAATGACACTCTGGAGAAAATATGATTTTATATTAGAAAACTCTATGAAGACAGACTAGCAAATATTAACTTAAAATACTATCATATTAGAAAAAATATTAAGCTAACAAATGACTTGAAGAAAAAGCTAAAATGGACAACACATTTCATAGTTAAGAAAGAAAACAGTGAAGCAGTAAGGAATAATAAATATACTGATACATGTTTTTGGAAAATAAAAACAACAGATAAACATCTGGTGACTCTAAGGAAAAAGATAAAAACCTTAAGGTAACAATATAAAATGTATGGCATAGGTTCTGAAAATAAGAAGAGTATGTAGTTGTACACTGATAATTTTAAAATTATTTCACAATGGATGGTTTTTCATAAACTTAAAATTAAGAACATTGCCATAAAAGTAGTAGAAAGTATGATCAGACCAATAAACATATTAAAAATCAATTTGGTAATCAAAAATTTATTTGTAAAAGGTACCCAGCCCAGAGTGTAATTTGGGCAAGTCCTGTAAAATCTCCAAGAAAAAACAACACATATGTAAATATTTAATACAGGGGAAAAGATTACTAGTTTCTCAAATAATTATATGTGCTTCAATTGATCACCAAATCTAAAAAAGAAATAAGGAAAGATTTTTAAAATATCAAAGTAACCATTTTTAAATGCATGTTAGGATATTAATATAACAATCTGGATTAATCAAGTCCAAATAAGATTTATCACAGGAAAACAAAAATGCTTTAAGATAAACTTCAGAAACTGAATTAATGTCACTGAACTAACAGAGTGAGGAAAATAGAAGGCATGCATTCAGGCAATGTATTTGATCATCTTCAATATACATTCAGCTAAGGAAAAAAATACAATATTTTTCAAGTTTATAACATAAGTAAAGCTTAGGATATTTACAAGCATTCCTTCCCGATGCACAGTGAAGATAGTGATGTCTTCTACCACAACCACCATTAAATGAGTTTCTGGCAAACCTAGACAAAATGATATAAAGGAATACATAGCTGGTGTGGGGGGGGGAGGGATTAAGAAGCAGAAATTTAGATACAGACAAGGACAGAAGAAAGATCGTGTGAAGACAAAGGGAAAAGAGAGCCATTAACCAGCCAACAAGAGAAGCCTCAGAAAAACATCAACCCTGCTGATACCTTGATTTTTGTCCTTTAATCCACCCAGTCTGTGGTAGGTGGTAATGACAGCCCTAGCAGACTAATACAAGTCACCTCTGAGACTCATTTGTTGAGTCCATAGTTAATCGGGAAAGAGACTATCTTTCCAACCAGCTGCTTAACAAATACCAGCATTAAAGCTGCACTCCCAACTCCCATTTACCAGCTAAGTGGCTTTGGCAAATTATTTAAGCCTTCTGTGCCTTAGTTCCTTCATCCATTCAATGGAAGTATTATTTCACAGACTTGCTTTAAGAATTAAGTAAGAGAGAGGAAGGAAGCAAGATGGCGGAGGCGTAGGAGCCCTGGATTTCGTCTGGTCTAAGGAATTCAGCTGGATAGGGATCAAACCTTACGAACTCAACAGAAGATCAAAGAAAAGAATAGCAACAACTCTGAACAGAAAAGCAACCACTTTCTGGAAGGTAGGACGTGCGGAGAAGTGAATCCGAGGCGGTATTTGGGAGTGTAGATGGCGGGGGAGGGGGCCTCTGTTGGCCGCTTCTGGCAAGTGATAGAGCAACTGAGCACAGAATCAGAATTTGTAGAAGTCTGCTCCGCTGAGGGATGTCGCTCCAGTGGCTAAGGGGGGTTGGAACCCTCGCAGGACAGTGTGGTCTCAGGACCCTCGGGGTCACAGAAAGACCAGGGTGCCTGAGTGCGACAGAGCTCCTGTGTATCAGAGCAGGGAAGCCGGTTGCAGAGAGGGAGCCGAGGCGCGAACTCTCAGCTCGGGGTGGCCATAAACTGTGATCAGTGACAGTCGGGCCACTGTTCCTCTAGCATGGACCCAAGAAGAGGCAGATCTGGGGATACTCCCCTTCCCCGGGAGGAGTGGTGCGGGAGCGCACCGCAGGAATCGGCTAGGTTTGGAGGCTCCACATGGGGTCGGGTGCCAGAGATAGAAACGCTTGGTCACAGGCCGGGTAAGCACAGAGTGTGGCCGGAGACCGGGGAGACGGGAGTGACCGAATGCTTTTCCCTGGGGGCTCACTGAGGAGCAGGGCCCCGAGTTCTCAGCTCCTCCAGTGCAGATATTGGGAGGCCGCCATTTTTGCTCTCGTCCTCCAAAGCTGTGTGGAAAGCTTGCACGGAATGAAAGCTCCCGAGAGCAAACCCAAGCAGATTGCTTAGCCCGGCCCAGCAAGGTCGGGGCAATTCACCTCTGGAAAAGACATTTGGGAACCACGCAACGGGACCCTCCCCCAGAAGATCAGCAAGAACAGCTGGTCAAGACCAAGTTTACCAGTCAATGAGACGGGAGAACTCCAGCGTTGAGGAATACTGCACATAGAATTCACAGCTTTTTTATCATGATTCATTAGTCTTTCAAATTTAATTTTTTTAACTGTGTTTTTTTTTTAATTGTTCTTTTTCCCTTTTTCAATCAACATCTTATCAATACCTTTTTAAAAAAAATTATTTTTCACTCTTAAAGTCATATTCTATCCCTTCATAGTAGTTACCCTTATTTTTGGAATATATATATAAGTTGTTCTCTCTTTAAAATTTTGAGATACAGTTTCTTCTAACCTATGAAAATATACCCTAAATCTCTAGTGTATGGCTTTATTCTAGTCTCCTGCCTGATCACATTCCCTCCCCTTTTCTTTCTTTATTTTTTTTAATCCTCTTCTTTCTTTTTTCAAACAGCTTCTTATCAATTCCTTTTTTAAAATTTTTTATAATTTTCATCTTTACAGTTATATTCCATACCTTCAACATATCAACCCTTATTTTGTACATATTTAAGTCTTTCTTTCTTTAAAATTTTAGGAGGCACTTTTTCTAACAGACCAAAATACACCCAAAATTTAGTGTGTGGCACTGTTCTATGCACCAGCCTGATCATATTTGATCATATTCTGTTTTTTTGTTTTGTTCTGTTTTTGTTTGTTTTTATCTTTTTCTTTTTCTTTTTTTCCCTCTTTCTTTTTTCTTTCTTTCCCTTTCTTTTCCCCTGGTTTCAGGTCTTTTCTGATTTGTTTAGAGTATATTTTCTGGGGACGTTGTTAACCTGTTAGCATTTTGTTCTCTCATTCATCTATTCTCCTCTGGAAAAATGACAAGACGAAACAAATCACATCAACAAAAAGAACAAGAGATAGTACCGTATGCCAGGGATGTACTAAATATGGACATTAGTACGATGTCGGACATAGAGTTCAGAATCATGATTTTAAAGATACTAGCTGGGTTTGAAAAAACATGGAAGTTATTAGAGAAACCCTTTCTGGAGACATAAAAGAACTGAAATCTAACCAAGTCGAAATCAAAAAGGCTATTAATGAGGTGCAATAAAAAATGGGGGCACTAACTGCTAGGATAAATGAGGCAGAAGAGAGAATCAGCGATATAGAAGACCAAATGAAGGAAAATAAAGAAGTTGAGAAAAAGAGAGATAAACAACTACTAGATCACGAGGGCAGAATTCGAGAGATAAGCGATACGATAAGATGAAACAACATTAGAATAATGTTTCTGGGGATCCCAGAAAAAGAAGAAAGAGAGAGAGGGGCAGAAGGTATATTGGAGCAAATTATAGCAGAGAACTTCCTAAGGTGGGGAAGGAAACAGGCATCAAAATCCAGGAGGCACAGAGAACCCCTCTCAAAATCAATAAAAATAGGTCAACACCCCGACATCTAATACTAAAACTTGCGAGTCTCAGAGACAAAGAGAAAATCTTAAAAGCAGCTCAGGAGAAGAGATGTGTAACCTATAATGGTAGAAACGTTAGATTCACAACAGACCTATCCACAGAGACCTGGCAGGCTGGAAAGGACTGGCATGATATATTCAGAGCTTTAAATGAGAAAAATATGCAGCCAAGAATACTATATCCAGCTAGGCTCTCATTGAAAATTGAAGGAGAGGTAAAAAGCTTCCAGGACAAACAAAAACAAAGGAATTTGCAAACATGAAACCAGCCTTACAAGAAATATTGAAAGGGGTCCTCTAAGCAAAGAGAGAGCCTAAAAGCAGCATAGACCAGAAAGGAACACAGACAATATACAGTAACAGTCACCTTACAGGCAATACAATGGCACTAAATTCATATATTTCAATATTACCCTGAATGTAAATCGTTTAAATGCCCCAATAAAAGACACAGGCTATCAGATTGGATTAAAAAACAAGACCCATCGTTATGCTGTCTGCAAGAGACTCATTTTAGACCAAAAAACACCCCCAGATTGAAAGTGAGGGGGTGGAAAACCATTTACCATGCTAATGGACACCAAAAGAAAGCTGGGGTGGCAATCCTTATATCAAACAAATTAGATTTTCAACCAAAGACTGTAATAAGAGATGAGGAAGGACACTATATCCTACTTAAAGGGTCTATCCAATAAGAAGATCTAACAATGTAAATATCCATGCCCCTAACATGGGAGCAGCCAATTACATAAGGCAATTAATAACAAAAGCAAAGAAACACATTGACAACAATACAATAATAGTGGGGGATCTTAACACACCCTGACTGAAATGGACAGGTCATCTAAGCAAAAGATCAACAAGGAAATAAAGACTTTAAATGACACACTGCACCAAATGGACTTCACAGACATATTCAGAACATTCCATCCCAAAGCAACAGAATACACATTCTTCTCTAGTGCCCATGGAACATTCTCCAGAATAGATCACATCCTAGGTCACAGATCACGTCTCAACCAGTACCAAAAGATTGCGGTTATTCCCTGCATATTTTCAGACCACAATTATTTGAAACTAGAACTCAATCACAAGAGGAAATTTGGAAAGAACATAAATACATGGAGGCTAAAGATCATCCTACTAAAGAATAAAAGGGTCAACTGGGAAATTAAAGAAAAATTAAAAAAATTCATGGAAACCATTGAAAATGATAACAACTGTTCAAAATCTTTGGGATTCATCAAAGGCAGTCCTAAGAGGAGAGTATATAGCAATAGAAACCTTTCTCAAGAAACAAGAAAGATCTTAAATACACAACCTAACCCTACACCTAAAGGAGCTAGAGAAAAAACAGCAAGTAAAGCCTAAACACAGCAAGAGAAGAGAAATAATAGAGATCAGAGCAGAAATCAATGAAATAGAAACCAAAAGAACAGTAGAGATCAACGAAACTAGTAGCTGGTTCTTTGAAAGAATTAACAAGATTGATAAACCCCTGGCCAGACTTATCAAAAAGAAAAGAGAAATGACCCAAATCAACAAAATCATGACTGAAAGAGTAGTGATCACAACCAACACCAAAGAAATACAAACAATTATAAGAACATATTATGAGCAACTCTATGCCAGCAAATTAGATAACCTGGAAGAAATGGATGCATTTCTAGAGATGTATCAACTACCAAAATTGAACCAGGAAGAAATAGAAAACCTGAACAGACCTATAACTACTAAGGAAATTGAAGCAGTCATCAAAAATCTCCCAACAAACAAAAGCCCAGGGCCAGATGGCTTCCCAAGGGAATTCTACCAAACATTTAAGAAGAATTAATACCTATTCTCCTGAAACTGTTCCAAAAAACAGAAATGGAAGGAAAACTTCCCAAATCATTTTATGAGGCCAGCATTACCTTGATCCCCAAACCAGACAAAGACCCCATCCAAAAGGAGAATTACAGAACAATATCCTTGATGAATATGGTTGCAAAAATTCTCACCAAAACACTAGCCAATAGGATCCAACAGTACATTAAAAGGATTATTCACCACGACCAAGTGGGATTTATTATCCCTGGGCTGCAAGTTTGGTTCAACATCTGCAAATCAATCAACGTGATACAATACATTAACAAAAGAAAGAACAAGAATCATATGATCCTCTCAATAGATGCAGAAAACTATTTGTCAAAGTACAGCATCCTTTCTTGATCAAAACTGTCCAGAGTATATGGATAGAGGGTACATACCTCAATATCATAAAAACCATCTACGAAAAACCTACAGCGAATATCATTCTCACTGGGGAAAAACTGAGAGCTTTTCCCCTAAGGTCAGAAACGTGGCAGGAATGTCCACTATCACCACTGCTATTCAACATAGTATGAGAAGTCCTAGCCACAGTATCCAAAATCTATAAAGAACTTATCAAACTCAACACCCAAAGAACAAATAATCCAATCGAGAAATGGGCAGAAGACATGAACAGACATTTTTCCAAAGAAGACATCCAAATGGCCAACAGACACATGAAAAAGTGCTCAACATCGCTCGGCATCAGGGAAATCCAAATCAAAACCTCAATGAGATACCACCTCACACCAGTCAGAATGGCTAAAATTAACAAGTCAGGAAATGACAGATGTTGGCGGGGATGTGGAGAAAGGGGAACCCTGCTACACTGTTGGTGGGAATGCAAGCTGTTGCAGCCACACTGCAAAACAGTATGGAGGTTCAAACAGTTGAAAATAGGGCTACCCTATGACCCAGCAATTGCACCACTGGGTATTTACCACAAAGATACAAATGTAGGGATCCGAAGGGGTACACGCACCCCAATGTTTATAGCAGCAATGTCCACAATAGCCAAACTGTGGAAAGAGCCAAGATGTCCATCGACAGATGAATGGATAAAGAAGATGTGGTATATATACACAATGGAATATTATGCAACCATCAAAAGGAATGAGATCTTGCTATTTGCAATGACGTGGATGGAACTGGAGGGTGGTATGCTGAGTGAAATAAGTCAATCAGAGAAAGACATGTATCATATGACCTCACTGATATGAGGAATTCTTAATCTCAGGAAACAAACTGAGGGTTGCTGGGATGGTGGGGGGTGGGACGGATGGGGTGGCTGGGTGATAGACATTGGGTAGGGTATGTGCTATGGTGAGTGCTGTGAATTGTGCAAGACTGTTGAATCACAGATTTATACTTCTGAAACAAATAATGCAACATATTTTACGAAAAAAGGAAAAGAAGAAGATAGCAGGAGCAGAAAATGAAGAGGAGTAAGTCGGAGGGGGAGACGAACCATGAGAGACTATGGACTCTGAGAAACACACTGAAGGGTCTAGAGGGGAGGGGGGTGGGGGGATGTGTTAGCCTGGTGATGGGTATTAAAGAGGGCATATTCTGCATGGGGTACTGGGTGTTATGCACAAACAATGAATCATGGAACACTACATCAAAAACTAATGATGTATGGTGATTAACATAACAATAAAAAAATTAAAAAAAGAAGTCCTAGCCTCAGCAATCAGACAAGAAAAATAAATCAAAAGCATCCAAATCAGCAAAGAGGAAGTCAAACTCTCACTCTTTGCAGACGATATGACACTTTATGTGGAAAACCCAAAAGACTCCACCCCAAAACTGCTAGAACTCATACAGGAATTCAGTAAAGTGTCAGGATAGAAAATCAATGCACAGAAATCAGTGGCAGTCCTATACACCAACAACAAGACAAGAGAGAGAAATTAAGGAATCAATCCCATTTACAATTGCACCCAAAACCATAAGATACCTAGGAATAAATCTCACCAAAGAGGCAAAGGATCTGTACTCAGAAAACTATAAAATACTCATGAAAGAAATTGAGGAAGACACAAAGAAATGGAAAAAATATTCCATGTTCATGGATTGGAAGAGGAAACATTGTGAAGATGTCAATGCTACCTAGAGCAATCTACACATTCAATGCAATCCCCATCAAAATACCATCCTTTGTTTTCAAAGAAATGGAACAAATAATCCTAAAATTTGTATGGAACCAGAAGAGACCCCGAATAGCCAGAGGAATGTTGAAAAAGAAAAGCAAAGCTGGTGGCATCACAGTTCCGGACTTCCAGCTCTATTACAAAGCTGTCATCATCAAGACAGTATGGTACTGGCACAAAAACAGACACATAGATCAATGGAACAGAATAGAGAGCCCAGAAAGGGACCCTCAACTCTATGGTCAACTCATCTTTGACAAAGCAGGAAAGAATGTCCAATGGAAAAAAGACAGTCTCTTCAACAAATGGTGTTGGGAAAATTGGACAGCCACATGCAGAAGAATGAAACTGGACCATTTCCTTACACCACACACAAAAATAGACTCCAAATGGTTGAAAGACCTAAATGTGAGACAGGAGTCCATCAAAGTCCTAAAGGAGAACACAGGCAGCAACCTCTTCGACCTCAGCCACTAACATTTTCCTAGAAAAATCGCCAAGGGCAAGGGAAGGAAGGGCAAAATGAACTATTGGGATTTCATCAAGATAAAAGGCTTTTACACAACAAAAGAAACAGTCAACAAAACCAAAAGACAACCGAGAGAATGGGAAAAAATATTTGCAAATGACATATCAGATAAAGGGCTAATATCCAAAATCTATAAAGAACTTATCAAACTCAACACCCAAAGAACAAATAAATCCAATCAAGAAATGGGCAGAAAACATGAACAGATATTTTTCCAAAGAAGACATCCAAATGGCCAAGAGACACTAGAAAAAGTGCTCAACATCGCTCAGCATCAGGAAAATCCAAATCAAAACCTCAATGAGATACCACCTCACACCGGTCAGAATGGCTAAAATTGGGGCGCCTGGGTGGCTCAGTTGGTTAATCGACTGCCTTCGGCTCAGGTCATGATCCTGGAGTCCCGGGATCGAGTCCCACATCGGGCTCCCTGCTGAGCAGGGAGTCTGCTTCTCCCTCTGAACCTCTTGCCTCTCATGCTCTCTATCTCTCATTCTCTCTCTCTCTCTCAAATAAATAAATAAAATCTTAAAAAAAAAAAAGAATGGCTAAAATTAACAAGTCAGGAAATGACAGATGTTGGCGGGGATGTGGAGAAAGGAGAACCCTCCTACACTGTTGGTGGGAATGCAAGCTGGTGCAGCCACTCTGGAAAACAGTATGGAGGTTCCTCAAACAGTTGAAAATAGAGCTACCATACGATCCAGCAATTGCCCTACTGGGTATTTACCACAAAGATACAAATGTAGGGATCCGAAGGGGTACATGCAGCCCAATGTTTAGAGCAGCAATGTCCAGAATAGCCCTACAATTAAAGAGCCAAGATGTCCATCAACACATGAATGGATAAAGAAGATGTGGTATATATACACAATAGAATACTATGCAGACATCGAAAGGAATGAGATCTTGCCATTTGCAACGACGTGGATGGAACTGGAGGGTGCTATGCTGAGTGAAATAAGTCAATCAGAGAAAGACATGTATCATATGACCTCACTGATATGAGGAAATCTTAATCTCAGGAAACAAACTGAGGGTTGCTGGAGTGGCGGGGGAGTGGGAGGGATGGGGTGTCTGTGTGATAAAATTGGGGAGGGTATGTGCTATGGTGAGCACTGTGAATTGTGCAAGACTGTTGAATCACAGATATGTAGCTCTGAAAGAAATAATGCAATATATGTTAAGAAAAAAAAAGAAGAAGATAGCAGGAGGGGAAGAATGAAGGGGGGTAAATCAGAGGGGGAGACGAACAATGAGAGACGAGGGACTCTAAAAAACATACTGAGGGTTCTAGAGGGGAGGGGGTGGGGGGATGGGTTAGCCTGGTGATGGGTATTAAAGAGGGCACGTTCTGTGTAGAGCACTGTGTGTTATGCACAAACAATGAATTATGGAACACTACATGAAAATCTAATGATGTAATGTATGGTGATTAACATAACAATAAAAAATTTAGAGAATAAAAAAAAAAGCTGCACTCCCATCTGCTCTTCAATAAAGGGACATTTCTCTACCCTGTAGGCTGTATCAAGAGATGAAGCATGGCATGGCAAAAGCAGGAGAAAGATTCATCTTCCAAGAATGCTTCACAGTCTATCCTTAAAGCCAGATGGTGCTCCCAAACAAAAATTATTAATGGAAGCTTATGGCTTTTCTTCAATATGCAGTGACTAAACTCCTCCTCACTCAACTTACACCTATATAATTTTGTGAAGATATTCTTCAAAGTTATAGGTATTTTGGAGGAACTCTTTTCTGCATTCTAACAATGATACGTGATTTGTCTGAATTAAATATTTTGGATTATCTCATTGACAATTTGGGAATTTGTCCGAATTGTGTCTTCTCACAAGTCGTGGGGATTTAAACTGTCTTTTAAGTAAAGATTATTTTTCAGCACTTTGTGCCTATAGGAAAGATACTGAACATTCCAAGGAATGTTGTATGAGTTGTAATAAAGAGACTGACTCCAGTTTTGATTACTGCTGACTCATGTCTAAGCCTCACCCTTCCCTTCCTTCTTGATCCCACAGGACAGACTGATAAGAAAGCTCTCGTGTGTCTCATTTTTTGTCTGGAAATTTAAACCTACTTCCTTTGGGGAACTTTTCTCCAGTCCTACTTCCTAGCCACTATAAAAACCCAACACACTCCCTCTGTTTTGCCCAAACCAGCCTCGGCCTGCTTGTGTCCTTCCAGTTCTCCCTGGAGTCTCTTGTGTAAGTAAAAATATACTTTCTATTACATTCTCTTGGTGTGTAGAACATCATAACCCTGGACATAATACCAAATTTTAGACAGGATCCATCCAAATTCTACAGAGTAACACAAAACACTATGAAACTCATTTTTAAATTTTCAGTGTATGAACTGAGGAAGAGCCACTGTTTTATCTTTTTTTAGTAGTTTATGAATAGAGAACATAAACTTAAAAATTATATAGATAAGATTCAATTCCCATTTCTGTTCTTTAGCAGCTGTGTTAACTGGGATAATTATTTAGTTTATATTTATCTCAATTTCTTCATCTGAAGAAACATGTTTAATAATGCTTACTCACAAGATTTTTAATGATTAAACCAAAAATATATAAATTAAGCTTCTGGTATAGTTCATGATATATAAGGCTCTGCATATGTTATTTTTTAATATACCATTGTAATACAACATCAAAATAGTTTAAAGAAAACAGAAAATCATTTTATAATATTTACTTCTAGATAACAAATCACAAGGCCTATTTTTAAATAAATCTGATTCCAAAAAGTATCTTAGAATTTTCCAATAAGAAAAATGCTTAGTATCTTAAAATTTCCATGGTTATGCTTATAATTTCTACTAACTAAATATAATGCAATGTTTTCAAATCATTAGCAGTAAATGTTTTTGCTCTAAAATATATCTCACTTTTTCAATGTAGATGAACATACGTTGTACCATTAATGTCTGCTTGTAAAGCTTGTCCTAACTGTTGCATAAGACAATGGATTATTTAAGACTCCAGGAATATTGCTTCAGTGTTCAGCATAAGACGTTCTTATGGTGGTCCAATAGTCCATTAATAAAATTAGAGTGGTATGGAACAATATTACCAAACAAAAGTTTGCTTGCAATGGAGTTTTATAATAGCACAACTGTTTATATATAGAATATATAATGTATATGATCATAATAGTTTTACTGGTTAATCAGTAGCCCAAATATTATTTAAAAATAAAATATGAATCTCTCTACCTTTGAATTAATTTTTCTGTGGAACCTAAAACTTCACCAAAAAATAAAATTTATTAAAAAATGAACTAAAATATGTTTGATGAGAAAAGTAACCTTTTTTGAACATAAGAAATTACTTTATCACAATTATAATCTTAAAAGATAATTGAGATGTTTTACTCGTTGCCTTTTTTTTTAATCTAGTCTTATTACAATGACACTAAGTTGCATTATTAAATGTATGTTGCGGATTTGACTTACAGTATCCTTAGGGTTACAAAAAAAACAAAATAGGATGAATTGTATTTATGTATTCTTTAGCCCATTACCTTTATATATTGTCTTCCTTTTCTTTAACTATTTCCTTAATTCTAATTTATTAGGTTGCTACCATGTCCAATTGTTCTAGATAGATCTCAAATAAATGTTTACCCTGGACTTGCATGGATAAAGATTTAGAAACTATGAACCAAGCTTCTGCAAAATACTCCTATCATTCACAACTTCACTGTGAATAGTCAGCAGAAGAATTTGTGTTTTTGTGTGTATTTTTGTCATCTGTGAAATGGAAAATAGTTTGTGTGTCAACTCACTAGAAAAAGAAACGTCTGATAATTAAAAAAAAAATAATTGATTCCATTTTCTGGACTGGTAAGCCAGAGTGGAAAGTGGAATATTAGACTCATTTAAATTAATATTACTGTCTTAGTTTGTTTCAGCTGCTTTAACAACAACAAAAACATAAACTAGGAAACTTCTACATATGTTATGTGTTTCCAAAATACAATAGTGGGATAGTGTAGGATAAACATTCCCATTCCAAAAGGGAAAGCGAAGAAAGAAAAGAGTCACAAGTCCCACTGAGTCCACAACCTATCAAGGCAACGACAATATGACTTAAGGCTTGGCAATAATCCTCTTTGGTTTGAAGATCTGACTTCTAGACCGGTTGGAATGGCAACATCACCCCTATAGTTCAGTGGGAGGGACCTGCAGGAGTACCCTGGCCGGGCCTTGCTCCCATGGTGTTTCTCTGCTGGATCTCGTGGCTGTACAGCCAGGGGTCTCATGCCCGCCACTCTCTCAGTCTAGACTGGTGTCTGGAGTCCCCGCTTTCACCGGTAACCTTGTCCTTTGAAATCTTGGCGGAGGCATCGATGCCCGGTTAGCTCTGCTCGGCACAGCCTATGTCACAACTCTCTGCAGGGGTTCTTCCCCTGGGGCACTGGGTGGGGTTACCCTGGCCCACCTGAAGATGCTCCCCCTTTGAAACCACTTTATCTCTCACTGGGGTGAGATATCTCTCTTTGGGGTCATTCGTCCCTCTTCTTGGAAAATAACCTCCGACTTCTGTTGAGATTCATATTAATCTCATTTTTTTTTTTTAAGATTTTATTTATTTGACAGAGAGAGATAGCGAGAGCAGGAACACAAGCAGGGGGAGTGGGAGAGGGAGAAGCAGGCTTCCGGCGGAGCAGGGAGCCCGATGTGGGACTCGATCCCAGGAACCTGGGATCATGACCTGAGCTGAAGGCAGACGCTTAATGACTGAGCTACCCAGGCGCCCTAATCTCCTTATTAAACAATAACTTGGTCATACTCTTAGTGTCCTCATCTTTTTGCAATATGGATAGGCTGAGAATTTTCCAAATCTTTAACTTCGGCTTCCTTCACAGAATCACCCTTAACTCTCTCTGTTCATGGTGATGTTTTTCCCAGCAGGCACTTCAAAACTCTGCCAGTTTCTGTCTGTTACCCAGTTCCACAGCCACTTCCACATTTTTAGATATTTGTTGTAACAGCACAGCTTCTGTTAGCAATTACTGTCTTAGCTTATTTGGGTTTCTACAACAAAAACACCTTAGACTAGGTGGCTTACAAACAAGAGAAACTTTTTTTCTCAACAGTTCTAAAAGCTGGGAATTCCAGCATTAAGGCACTGGCAGACTCAGTATCTGGTGAGAATCCACTTCCTGGGACATAGAGGGCCATCTTCTTGCTGTCTCATGGTTGAAGGGGTAAGAGAGGCATGCTTTGGGTTCTCTTCTATAGGGGCATTAATTCCATTCATGCAGGCTGCGCCCTCATGACCTTATCTCTTCCCGAGGTTGTCCACCTCCAGGTACCATCATATTGCAAGTTAGGATTTAAACATATGAATTTTTCCTTCTTTTTCAAGTTTTTATTTAAATTCTAGTTAGTTAACATGCAGTGTACTCTTAGCTGCAGGCGTAGAATTCAGTGAGTCATCACTTACATACAACACTCAGTGCTTGTCACAAGTGCCCTCCTTAATACCCATCACCCATTTAGCCCATTCCCCTCCCCCCACCCACCTCTCCTCCAGAAACCCTCAGTTTGTTCTCTATCGTTAAAAGTCTCTTAAGGTTTGCTTCCCTCTCTTTTTTTTTCCCCTTTCCCTATGTTCATCTGTTAAACATATGAATTTGAGACGAACACAAATACTCACCTTAACAGGAACCACTATCTGCTCAGTAAACATATGTTAAAGAACTTCAAAACTTTTTTTTTTTTTTTAACCGTAAAGCTATCTTTCTGCCTGTTTGTGATGAGAGCCCAATGAGGGATACTTATGTTCAAGTTTCTATAACTTGTGCTTGGAAAGTAGAGCAGTTAACTAGAACTAGAAGCTATCCATCTCCTGGAGATTGTAAGAATTCTGGTATTTCTTTCTTTTTTTTTTTTTTAAGATTTTATTTATTTGACAGAGAGAGACACGGCGAGAGAGGGAACACAAGCAGGGGGAGTGGGAGAGGGAGAAGCAGGCTTCCCGCCGAGCAGGGAGCCCGATGCAGGGCTCAATCCAAGGACCCTGGGATCATGACCTGAGCCGAAGGCAGACGCTTAACGACTGAGCCACCCAGGTGCCCCAGAATTCTGGTATTTCTTGATGAAGAATAAGAAAAGAAAGATTTTTTTCCTCCACTGTGGTGAAAAAGCTTGTTGTGTCCTGTGAAGTTAGAGAATTTTTTCATACTGTAGAATTTATGTATCTGTCTTTTAAAACAAAATAAAAATTATAAATGATTAACAGTGAAGCATTATATTTAAAAGAAAGTTATTTGGCATTTAAGTTGAAAATCCTTTCCCCCAAGAATACTTGAATTCTAGATACTTACCTTTTGGACTGTTTATTATTCCAAGCTTTATTAATCAGTGGATGCTACAACTGACATTTCCATGAGAAGAAATTTTTAAGCCATAAAGACATATTCCATCTACTCAAAAATCTGAAAATATTCTGAGAGCAGCAATTTACAGGTTTTTATATACAAAGGGACACTATTATTCCAATACTCAAATGTCCTAAAGATATTAGCCATTTTCAAAGATATTGAAAGTTTTATAAAAGAACCTTATACCTTAGTTCCTATCATTACCATTCCATAAACCTCAAAAAGAAATATTTCCATAAAAAAGGAGGCCATTATATTTGGTAAGTTTTCTTGTAGCACGAGATATATATCATAGAGATAATCATTACTTACTTTGAATTATGAAGATAAAAACATTTTATGAAGGAAATCATTATGTAAGTGAAATGTTTATTATTAGGTGTGTCTTATTTCTAGCATTTTCTTATCAAGCATTTGATGTTAGTTTAGTTATTTAAATCAATTAGGGTAGTTTATGCCAAGCAGATATATTTAATATTCCATGTATTTAAAATGAGTAGAAAAATATCATCTTCATGTTTTCTGAATTGGACAGATCTTTTTAATCTTAGCCTACTTTATTGGGGCCTATTTACCTCCCCACTATAGATTAAACATGACATTAGGTAGAATGTGAAGTACTTTTAAAATATCATATGAGACTGAAGTAATTAAAGGAGAAAATTGACCAATTTTCTGATCAAGAACCATACAGTTGTTGTGTTGTCTTCCTTAATCAATAAGTTCCTGCAGGAGTCAAGCCATTATGGTCACCCTGCAAAAGTAGGGAGGACTTTCATTAAGATTTGATTGACATGTCAAGAGTAGTGACACAGGGGAGGTGCTTGGGTGACTCAGTCAGTTAAGCATCCCTCTTGATTTCAGCTCAGGTCATGATGTCAGGGTCCTGAGACTGAGCCCCAAGTCAGACTCCACACTGGACGTGGAGCCTGCTTGAGATTCTCTCTCTCCTTCTCCCTCTACCCTTTCCCCTGCTCCTGCTCTCTTCTCTCCCTCTCTCTTCCTAAATGAATAAATAAAATCTTAAAAAAATATAGTGGCACAGGGCAGGGATCTCAAGGAAGTCTGAAGTGTCTGGAGAGTACTAGAAAAAGAGACTGGCTCAGGAGTTTTTATCATGTTTAAGGGTGCAGTAGGGGTGAGGTGGGGGCTTACGTGGTTCCAGTTTCCTGCGGTTTCTACAGGAGAAAGCACCAGGCATTCTTATTAGCTCACCCAGATGTGGACACAGGGGATGAGGAAAGGATGATGTTTAAATGTTCTCAACAGGTAAACATTGAAAAATGGAGTCAGATTCCTTCTTGGTCACTCATCTGTGAACAGCTGTGCCTGATAGTTTGAATGATAACCTAATAAAAGCAAAGACATTCATATTTTGTGAGGCATTATTAAAAATGAAATGATTTCAATAGTGTATCATTTCATTAATAAATTAGAAAGACACAGTGTTTGAAGAATTTAGAGTAGTAATAATACTTAACATTTTTGAAATATTTTGTTTTCCCTCAAGTACTTTTATATCAGAAACCATATTATCCTTGAATTTCTTAAGGCATAGTGTTATTCATATTTCAGAATATTAAAAAATATTAAGTCTGCATAGACAAGGTAGATTCTTTAATGTTCTACTAACTAGAATAAAATATATTTCTTGTGTCTTGAGAAGTTCTTGATTGGAAACAAATTTAATCTCAATTCATATTTTGTTTTCTGTCTCCCAAGATAATATGGTAGGGGGTAGAAATGGCTTATATTATGACGATCTGGCAATATTAAGAATTATGTTACCACACTAAATTATTGCAAGACTATGAAGTTTTTATATTCTAAATTTGATTACTCCAGTCACAAAGTAGTCAAACACATCCAGAAAAATTTTGATTCAGAAAAACCTTTATATTGATTCAGTAGTGTTGAAATAATAATGATGACAATAACACCACTAATAAAAATACCAACTATTTTTTTCTGGAAGTAGACACACTTGTTCTAAAGCTCATATGAAAAATATAAACATTCTATGATAACTGTAAAATACTGAAAATAAAATTAAATGTTGGGAACTAGAATAACATTCTGTAAAGTCTCTGTAATTAAGACAATATGTTGGTGACCTATGAAAAGTTATATATTTGGAACAAACTAAAACATCAAATACAAGGACATGGAAATTTACTGTACATAAGGGTAGCATTTCAAATCACTGAAGAAAATTATCTTTTTACTAAAAGCCTGAAAACAACAGCATAGCCATTTGGCCACAATGACACCTGAATCAAAATAAACTGCTTAGACCCCTACATGCAACAAATCGGATCAAAGATCTAAATGTTAAGATAGATTTGAAATTATAAAAAAACTAAAAAATTATATATTATATAAAAATATAAAAATATATAAAATTATATATTTCATTATATCCTAAATGTTGGGAAACTTTTGAATTCTGGCCCCAAAATCTAGGTGCAATGTTTTATTGCCAGTCTATATTATATAAAAATAAAACAGAAACTTCTGCGTGACCAAAAAACAAATAAACAAAAGGGCAATGTCCAAGAAAAGGAGTAATTGGGAAAAAAATCTTGCATGATATTAACGAATAAAGCATTAATATTCCTCACATAAAAATAAATCTAAAGTAATATGTAAGTATAAAAAATTCAAAAGACATATAAAATGAAGAAAAGACAAAGTTCATACACACAAAAATATGCTCATTTCCCCAATGATTACAAATATATACTACATCTATGAGGATGTATATGTACACATATTTATGTATATACTCACAAATATATTTGTATGTGTATTTACACAATTGACAGGAACAGCATACTATGAAATTGGAGTTTTAATTTTCAGTCAGGACACAAAGAATATCTTTTTTTTTAAGATTTTATTTATTTATTTGACAGAGAGATAGAGAGAGAGCATAAGTAGGCAGAGTGGCAGTCAGAGGGAAAGGGAGAAGCAGGCTTTCCGCTGAGCAAGGAGCCAGACGTGGGGCTCGATCCCAGGACCCCAGGATCATGACCTGAGCCGAAAGCAGCTGCTTAACCAACTGAGCCACCCAGGCACCCCAAGAATACCTCTTGATGCAAAAGATATAGTTTGAGTTGGAAGTGCGACAGCAATTTCTTCATGATTTTATGCTATCAAGTTCTGCCTCAGTCTAATCTCATGCATAAATAATACCTACACTTGATGATGGAATGGCAAAGGACTGCTAGACATGCATGGCATGGTGGCTAGATAGATCTTTTTCAGGATGTGCAACTTAGGTAGCATGATCACGTACCTTTTCTTCAATACTCTAGTCTCAAAAACAGCCCAGTAAAAAGTCAGAAACTATTTCTCCATAGAATAGTTATTTGCTAAAAGGTGGCTTTGTCTACAAACCCCCAAGGAATTCTATTGACATTCTCGTCTAGGACCCAGAACAGGTTCAGATGTCACCTCCTGATCAGGTTCACATGCTGAGCTCTGTTATATATAATGTATACGGACCAAGTTCTAGTACAGACATATTTGGACTAGACACAGGCAAGAGACGTTGACCAGCTTCATTTTTTCTGCCTCCACACAAATCTAGAAGCAGAAATATAGTATATGCTCCCTACTTTAAGTTACCAACTTAAGTACCCTGTTTTCTTTTTAAAGATAAAAAAATGTGAGCTTCTTCCATGTCCTTCACTCTAGTAAGAGAAATCCTTATGCCCCACACAGCATGTTTACTGAATAAGAAAAACTCTATGGAATGGTGTATTCAACTTCTCCTCTCTGTAGTGTGACTATTGTCAAAACACCTAGCCCGGGGAACTTGCTGATAACTGGTGTCTAGATTCTTTCAGCATGGCATAGAAATATGGTGGATCAGTGATCTGGAAAGGTGAAAGATACTGGTTAGACACTGAGATGCTTGAAGGTGAGGTTCTGGAGATGGTGTAGTTATTAGTGACCTTATAGTGTAGATTAAGACCATGGGAATTGTTAGTTTAGCTTAGAGGAGGAAAACATGATTGAATGGAGGAGCACAAAGATCCAAAAGACCGGAATGTTGACTATTTTGAACCAATCTTGAATAGGAATATTAAGGTGATTGTAAATAATGACAGGAATAATATTAAGGAGTGAAATGCCATGAATAGAATCGGTAATTATTTTAAAAATGTGGGGCGGGGTGACCCCCAAATCAGTAGTGGACAGGAACAATGGTGTTAAAGTCTAATAACATTTGTTTTCCAAGTGAGAAGAAATCGTTGAAGAAATAAGAAGAAATA
Organism: Zalophus californianus; assembly: GCF_009762305.2. Classification (NCBI taxonomy): domain Eukaryota; kingdom Metazoa; phylum Chordata; class Mammalia; order Carnivora; family Otariidae; genus Zalophus; species Zalophus californianus. The sequence goes on along the minus strand of NC_045600.1, from coordinate 56,017,263 downwards.
TTTACGAAGTGGCCTTGAGATGCAAAGCAAATACAAACCCCACTTTAAATAATTTGGGAGAAACGAGTGTGCTCTGGGGACAAGCATGTTTGAGTAGTACACTAAGCTGAAATAAACAGTTGGAAAGAAGTCAAAGATTTAAAAACATATACTAATGATATATCATGAATTCCAGCACAAGCAATAAAATGGTTTGGGCAGATATTGAGGAATGTGTACTAGAGTCAATTTCAGGAAAAGTCTATAGGATAACTGTTTGGGTTCTGGTAGTCCAGGAAATTAAGTGATCATAGTAATTCAGTGTTTTTAGCAAGAAATTTTGAGCCTATTTTCAACCAGATCGGTGTGTAAGCTTCTGGGATGGACAAGAACCATGGTGTCATGACCTCCAATGCTACAGTGGCTGTTTGGTGGGGTTATTTACTAAGACTAGACCTTAGGACCTCAATAGGGTTGATAAAGTAAACTTACAGAGGAATTCTATACATGAATTCCAGAGGCTGGAGGTGTTGCATCAGTTTGAATAAGCATTTAAAAATGTGGATGTGAGGGTGCCTGAGTGACTCAGTCAGTTAAGTATCTGACTCTTGATTTCAGCTCAGGTCATGATCTCAGGGTCACGACATCAAGCCCTGCATTGGGCTCCATGCTGAACATGGAGCCTGCTTAATATTCTCTCTCTCTCTCTCTCTCTCTGTCTCTCCCTCAGCCCCCCAAACCCATCTCTCTCTCTCTGAAAAAAAATGTGGATGTCTACTAAGAACTAATGTTAGAGGGTTTCATTCTGAATTATTGGCATTAATAATTTCAAATCTCTATCATTTACTGACCTATGTAGAGAACACTAACTGCAGTGATCATCTTAAGTAGTCCATCTACATTTTTAATTCCTAGCTATATTTTAAATTGGATCATATAGGTTAGTATAAATCATCTATTAATAAAAAGTATCTCTATAATTGCTTTAAAAAAGTGTGAATCTCTGGGTTTATGCAAATTCTGCCTTACTAAGAATAATTTACTAACACTTCTTTTATTTGAAACAGGAAGCCATTGAGATTAAATATTTGTGGTTAATATACAAATACCCATGTGAGAAATTAAAATAATTTGGTTTGCTTTTTATTGAAATTGATTTCCTCATATTATATCAGAATCATATAGGCAATAGGCAAATCCCATTAGCCTGCACTTGGGATCTTCACCCATTTGATGCTCTCCTATTCTTCCCAGTCAAGTGTCCAGCTCTCATTACAACAAGTCTGATTCCATAGGCACCACAAATCTACTGGTTCTTATCTACTGGTTATTATATTCTTATAAAAAACACTTTCTTGAAGGCCTCCCAAATCTTTCCTTGTTTCCTTTCCTCCTTCTAGATAGTCCATAAAATGCACTGTGGTCAGCTTTGATTGAAAGATTTTTATTGATTCGTATTCTTCTTGAGTATACTTTCCCCCTTTTTCTGCTTCTCTAATTGATTATCATAGTTCAAGACCCAGGTAATTCCTCACTGTTCACAATCTGTTTCCAAATTCTAACACCATGTGTTGAAATTTGTAAAATGTTGTGATCTGTATTATTCATTTTGTCTGCTCCTGTAAAATTCCATTTAACTGTCTTAATGTGTATGACTGTATATTAAGTGAAAAGGTGACTTCAGGAGCCAAAGGACTTCAAGTTTATGCCCTCACATATATACAGTTATTTATTAAATAGACAAATGTATATTTAGAAAAACATGAGTGATCATAGTTGTTGTCTTTGTTTAGAAATCTATATTTATTTTCCCTGTACATCTCTTTTCTATTATTTTTAACAGAGGGCTTAAACCAAAAATTTGGACACAGATTTGTCAAGGTTCATATTCACATTTTTAATTTCTGCTTTGGTAGGACATAAGTTGTACTCAAAAATTCAAACTATGGGCATCTTTATAGTAAAAAAATGTGTAAAGGAAAATGTCCAGCATTTTATTAGCTGATCCTACTGTGAAAGAAACCATCATACCAAGCAAGATGAATAGCCGAACTTGATTTTATTTCGATACCAATGCCAGCAATAAAGAGAGCTTAGACAAGGATAGAACCAGTTCCACTGAAATAAAAGGCAGGAGAGTTTTAAGAAGGAAGTAGTTTTACAGCTTAAAGCAAGATATCCACTGAAGTTAGACTCCTACCCTCCCCCAGAAACTGAGAGATAGGGCACTATCCCCCTTGATGATTACACTTCAAAGGGATGGCCCCAGGTCCTTGAGAAAGACAGTCCTGGGTTGTAACACTGGGAAGAAGTTTTTAGAAAGGGTGAAATCTTGTAAGGGCACAGAAAAAAAATTGCAAGTTTTCCAAAGAAAAGGATCGTGGAAAAATGAGGTCAGGGACCTAGAGTCAGAAAGAAACCTGTCTAAAGTTAGGTCAAGTTGAGCAGAATGTTGGTCATTTTGTCTTTATTCATTAAAGGGCAATATACATCCTTTAGGTCCAATGATCTTTCTATAGAAGAAATTCTACTTTAAGTAGAATTATATATACTATATATTAATATTATTAATATATAATGTGATGTTATATATTAATATATTAATATTAATTATATATTGATATTCTTTAATGAAAAGAAGCAGAATCTAAGTTCAGAGATAGAAACTAAAATAAAAGTATACATCGTTCAGTGGGATAAAATTTTAAAATATAAAGTAAGTTTCTTTTAAAACTCTAATTCACATGATATTTATTAAAAATAGTGTGTTATGCATTCTGATATCAACTTTGGAACCAATTAAATTACATGAACCCTATTATTTGTTTTCCTCAGAGACTTTAAGATCAATGTTCCATCCATAGTCCATTAAGGATAAATGTTTTACATATCTTTTCCAGTAACTGTTGGTAGCTGAAGCCTGTGAAAATTTTACCGCTGGGAACTTTAAAAGAAATGGAAAAAAATACATCTACAAAGAAATATTTGAAGGGATAATTCCTTCAAACTGGACCTTTCTACTATCACAAGTTTTTTGTGTCCAAAATCTATGTGTGCATATACTAAAAATTTGTTATGAGTTAGGAAATATGAAAAATGCAACTTAGGAAATAAACAAAATGGCTATATTTAAAATAACCAGTAGTTGTATTAAATGCTGCAAAATTTACTTCTTGATACCTTGAAACTACTAAGATTTTTAAATGAAATTGTTCAAATACTGTGCAGAGTAGCAGAATCAGATACTGTTTACCTCATTTGAAATATAAGGAAATAGACACAGATATGGAGGAATTTTCAACGTATCCAAGATTCTAATATAACAAAATGGAATATTTTAAATTCTATTATGGTCTGATTTGGGGACATGTGCTTTATTAGGCATTTTGGGGACAGTTATTTTAAAATTCTACATACTAGATTATATATACATAATATATATATCAGTCTGTGCAATGCTCACTTGTTTTTATGTTTTCGACAAGTAGTTGACTTCTAATCTACAGACTTATTTGCATTTTAGACATTAAACATATTCAACATTAGTGCATTACAGCAGATATATAAAACAAGATTTATTTCTCCATCTAGAGGTTCAGCTTCAATAAATGAATATTATACAAATGACCTGAAGACACTCTACCAAAGAGACTGGTTTATTTAGTCCTCATACTGGATATCAGTTCAGGCACTTTTCGACTATTCAAGGTATTCCTTCTGCTTTCTTTTTCTATATTACATTTTTAGCCTCACCAATTATTTATTTTTCCTTCAAAGAAAGGATACAGTATATTTTTCGTTCAACAACTCTAATTTACACTGAAAAACTTTGAATTAGCAAGTGGATACTTACACATAGCAGATAAAATTAGTATTAAAAATATAGTTATTATAAATCCTTTTTTTATATTAGCACTCCCTTTCTTATAAACAAGGAGAAGCTTTATGATCTGCATTTCTCATGCTTTATGGCAGTACTACAAATCTTAAAAGATACCATTCACTGGAACAAACCCCATAATTAGAGTAAATAGTTGTATATGCAAAACTCATTTGAGAAAAGATTCTCAAGGCTCTGGAAAGGGTTCATGATAATTATGAAAGTGAAGCACAGGTGGGATTTATTATTAAAGACAATAAATTAGGAAATTGAGCCATGTTACCCTGATATTCTATGGGATGAATTTAGTCACAGAAATATATGTGATATCTTGGATATCAAGCTGAGTTATATTTAAATCATTGTAAGGCATTATTTTTTTATTGATGTCATGGAATTATGATGATTATGTAAACATAAAAATAAAATATTTTTAAAGTATCAAGTTAAATAGTCCATATATTTATGATTATGATTTAACCTAAACATGGTATATCTATCTAGAAGGAAATATAGTTCCAGAATTAAGTGCAGGGAGAAAACTAGTAATATATTTAGCTGCAAATTTCTCTGCAGCATTTGTACTCTAAAAGGTAGTTTTTAGTTGTGCATTTTATGTCTAGGTAACAAATTCCTAACTGATTCAGCTACAACTTTACACTCCCTGTGGAGCATAGGTAAAAAACTTAGAGTGTCATATTCCTTCTGTTTCAAATTAGCTTTTCCCCATTATTCTAGTGTATATTACCAAGATTTTCCATATGTGGGTAGGCACAGTTTGTCCCCCCATAAGACTCATGTGGAAACAAAAATAAAGTGAGAATATTCATTGTATAAATATGTTCTTTAACATTGTGGATTTTAAGTACCATAAGCTCATTTAATTGAGAAGTAAATTCTCTATATTCACACAAGTAACTATGTTTTCTGAATTTTACTACCAGACTGATGCAAATACTACTGATATCAAAAAAGTGGCCACTTGATCTCTATAGACTAAATATAATTTAAAAATTAATTTATTGTTTATTGCGTTCAAATATTGATCAAATCTGCAAGTCTAATACTTGCTTCTGTCTTTCTCCTTACTTGCATTCAATTAAACCTTTGCTGGGCACCTGGGTGGCAGAGTCGGTTGAACGGCTGGCTCTTAGCTTTGGTTCAGGTCCTGATCTCAGGGTTCTGAGATCGAGCCCTGCATAAGGCTTGGGGCTCAGCATGGTGTCTGCTTAGGATCTCGCCTTCTCCCTCTGCCCCTCCCCCCACCCCATCCCCACCTTCGTGCGCACGCGCGCGCTCTCTCGCAAATAAATAAATAAATCTTTTTAAAAAATAAAGTTTCTTGGGGCGCCTGGGTGGCTCAGTTGGTTAAGCGGCTGCCTTCGGCTCAGGTCATGATCCCAGGGTCCTGGGATCGAGTCCCACATCGGGCTCCCTGCTCAGCGGGGAGTCTGCTTCTCCCTCTCCCTCTGCCTGCCTCTCTGCCTACTTGTGCACTCTCTCTCTCTGTCAAATAAATAAATAAAATCTTTAAAAAAAATAAAGCTTCTTTGTTGATTTATTTTTGTTTTTAGGCTTGTTTGTTTCTCTCTCTTTTTTTGTGTCTGTCTACTCCATGCTTTAAACTATTTTCATTGGCATTTTCTCCAGTCTCTTAGATTGATCACTCCCTTTTATGTAAATCAAATGAATTTGTACGTCTCCAGGTCTGACCTCTCTCCAAGTCTTATCTTTCATTTTCACAAACCACTAGACAATATGGCAGACATATCAAAAAATAGACTAAAAATTGATTGTTGATTGTATAAGATCCCAATTTCAATTAATACTGTTCTATGCAGTTCTTACTCATCTTGATGTCACCATAATTCTTTCAGTCACCTTGTTTTGCAACATTGAAATTATTTCAGGTAAAGCCCTCTTGTTACCCACATCTTAGGAGTTTACCAAAACCATCTACTCTAACTTTGTGCTTTTTCATCTCTAACCATCTCTAGCCATTTCAAATTTTTCACATGTTCATCTAGATAAACCTAGTAGCTTCTTAATCGATCTCTACTCTCCTAAATTTTGACTTTTTCATTTTTTTTTCTGTGAACAGTTGTCGGTTCTGAAGATCAATTTCAAACATATTAGTTCCTCAAAAACCTTTCCATGAAAATTTTACAGATAAATTACAACTTTTTCATAATACTATGCTGTGTTCTTCACAACATATTGTAGTGAAAAAATCAAGATAGAATGTGTAGCATGATATTAATGACACATTAAAAAATAAAAAGAATAAAAATATTTACATGACTTTTTCTGGGGGAGTAAAAGAAAGAAATAAAGGGTGATAGAAGCTAATCTCCTTATATACTTCTTTTTTTCTTTTTTTTAAAGATTTTATTTATTTATTTGACAGAGAGAGACATAGTGAGAGAGGGAATACAATCAGGGGGAGTGGGAGAGGGAGAAGCAGGCCTCCTGCCCAGCAGGGAGCCCGATGTGGGGCTCGATCCCAGGATCCTGGGATCATGGCCTGAGCCAAAGGTAGGCACTTCACGACTGAGCCACCCAGGCATCCCTTATTTATTTATTTATTTTTTCTTAACATTGAAAGTTTTTACCCTTTTATCAACCTTTCCCTATTTCCCCCACCCGACAGCCCCTGGCAACCACTTTTCTACTCTATTTCTATGATTTGGGATGTTTTGTTGCAATTCTGCATATAAATGATAACACATAGTATCTTTCTTTCTCTTGTCTGGCTTATTTCACTTAGCATAAGGCCCTCAAGATCCACCAATGATGTGCAAATGGCAGAATTTTTTTTCATAACTCATCTAGATAACGTAGATATCTTACATCACCTTTATCCATTCATCCATTGATGAACACTTAGGTGGTTTCTATATCCTGGCTATGGTAAATAATGCTGCAGTGAACATGGGAATACAGACACGTCTTTGAGATCCTGTTTTTATTTCTTTTGGATGTATGCCAGAACTAAGATTGCTGGGTCATAAGGTACTTCTATTTTTAATGTTCTGAGGACCCTCTATACTGTTTTCCAGACTGGCTGCACCAGTTTACATTTCTACCAACAGTGTAAGAAGGTTCCCCTTTTTCCACATCTATGCCAACACTTGTTATCGATTGTCTTTTTGATTCCAGCCATTTTCACAGGTGTGATGTGATATCTCACTGTGGTTTTGGCTTTCATCTCCCTGATGATTAGTGATGTTGAACAACTTTTCATGTACCTGTTGGCCATTTGTGTGTCTTCTTTGGAAAACTGTCTATTCAGTTCCTCTGCCCATTTTTCAATCCTGTTGTTTGTTTTTATTTTGCTACTGAGTTGTATGAGTTCTTTAATAAATAAGAATTCAAATATTATCATTTTGGAATCCTTATTTAAATAGCATATCTGCCAATGATCATTAGTAGAAATGTCACAAAAACAAAGGCAGCCAGACATATATATATCCCCTTGTATTTGTCAGCATCCTCTAGAGAAAAAGAACCAACAGGATCTATATAGAGAAAAAGATTTATTATAAGAAATTAGCTCACATGATTATGGAGGTTGAGAAATCCCAAGATCTCAGGAGAGATCCAACAGTGCAGCTCTAGTTTGAGTCCTAAAGCCTGAGAATCAGGGGAGGATTGTATAAATTCGTCTGAAAGCCAGCAGGCATGAAATCCAGGAAGAGTTGTTTTTGTTCAAGTCTGGAGACATGAAGAGATCAATATTCCAGTTCAACCAGTCAGAAAGGAGGAATTGCCTCTTATTCATGGGGTGAGGTGGGGGGAGGGGTTGTTGTATTCAGGCTTTCAGTGAACTGGACAAATTTCAACTACCCTGGAGAGGGCAATTTGCTTTACTTAGTTTACCATAATCTTATCTAAAAATACCCTCACAGACCAATCCAGGTTAATATTGATTAGATATCTGGGCACTCTGTGGCCCAGTCAAGTTGGCATATAAAATTAAACACACCCTTGAATGGAAGTATGCACAATTTTATATGAAGCAGTCTTGTCAAAAAGATTTGAATGTGAATATGATCAAAACTCTAAACATACCAAGTCATAAGAAACTAGTTTGTGACTAGAATCATCAGTGTTCAGACTACTGTTATTAGATTTATGAATTGTTTTCTCAATAAAATATGCCAAGTAATCAAAAAAAGATGGAAACTTGAAACATGAAATGATATGTAAGAGCCATTTTCCAAGTCACAATATATAGAAATTGTGTGATGATTGAAATAGTTTTAAAAAATAGATATTTGATGAAAAAGTTTCAGAGATGGATAGTAGTAACAGTTGCATAACAATATAAATGTACTTAATGCCATTGAGTTATACGTTTCAAAATGCTTAACATGGTAAATTTTATTTTATGTACCTTTTACCATAATTTTTAAAATATTTAAAATTTAAAAATTAAAAAAACATGAAAAGTTGATATTTGAACACATAAAAAATGAGTATTATTAACAACATAATAAAATTAAAAAAAAAAAGATAGACCTGTGCAGGGGGAGACCATACAAAGACCCAGGGAGAAGACAGCCATACACAAGCCAAGGAGAGAGAGGTCTCAGAAGGAACCAACTGTGTGGATACTTCAATCTTGGACTTAAAGCCTCCAAAACTGAGAAATTTCTGTGGCTTACATCCCTAGTCTGTGGTATTTGTTACAGCAGCCTGAGCAGACTTATACACATCCTAGAGCATAACCCTCTGGGGGTTACTTGTCTATTACCTAGGGTGAAAGTTTGGAGGATAGGGTTGTTGTGTTAGAAAGTACATACATTTGTATCTTGTTTGGGATTGAATCATTGTCCTGAGAAAGGATAAGGGAATTAATGCTCCCACCTGTGTTCCTTTCTGTTCATTTGCTCCAGGCCTGAGGTGATCATTCTCTTTAACCTTTGTCACTCCTGGTGGTTAGGAAACGCTTATTACTACCAATGAATTATAATACTCCTTTCTAAAAAATGCTTTGTAATTTTGTTTGTCACCATGTTAAATCTGTCGATTAATTTGGGAAGAATTGACATGTGTGCTTGAAAATTCAAAACTATTGCTTACATGTACTTCTGTGTCTCAGGACAAAGCCTTTTTAAGAATATAACTTCTATATGTGTTCATCTGAAAAAAAATGAGTATTATTTTAGGTTTATAATGGTATTGTGGCTGTTTTTTAAGAGTGCATTTTATCTAGGGATACCTATTAAGTTTTTTCAGTTGAAGTGATGATTCACTGGATATGATGTAAAATAATCCAGGAGGAGACATGGAAAGTGATATAAACAAATTGATGTACTCATAATTGTTGATGAGGATAATGTGTATTTTATATTATACTCAAAAATTCTGTATTTGTGTAAAATTTCCAGAATAAAAATTTTCAAAAATATAGTAATATTTCTTTATTTCTATTTTTCACTATTCTTTGGAGAACTATTCCTATACCTTTACATTTGAATGTCATACATTCTCTTTGTACCATTTTTTAAGCAAAATAGATATGAACATGCATTTCTCTTCAGAATTGAGACATTTTTCTTTGTTAAAAAATGGGAATAATAATATCCACTACATATTATGATCATGTTGAAGAGACACTAGATCAGGTAACACTCGCATAAGCACAGTTACAGTGTCTGCTTATATGCATTAGTGTTCTTCTCTCCCTTTCTTAATTGACAGAACATTTCTGATTCTTGGAGGATTCATTTTTCCAGAATTCTCCTTTTAGTTCCACCTTTTATTTGTCATAAAAACAAAGCTTAGCACTCTGATCTTTTGTCTGAAACAACACTGACATTTGTTTTCTCAAATCACATTTTGTGACAAAGTTGTGATAATAACTCAGGAACAAAAGGAAAGAAAGAAACCATAAGTTATATAAATTTATTTTATCCTTTGTGAATTTTGGCAGTTAGAAGAGTTAGGTTACTTACATTGTTTCAAGCATTGTGTAAAGTTTGATATAATCCTTAACCATTTCTATCCAAAATGGCCCAGGCTCAGTGAAGAGACATTCACCTACCTGGTCATACTTTGCAAGTTATCACGAGGGTTGCAATTTCCATCATCAAGATATAGCCTTCTTGTCCCTCTCTGGGACTCAGAAATCTGGCTCCTGAGATAAGGATGGTTAGGAATATACATTATTAGGATAGATAAGAGAAAGATCAATAATCTATGATGAAAATCATTCTTATGTTTAAAAATCAAATGAAGAAAAGAAGAAAATGGTGACTGTCAACAGTCCAGGAAGGAAGCAAGATATTTTGGAGCAAAATTACACAATTTAGAAAACTATTTCAGACATTTAGTTCCAACTTTATGGTTGCATGAGCTTTGTCTCGACCATATGTGAGAACAGGCTCTGTATGACAAAGGACATGCTGGATGAGAAAGAGATTAGGGAAGATAAAATTGTCTGTTCTACCACTGTGCCTAACCAAGCAAGATGCAGGAGCATGAGATGGTTTTCTTAATTCAATAAATATCTAGTGAGCAAACCAGTGTTGCTCTGCACTCAGAAAAACTGCAATCTTTTAACAATTTCATTTAACAAGAAAGACGTCAGGTCAGGCTGAAGTGTTAGTTACCTGAAGTAAATGCCCTATTTATGTTGTGTGGGGGAAGAAGTGTTAAGCCATGAAATATAAAGTGAAGAAGTGAAGAGAGAGCCAGGAAAAGTGATCAGTTTGACACCAATACTAAATGTCAGTGGGCAGAAAGGAAATACTCAAGCGTTGACAGAAGTATCTAGTACTTATGTTAATTATTTTATGATTAAAAAAATCATTATTGGTATTATAAGCACAAAAACTATACATATATAAAAACACAGAAGAGCAAATAACATGTTAGCATATCTATTCCTGAATATTTATTTGGTAAATTTGCAAAGATATTCTACTACCAAGACTTAATATTCATCATGAGGAGACAAAATGTTAAAAAAAAATAATTGAAGTGAACCATATGTCTGCTGGAAAAGAAAATGTTCGACACACTGTCTTGAATAGTTTAAGTCTCAGCTTTGTATGGTGACTTCAGTTTTCTCCCTTTGTCATTCCAACAGATTATTTAATTACCTATAACTATTTCTCACAGCTTTCTTACTTTTAATGCTTATTGTCCTCTGAAACCATACAGACCACAGAGACTTTTTTAAAAAGGGAAAAATGAAGGGGGGGAATTGGAGGGGGAGAGGAATCATGAGAGACTGTGGACTCTGAGAAACAAACTGAGGGGAGGGGTTGAGGGGATGGGTTAGCCTGGTGATGGGTATTAAAGAGGGCACATACTGAATGGAGCACTGGGTGTTATATGCAAACAATGAATCAGGGAACATTACATCAAAAACTAATGATATAATATATGGTGATTAACATAACATAATAAAATTTAAAAAAAAGAAAAAAAAATCAATGCCACAAAAGCTTGACTCCATGCTAGGGAGATTTTAGGAATCATGGAATTATTAGAGTGAGGATAAAGCCTTATCAACTTCACCTAGTGACTTAGATAATTTGCTTTAGTTTTAATACCCCTATATTCTTCTTTACAGGTTTTTCTAGTGACCTGTTGAGAGTATAAGTCAAATTCCATTTACTCTCTCTCATTGAAGTCAATTAGTATGTTTTTATTTTCCCACAACTTTTATATATTTTCCTCATGTTGAAAGATATGATATCATATGTTAGAGGTAATCATTTTATATTGCCTATATTTTATTTAAAAAATGTTTTATTATCCAATATTTGTTACTCTATTTTAAATGCTACAACAACATGATTAGTTTAAATACAGAACAACAATCCTTTTATAGAACAAAATCCCTGGTACTAACTTTTAAAAAATATATCTGTCTTTTCTTCCATGTGTTTTGTATACCTTCTTTTAAAAGAAAAGCTGAAAGAGAGTAAGGTATGTATCGGGTCCTTGTTATTCCCAGTAGAAGAATATAATTTATGAGTTACTTTAGCCTTCAGCAGTTTCTGTATTATTTTTGCTAAAGTCCATATATGATATGACCAATTGGTTATGGCTCTCTTCCTTCCTGGCCAAGGATATATATTTTTCAACCACATGTTGAAAAAGAAAATAAGTCCCTTGAAAATTTCTTCTCAAAATTGCTATGATCTACCTAAATTTTGTTGCTCACTGTTTGGTGTAGCCACATATGCCTGTGGTTTCTAATTCTGGTCTCGTCAGTCACCTTCTTAGTAAAACAGGAGCATCATGCAACCTTAAGACATCTGGTTTGCAGTGCAGAAATAATTGAGCTACCATATATTTTCTGTTCCTTTTAAATACTTATACCATGGCAACTGCAACTTAATTCCACTAATTCACATTAGTAAAGAATAACTAAAAACAAAAAGTAAAATCATGACTACATCAGTTGTTCTATATTGCTGCATATATAACCAATTACCACAAATTTTGTGACTTAAAATAACACACACCTTTATCATCCCACAGTTTCTGAGTTGGAAGTCTTGGCATACTGTGGCTGGATCCTCTGCTTGGTGTCTCACAGATTTCTGTCAAGATATTGGCTGGGTTGAGTTTTCACCAGGGACTGGCCTGGGGAAAACTCCACTTCTAAGCATCCAAGTTATTGAAAGAAGAAACTCCTTTAGGTTTGAATGACTGAGGACTCCAGCTCTTTGCTGGCTATGGCTAAAAGCCACCTTCAGGTCCTAGAAATTACTCATAGTTCCTTGTGGCTCTACTCAGTTTCTTGCCACAAGAACTTCCTCAACATAGCTGCTTCATCAAACCAACAAGGATAATCTTCCACTGCAGTCTGCTATGATAAAGTTTTATATATAATAACATCACTAAAGGGAATGACGTCCCTATGTCCCCCAAAAGAGTGTCACATTCTGTCGGTTAGAAACAATTCACACATACTGCCTGCCCTCTGTGTGAGGGGATTACATGGTGGTGTGGACGCTAAGAGTTTGTGGGGGTGGGAGGGCATCTTACAGTCTGTTCATCACAATGACGCTCATACAAATGTAAATGTATCAAAGATTTTATTTAAGTCATTAGTATTTTAACTGGTTCAGAGTAGAATTGAGTAAAGCACTTGTACAGTCAGATAAGGAATTCTGGAATGAATTTTACAAATCGATGCAAAAATTCATGAATCTGGTCAATAGCCTCAGGGCATTGAATCAGATACAATCTATATTTCTATGGAAAAAATCATCTGCACTCTTGGTTTTCAACAACTAATAGTAATATAGCTCATAAATAAGTGATTGTGAAATAACTCAGGGGCAAAGAAAGATGCCAAACCTCTGGGAGTCAGATGACCCAGCAGAAAAAAAAACAAATCAGGAATTCTTTTGTCTATTTCAAAATCTTTGACCTTTTTTTTTTCCTTCTTTACAGCATCCACTCTCCCCTGTTGTTATAATAATCTCAAATAGACAATTTTTTTCCAAAAATCATGCTGATCTCATTTGATTTGTACTGATATTTACATAAGTACAGCAAAAGTATTGATCAATCGTATAGACCTCCTTGAGTTTGTTTTCCAAATCTAGAGTCATAAAGTATTGAACAATTAATAAATCCATAAAATCACCTTCTTTCTGAAAGTTTCCATAAGGAATCTCAGATTGGATTTATAAAAACTCTCTATTATTTGCAATAATGAGACCAGAAGCCAAATCCAGAAACTCCACCAAATTTTACCTAATTTACCTTTAAATTTGGGTGAATCACTCTATTTTAGAGGTTCCCAAAATATTCTAAATTTCCTGGTCCAAGAAATGAACTTCCTTACCACCTGTCAGGCTGGGGCACATAAACAAGGCACCAGGATAACTTTTCCAGGAGGACTTTATAGACATTTGCTCCTTAAGTATAGCTAAACTTGGTTCCTCAATAGTGCTTGTCAAAACTGATTAAAGAAACATCATTTTCAAATATGATACTCCAGTAAGACCTCAGTTGCATGATCAATTTATCCAATTATATCATGGAAAAGAGAAAGACAGATGCTTGCTGAACCTATGAACATAACTATTTTGCTATGAAAAATAAGATGATTTAATAAGTGTTTATGATTTCTCAGGTGTCAGGGTGAGTCATCTCGGTTTACAAAAAAGCAAAGTCACTACATTGAAATGGGATAGGTTAAAAGAAAAATAACTTTCTAACATTAATGGAAAATAGAACATTAAGACAATATCAACAATATTCTAAGCAAATAACCACAATAAAATTCCCTTCTTTGGTTTAATCAGTCTTATGTATTTAACTCCTCTCATGTTGCATCTGGATTTAGCATGAACCCAATGTAACTCTCTTCTTGATTAAAAGGAATCTTGAAAATTCTAATTCAGTCTACTGATACAGGCTAAATATTATCTGAACAACATCAGCTCAGAAGCTACAAAGAGCAGTCCATTTTTGAAGTGTCAATAGTTTTAAGTACCTGGTACTGTCTTTTTTTGGGGGGGGGAATATCCTTCTTTGTTAAAGATAAAACTGGTCAGCAGATGATAGCAGGGTATCTAGCACATAGCAGAGTAAAACAAATACCATTTGTGCCAGAGACAAAAATCCTATCGTTTTTTCTATGATTTTTTTTCTAATGATAAATTTCAAATGTGAGAAATCTGGTTATGACTCATAATAAGATTAATGCAACTGACAAGGAAATCTGTTTCTGTGGCATAAGGAATAAAGATAATAAAACTATTCCCCTCCCCAAATTCAGACAAATATCTCTAAAAATAATGAATAAGCTTATTTTCAATGAAGACAAGGAGTGTTACACATCTGACTTATAAGAATAAATGAACATCATTTTAATAAAAATTAATGAGAAATAAAAAACATTCTGAGAGATACCAAAACATATAAAAAGAATATCAGGTATAGAGACTGAGTAACTCTGGAGAAGGCCTGAGACACAGGTGTCAAAAGTCTACCTCTGTGCTCTGGAGCTGAAATAAAACATGAAGACAGAGTTTGGGGATAAAGATGAAATAATAGTACTTTTACTTTGCCAGGCAAAGGAGGCTACAGGAGGCTAATGCTTTCAAAACTGCAGACCCACGGGGGTAAAAGGCTGATGGGTTTTATAGGAAAACACAAAATCTGGATCATTTTGATAAGAATCTGGTACTTCTGGCCAGCCGCGTCATGTTCAAGGTGGTCTCATGACCAGCCCTGCCACCCGCCATCCAAGTCTCCTTACTAAGTAGACATTGAGGTCAGCAAGATGTCAACACTGACACCGAGTTCCTGGAACAAAGGATTCTACAGAAAACAAGGGAAGGGTCGGGGGAGGCTTCAAGAGTGAGAAAGAGAAACATTTGTTCAGTTTAAAGTCAAGTCTTGCTGAAGCATTAGTGCGTTCATCTTAATTTCCACCCATCTTTACATTTCTATAGCAGTTTCAAAGGTACTTTTAAACTACACAGAAAAGCTGAATGTGCTTTCCGAATTGAGAACCACTAGCCTAGAAGATGCTGAGCGGGGAAAGGATTAAGGTATAGTCAGGGAGAGATAGGAGGCCCCTGACCAGGCTCCAGGAGGAGATGAGACAAAGCAGAACAAGAGAAGGGAATAAACCAGACCACTTGGTCCTGAATGTTAGGGTTTTTTTTTTTTTTTTTTTTTTTTTTTTTTTTTTTTTTTTTTTATGGCAGCTATATTGTAACCACAGAAAATGACCAGACTTCAAAGAAGAAATAAGCCATTAAGGATGTTATCAATAGTCCTAGCTCAAACCAAGATGGCACAAGAATCTCAAGGCCACAAGCTTCCCAGTCAGTTCTCAATAAAAGCCTGCCAATAATAGCTCACAGTGGCAACCCATTCTGGACCCCTCTCACTCTCACTCAGAGAGCTTTTTTTCTTCTTTCTGTTCTCACCTTCACTTAAAAAACTATCACTACACCCTTTTGTGTCCGTGAGATTCATTCTTTGACTCTTCTAGACAAGAACCTGTATCAATGCTACATTCAAATTAAAGGAGTAAGGTTGTGATCAAGTAGAAATTTATAAATAATAAGAAAAATTATAACAAAACACTATACCTTTATTGCCTAGTATCAGGCAAAGCATCTCCAGGACTCCAACAAATAAAGAAAAACAACAGATTATATCATAAGGTCTTGATCAATGTTTTCCTTTAGGTGAAAACATAGTATAGATAATGAGTGCATTGACAAACATAGAAACTTCCCTTCAGGCATATCATTTATGAAATATGCATATTAACATTTTACCTATACAAATTTAAATTAAGATGTGCATTCCATTCTTTTTACTTAACTCTTCCCTTGCAAATAATCTAACAAATCAAATTATTTCTGGTATCGCTTCCTACGAGACAGGAAAAATTTGTCATTTTCCAGGGACCCTCTGGGAAACTTCAAAGATATGTAAAAGATATCCTGAAAGTTCTGCAGATTTTTTTTTCCAAATTAAGATCAGATATTTGAAAGCCAAAAACAAAAAATTTGTTAAGAGACTTGGAGGTCTTAACTTAGACTGAGGAACAATACTCAATAATATTTTTAAGTGACAAATACACACAGAAGGTAACTTGTAGGAACCTCTCTTTTTCATAAGTGAGGAAACCTGGCTCTTTTTTAAAAAAAATAAATAACCAGTGGTATACTATATTCAACATAAAGAATAGAACATTATTCTAGTAAGACATAGAATCTCTTCCACCAATTATAGGCAAAGCTATTAATCAATAAACCAAAATAATAAGCTCATCAAAATTAAGAAAAATTTGCTAATATTTTGACATACTTCATAGTTTGTTTTTAGATTTAGGTATAAACAAGGGAAAAATATCACTTTCCATATTTGTCCTTCATTATTATGTTTTTTTCACATTCTGGAACAATCTGACATTTTATTTGATGACAGTTCTTAAGGGATCTTCGAGAGCAAAATTACATTTATATTAATAATATGATGTTCTTTCTGTTTACATGCAATGTGTTAATTATTCCTATCTTCAAATTAATTAATCTAAAAGTACATTTTAACATTTCTCAGCTTTTATTTCTAATATAGTACATAAACTTACACCCATGTAAACAACAACAGCAACAACACAAAACCCTTCGGGATCCTCAATTCTCAATAATTAAGAGTTGTGAAAGACTGAAGGACCAAAAAGAAAAAGAAAAAACACTTAGAAACACCACCTTAGGACAAAACTATTCCTTTTTCTTAAAAAGCAAAAGTACATTTACGGTCGTATTTCTCTTTCACTAATGTTCCTAGTGGAATATCAAGCACTAAATTGATTACAACTTTTAATCAGATGAAGTAACTTTTATCTCACAGACAAAACTGGAGGTTAGATAAATTAGATCTTTCATCATTCATAAGCATTTGGTTTTCTAGTAGAGTACATAAGTATACATAACACAACATTCTATAGCTAAAAACATCCATTTGCAGCTTCTTAAAGTGGAAAATGATCACATTCATTGACACGAGTCAAAGTTACAAATTCTCCATAACATAAATATGTGAATAAAATTATATAACCTTAAAATCATGCTTATAATGAATGTTTCATTATTTTATATTAATTAGAAAATATGTAGGTATCTGGTGACTATTGATAATAATTTACTCAATACCAGTCCAAAAAATTTAAATTGCCCAAAGATCTCAAAAATTATCTTCAATATGACATACTCTAAAACATAATTAACTTTAAAATTAAAAAGTTTGTTAAAAATAATGGTTCAACTTAATTGAGCAAATAATTGTGTTAGTTGTTTTATCAGTAAACCTCTCTATGCTTTGGGAAAAGTAAATGAAAATAGAATAAAATGTATACTTGTAGTATAATTAACACTGATAAATCAAAAGAAATATAAAAGTTTTTATTAAGCTAAGATTATTAAACTAGTCTCATTTACTTAAGATTTACCTCAAATCATATATACTTGGGTTCTTAAAAAGTTTCTGAGCTTGTATAAAACTAATTTTCAAATACATTTAAAGTATTAGAAATTCAATTTCCTTATTTTCTGGTAATATTAGGAATATTTAATGTATGTAAGTGCTTAGCTATCTCTAGAAGCCAAATAGAAAAAAAATCCTTTATAAACTAATTAATATTCTCTGATAATAGGTAATATTATATAATTATACAAGGAAAGTCCTTTCAGGATCACAGCATAGACACACAGAGTTAGCTTCAATTATACAAGTTTAGCCACAGGTCAAAAGACACAGATGTAAAAATTCATTGGTCCTGATATCAAAGAATTATTCTGCTTTCCAGTGGGTTGATGTGTGTTCAAAATAGACAAATATGCACAGAATTAATAATGACAGGAATTGACAAACCAAATCATTTGTCATCTCTAACTCAATAGATAATAGATCTCTATACATCTATAAATGCATTTAGAGATAACCAAAATATCAGACTATAAAACCACTGGGTGTTATACGAAAACAATGAATCATGGAACACTACATCAAAAACTAATGATGTAATGTATGGTGATTAACATAACATAATAAAAAATAAAAAATAAATTCACAAACACTGCTATCATAACTGGGGAATCACTTGTAAGATATAAGCAAAGCAGAAGCAGAAATAAAACAAAATCAGTAGAGGAGGGAGGAAAGTGCTAGTGAAACAAAAAATCAGTGAAATTAAAGCTCTATTTGTGCTTGGAAATCTCTGGAAGCCTTAAGTCATGTCTGAGCCTAAGCTGCCCATATAGTGTATTTCTCCAGGAAGACATTTACTTAGCATCTGCTAAATTCACTGGACATCTCAGTTAATAACACCCAAAACAGTTAAAGGATTTTTAAGGAAGATAATATTATGACTCTTAGAGGAAAATAAATTGCTTGCCAAGATTCTATATAACTCATTAATTAATGAGAGAATTTGTAAGACCTCATAACTAGTTCAAAGGAAAAAAATTGAGAATTATATAGTCCAGATATGAAATGTTGAAATAAATTTTAAAAGAAAAGTAAAAAGTTAAAGCTATTTTTTTTAAGTTTTCATTTATTTATTTGAGAGAGAGAGAGAGTACATGTCAGGAGAGGAGCAGATGGGGAGGGAGAGGGACAAGCCCTCTCAATGCTGAGCATGGAGCCCAACACGGGGCTCAATCCTAGGACCTGAGATCATGATCTGAGCCAAAACCAAGAGTCGGACGCTCAACTGACTGAGCCACCTCGGTGCCCCCAAAACTTTAAACTTTTTCTACATCCATAAGGAAATAATCGGTTACATTCCAACACACAATTTATTCATCTATGGAAAAAAAATGACTTACACTAATGCAGGTTATCTACAATTACAGAGTTGCAAAAAATCTCAAAGTCAATGAAAAGTGTATATCCCCATAGAGCAAGATAATCAAGATGGGAAGATAATCAGGAATTTCTCAGTTCATTTCAAGTCTTTCACAATTTTTCCCTACTTTCAAATGGAAATGTCCTGTTGGTCTCTTTACCCTTGACCTTTCAAGCATGGAGTTTCAATGATAGGATTATCCATACACTTACTTTCTCAAGGCCTTGAATTTTCCTTGGTCAGTAGATTTTTTTTTTAATTTTATTTTATTATGTTATGTTAATCACCATACATTAGTTTTTGATGTAGTGTTCCATGATTTATTGTTTACGTATAACACCCAGTGCTCCATTCAGTACGTGCCCTCTTTAATACCCATTACCAGGCTAACCCATCCCCCCACCCCCTCCCCTCTAGAACCCTCAGTTTGTTTCTCAGAGTCCATAGTCTCTCATGGTTCATCTCCCCCTCCAATTCCCCCCCTTCATTTTTCCCTTAATACTATCTTCTTTTTTTTTTTAACATATAATGTCAGTAGATATTTTAATTATTTTTTGTTCATTCTTTATTAATTGCATCTCATGTACCCTATATAAATGAGAAACATTAAAGTTCTTATATTTTAATCCCTCTTTCCCTGGTTTACAGAGATGCTATAATATTCTCATTACCATTGCACATCATTGGTTATAAACTAATACATTCAAATCTATCTTTCTTTTCCTCTATCTCTCCCTCTTCTACATACAAACTTAACACATAATAAACTGCAAATACATATTCTAACATATTAACTGGGATCATCTCTTGGTGATATGTTATATGATATGCTTTATTAGTTTTCTTTACACTCATATTTTAAAAAATATTTACAATACGAGGAGTACTTTTTTAAATATTAAAGAATACAATATTAAATCTCATTAAACACAAATTGCTATAAAACAATGCACTTTTAACTTATAACTCATCACTGCTAATTTGTAGAAAATTATATATTATTACATTTTATTTTATTTTATTTTATTGCATATAAATATTTTATTTTTTGTGAAAGCTCAAGATGCAAACATGCTATGTTTTTTATTTTCTCTTTTATATTTCTTTGTGAAAAATAGAGGTAAATAACTTCTTAAATAGGACTGAGAGTTGAGTCTTTAAAACATACATGATGACTTGGAATATCACTTCTTTTATTTTCCATTTTGAATAAACAATATGTGAAAATAGAAATTTGCACAAAAAGAACAAACTTACTTTTCTATTTCTCATTTATACATTTGTTGTTTTACTAGCTTTCTAAATCTTATTATATTTTAAAATAACTCCTCCCTGCTAAATTTAATTCTCAAATACATAGGCATTTTTATTCCCCTTTCTGGCTCAAAGTCAGGCACATTCTTAGTATCGAATAAATATTTACTCAACAAATTTCTGTTGCATGTGCTTAAAGAGAACTGGAAGTTAAATAATAATAATAATGATAATACATCCCTTAAAAGGTACTTGTCATATTATAGGAACTTTGAATCTTTAACTTGATCACCAAATGTACCTCAAGTGAAAGCAAATCTAACTTTTCCTTTCATCATTTAAAAAATTCTGTGAAGGAAATGGAAGGTTATTTATCTTTATGATAAAATGCAGTTGCCAAAGAGAATTTATATTTTATAAATTTCCAGTTGTATATCTTATTCCTCCTGTTGTCATACTTTTAAACTTCTGGGAAAGTATATATCCTCTGATACTGTTGCCATTGAGTGAGGGGTATTTTAAGTAGAATTCTGTAGTGTTTTATAAGACTGAGATTCATTTTTACTTATTTTAAAAATGCATTAGAGGTTAAATTTTTTCCTAAAGATAAATAGATATTTTTTAATAAAATAATACTGAAAAGAGGTAATTTGGTAGTAAGGTGATATACAGAGCAGACATGAAAGTATGTGTATATCAGTTTTTCTGGGTTTTCTTTCAGGCCTATAAGATTGTGAAAGAGAAAAGATTACTTGATAGAAATGGTTTAGAATGATTTTTATATCAAAATAATGTTTTACATAGATACATTCTGGTTTTAATATTATATTGTAATTTTTTGAATTATATTCCTCAGGCTCAAAAGCTTAATGATTTAGACAAATATATTACTAAGATTGACCAACTCTTACTCCACTAAAGTAAGATAGTTCTGCTTTAATTAATATAAATTCACTTTAAATAATGTTTGAATATTCTCTTTTTGCTTTCAACACCACAAATTTTTTAAAAGAGAAGATTAAAAATAAGATTTAATAAATATAGAAATATAGATTAATAATTTTCAAAATAGAAAGTGTAAAGGATGCATTTTCTGAGTGGCAATAAAAATAAATACAAAATAAATGAATAAATTATTTCATATAGAACTTTAAAAATATTTCCCAAATAATTTTATTGCCAGAATGAACTTAGAGATTGCAATCATAGAATAAAAACAAATTAACAATATTCAAAATAATGCTATCAATATTATGGAGTGTAATCAAAGTTTTATTCACAAGTTAACCAAAGTTTGCAGATGTCACTTATTAAGCAATATTATCAGGAATTTTAAAAGATATTGATGTTAACAAAATAAAAACATTCAGTTTTAAAAGTAACAGGAACTAAAAGTAGGCTAAATAATAAAGTATAAAATACTAAATTAGGTTAATATATCTAAAACCTGTACTCTTAATAATTTAATCAAAGAGTTTAAAAGAGATTTCAGCCCCAAGAACACAAATTAAGAAGGAAAAATGTAAAAACCACAAATAGAGGGTAGGCAAAAACATTTAACAGATGAATGTTTGGAATTTCTTATGACTATGAAAAAAAATGTGTAATATTCTAGAAAATAAAAATTGATCCACTCAAAAGTAGATATAAAATAAACAACAACAACAACAAAGATGAGAATAGTTTTTGTAGTACTTTTCCCCATAACATTCAATGCACAAGGTCTTTACAATTATTTAAGAAACAAATATAGATAGTACTATTTAAACCATTCTAGACAAAAAAAAGATGACATTCCTTCTATTGATTTCAAATATATAATAGTCTTGATACAACGGAATGAAAATATGATGAAAAGAATATTATAGGCTCATAAAAATTTGTATATGTATATAAATATAAGTAAAATAAATAAGTAAAGTATAAGTAAAATATAAATTATAAGTAAAATAAAATAAGTAAAATAAAAATTTAAAGTAACACACATATTAAAATAATAATTATTCAAATAAGGTTTAAAACAAAACAATTAAACTATATTGCTTAGGAATGTAGATAACAGCTAATAAACCACAAAAACAGTGACAAAAGTCAGAATGAGCAAGTTTGATCACAGGGAAGCAGTAGGCCTCTTCAGTGCCATAAATGTTTAATTAATTGCCCTCTGTTGTTCACAATGTAATTCTACTTATATATATATATATATATGTATATATATATATATATATATATACACACACACATACATATGCATGTATATAGAAAGAGTTTGTTCATTTCTTATGT
This sequence comes from Zalophus californianus, assembly GCF_009762305.2. NCBI lineage: Eukaryota > Metazoa > Chordata > Mammalia > Carnivora > Otariidae > Zalophus > Zalophus californianus. Next base: position 55,994,509 of record NC_045600.1, on the reverse strand, counting down.
GTTTTATGTTGCACAATAAAATACAGAGAGAGACAGAGACAAAGAGAGACAGGGAGAGTAGGTAGAGCTCGCTAAGGAGCCATCTTTAGGAGTTCCACTCCCTGATTTAGTATATATTCCCATTCTAATTCTGACCTTTCATTACAACCTTTATTTCCTTGTCAAACCCAGTAGCCACTGGAGCAAGATGACTAAGGGTATGGACTCTTGACACATATTCTGCCTCTGGCACTTATTTTTTGGGGGGGGCAAGTAGAAGAATAAATAAATAGAAAAATAATTGATTCATAAAACATAAGAATAAGGCAAAAGGAGGGGCTTTGGAACCACTGTCTAGATTCACATCTTGGCTTAACTATTGATGAATCATGTCCATAGAGAACTTACATAACTTCCAAGTGCCTCGTGTTTCTTATCCTTAAAATAAGAACAATTAAAATATGTACCCTCTTGGCTCATTCTGTGGGTTCTAAAAACTAATATACTGAAGCATTTAGAACAGTCCTAGACACAAAGTACGTAATATATATTACTTGGTTTTTAATTTTTTAATTTTACAATTTTTTTAAAGATTTTATTTTTTTATTTGACAAAGAGAGAGACACAGCGAGAGAGGGAACACAAGCAGGGGGAGTGGGAGAGGGAGAAGCAGGCTTCCCGCTGAACAGGAAGCCCGATGCGGGACTCCATCCCAGGACCCTGGGATCATGACCTGAGCCGAAGGCAGACGCTTAACAACTGAGCCACCCAGTCATAAAAGCATTACTTGCTTTTTTAAACAATGATGACGTGCATGGGTATTCTATGGAAAAATCTAATCATAGAAATGAAAAACAAAATAAGGAGAAATGGTACTATAGATATATTTCTATCTTTTTATTTTCACATTTCAGAGAAAATTTAAGCTACCACTTTTGAAATTATTTAGACTCAGTATCTCATTTATTTATTTATTTATGCTTTATACACTATATATTTATACGGAGAAATATGTGTATAATTTAATTGTGATGGAGAGAGGACATGAGTATATATTTTAGCCAAAAAAGAGTTCACATAGTTGCAGAGGTACTAATAATGTGTTAAGATGACTAAATGTGCATAGAGGCCTACAATGTTTATTGATTTTGTCCCCAAATAATTATCACAGGTTATAAAATGTTCCTTCTTGGTTATTACTAGGTTACTTTGATCAAACTGCCTATGAACGTTATTATAATCTGAAACTGCAGGGAAAATCACCTATGGGTAAATAACTTTCCAGTTACCATGAGTAAGATGACATGATGTTTATGAGTCTGATTCCTGTGAGAAAAAGATGAAGACTCATTTAAAATATAAGTTTTCTGGGTCTGCAAGTCTAGGCTATATTCAGTTCGAAGTTCCTTGGTATATAGAAGACTCATTTAAAATATAAGTTTTCTGGGTCTGCAAGTCTAGGCTATATTCAGTTTGAAGTTCCTTGGTATATAAGTTTATCAGTACCAATTTAAGTACTTTATATAATGTTTAAAAAAAGAGGCAACAAAAAAACAGGAAAAGATGTGTAATTAAGCACCTTGGTCATGTTGGTCTTCATTTATGCAACATTATTCAATAAGACATTACCTAGAGTGTTAAATAGCCAAGTGCATAAACAGTGCAGAACCTGTGCACCTGAGCTCTTTGAGATGCAAACTAAAGTCACATTTCTAGAAAGCCAGCACTAACCAAACATGGATATTGGCACATTAAAATGTTCCCTTACTTACAGCATTTTAATTAAAGCAGGTTCAGGGGAGAAATCTCATTTTCACAGGCATCAGTCATCTGTAAATCCCTAGCTTTCGCTGATGCAAATTAGTTCTAAAATGCACATGCCAAAAGACAGGTAAAGTGTAAGAATTTTCCCAGTAGTTCTAGGAGTATTCTCTGATTGTTCAGGGATGAGTAATTTTAATTCTTTAAATGTATTTTTCTAAATTACAAATTTCTCATTTATTTCAATCTAATTTCAGATTTAGTAGTGCACAGACTATTTTGTGAATCTCTCCTTCATTTGTTCACAAAAGCTATGACATTATAATAAAGAAAGGCCACCAGGTGATTGCAGATTTGGAGTAGGGAAAACAAGGAGGAATTTGAGAGAAGCAAAAGCAAATAAGAAAATAAAATAAAACTCTTAGGCAATTTGGCAAATATCTTTAATTTAGGTCAAATCATCTCAATTCATTTAAAAAAACAGTGTCTTTACTTGAAGAATGAAATATAAATATACATAAAATGACTATTCCCTAAATTAGAATAATTTGTCTTAAGGCTGAAGATGTTAAATGATAAAGTTCAATGGCTTGTAGCTTGCAGCATCTTTAACACTGGTCAGCTAATAATGAATAGAAATGTGGACACTTTGGTGCCTTCATGCCTTTACCCCAGCAGTATCCTTTACCCGGCATGCTCTTCTTCCCTTTTATATGTGTCAACTTGATAAAATTCGACTCACCCTTTGTGATGTGATTTTTTAATAAATATGTATTTGGTTTTCAAAGAACTCCTAAAACCCTTGGAACTTTCTAAGTGATGAAAGCAATAAAGGCATCTTTTGTTATATTAATGAGGTGACTTTTGGAAAGCCCCTAGGTAACCAAAAGATTGGGGCTGTCTGCCAGGAAAACCAACCTTGTGATTAGAGGGCTGGAACTTTTAGTCCCACACTATCACTTTCAGAGAGGGAGAGGGACTAGAGATTGTAGAAATTGAATCAATCATCAATGGCCAATGATTTCATCAATTATGCCTATGTAACACAACCTTCACAAAATCCCAAAGGACAGGCATAAGAGAGCCTCCAGGTTAATGAAGACATGGCGGTGCTGGGAGAGTGGCACACTGGACAGGGAATGGAAGCTCCATGCCCCTTTCCCTCTCCCTTGCCCTATGCATCTCTTCCAGGTGGTTGATCCTGAGTTCCTCTTATAATAAATCAGTAATCTAGTAAGTAAAGTGTTCCTCTGAGTTCTGTGAGCTGCTCTAGTAAATTAATCAAACCCAAAGAGGAGGTATTGAAAATTCTCATCTATAGCCAGTGGGTCAGAAGCACCAATGAGAACCTGGACTGGTGATTGATGTCTGAAGGGGGGACAGTGGACAGTCTTTTGACTGAGTCCTTAACCTATGGGATCTGAAACTTTCTCCAGATGGAGAGTGTCAGAATTGAATTAGATTGTAGAACACCCAGTTGATACTGTAGAATTGCCTGGTGGTATGGGAAAAATCTCTCCTTTCTACATTAGAATTGAGTCTCAGAATCATTAGTTGGTGTCAGAATTGAAATTAGTGTTCAGAAGTGGAATTGGGTGCAAAAAGTTACCGTCAAGGTGTTTACTAGACTACAGCAGGGTATAAACCGAGCACTTAGCAAAGTGTCTATAATATTTGGGGTATTCGGTATGTTTGGTGGATGAAGGTTCAACCCAGCTATCTTCCTCATTTTTATGCAATGTGCTTGCTCTCACCTTCAGATTACCCCCACCTTTCCAAAACACTTAACAATTGTGTCAGTCCTAAATTCACTATAGTAGACTTCAAATGATACTTTTCTTAGAGGATAAATGATATGGCACCCATCCTTTTGCCACATACATATATACACTGTATCTTGAGCTTCTTGAGAGCAAGGAAGCCATAATCAACTTTTAGTCCCTAGCATCTATCACAGTACCAGTAATATGCTAGGTTTTCAATAAATTTCAAAATAAAATTCAAAAGTAATTGGAAGAAAGAGAATTCTGGGAAGATGGCAGAGTAGGAAGTCCTAGGAATATGTCTCCCACCTAGACAACGTTTGCACTGGCCAAATCTGTATATTATAACTGCTGTGGAACTCTGGAGTCTTTTGAAGTCTTGCAATTTCTAGGGGGAAACTTTGATGACAAATTGCAACCAAGCTGGGTCAATTGCCATACAACATTGTGATTGTATTTAATACCAAAGGACTGTACATTTAAAAATGGTTAAGGTGGTAAATTTTGTGTTATGTGTATTTTGCCACAATGAAAAAAATTTTTTGAAGTAATTGGAAGATTTTTCTTGCAACATATAAATAAAAGAAATATTCAGAGACTGTTTTCTATGCATGTACTTGCATGGGAAAGTGAACAATCTAACAAGGAAATTACAAACACAATTTCATTTACAATAGATAGCATCAGAAAAACAAAAAAACCCAAGAACTTAAGAATGAACTTAACCAAGGAGTTGAAAGACTTGTCCAATGAAAACTACAAAGCACTGTTGAAAAATCAGAGATTTCCAAGCATCTCAGGAAGTAGAGATAAGTTAAAACAAAATGAGTGTTTTCTTAATGTTTTTATTGTCCTCCACTAGCTAAAAATAGGTGGTACCTTCTACATAATCATTTAGTAATATGTATAGGCTAATCAAATCTGCTTCAAATATTGTGAATTAAAACCTGTATTTAAAAATCTGTATATAACTAAAAACAATTAATCTTTTTCCTTTTAATTCCAAACAAGATAAATTTCTTTAAGGCAGCTCTACTGTGTCAATTTATTAATTCCATCACTTAATATTAAGTGCCCATTTAATCCCAAATATCAAATTTAGTAAATAAATGAGAAATTATGTAAATATTTTATAAGAAATACCATATTTCTTTACACATATATAATCAACTAATATGGCATCAACATTAATAACAATATCATTAATTATGTATGTTATTGATATTTTGAATATGACTATTCAGAAAATGAAAATACACATAACGTCTTTAATGAATCCTGCTCTCCAATGAAATATTTTACCTTTCAAATAAATGCCTATTCAAATGTATTTTCATGAACTTGGGATGTATAAAATTTTGATTATTTAATAACATTATATTTTGCTTCAATGACTTATATTAAAACACAACAGATATATAATACATTCCTTACAAAAATGACATGTAAATTCAGGATGAATTTAAGAGATAATGTGAGAAACAATAATCCAGACTTCTGATACATTTTTTGAGAAGCAGTTGGGTTGCAGAGAAAATGTATCAACATTCTTCAAGATAAACACTATGTCAGTAGTATCGTGCTAATAGGAGATGTAAAATTGAATTACAAGTATGTGAGAGTGGACATTGCTTAGATAGCGTCAAAAGTCATGAAAGGGAGGCCTAAAAAAAATTCTGGCATTTCATTAGCCCGCACCCACAACCACTATCAGTCTCTCTCCTATTTATCTAATGAAACTCAAGTAAGCAAAACATCATCTATAAACTTTTTTTGATACCTGCTGGGGCCTCTGCTGTTCCCTCAAACCTCCTCCCATATAGATACATTATCAAATGCTTCTCTCCCTTGTGATCCTATAGCACCCACTACATTTGATACATTGTGTTGAAATCCACTGTTGATTCCACTAGAAAATAACTTCCTAGATGTCAGGACCATATAGTTGTCATTGTATTCCAAATTGCCACATAGCCCTGGGCACATAGCAGACATTCAAAGTGTGCGAACTGAAGTGATCCTCCTCATAAAGAGAAAAGTAAAAAAAAAATTACATATGAAATGGACGTTCCATATATACTTTTTCTTCTTAACTAGTATGTATCAAACCCAACAGTCAAATAAACAATCTGAAGACATTGTGCAACATGGTTAATATAGGATTTTCAAGATGTGCCATTATAATTCAGACACAAGTATTTCTTTTGTGAGAATCGAGTATCTTTTAAACCAAGACATTCCAGAGTAAATCTAGTCAATCACTTACTTATTAGTAAAGAATATAAAGAATGGTTTCAAAGCTACTGATGATGAAATGCACAGAAATACTAGTTATTATTTGATGCATGTTTTTGTTGCTGCTTTTGTTGTTGTTGGCCTCTCCCTCCTAGGACTGCATGGATCTCTTCAGCCCTTGGCCCCAGAGCACCAGCCAGGAAGAAGCCTAGGTTTGGCTCTAGCCAGGTTTAAAGAACCACATTTTTTCCCTGACTGACTGCTATTCATTACTTAAACTGGTAGTGTAACATGCATACCTGTCACAGTGGTGGATTTTTATTCAACTTTCTGTCTGATTGACATTGTGGATATCATTTGTATTGGCTGTCTATAGCTGTTGCAAGAAGCACTTTACCAGAGCTGTTGTTAGAGCATATTTGGCATTGGGGCTTTCTTGCGTTTCACATAGAGCGTGAAGAATGGGGCATTTGCAATTTATGCTAAATTCAGCATTTTAATGGTAAATGCTACCAGTTTCTCACAGATGGGGAAAAAACATTGGTTCAAAATCTGTTTTGCCATGTGAACATGACCTCACATGGCTATAACCCTAACAATAGAGGGATCAACTCCCAAGCACTGGGAGATACACTTATCTTTATCTCTGTATTTAACCCTTCCAGAGCTCTTCCAATCTTGCCTTTCCCTCTTACATAAAACTTGCATAAACTCACCAGACTTTTTCCTATGTCTTGACATATGAGTTTAGACTTTGTAAAATGACCTTAAAATAGCTTTAAAAGTATTATAATATACATTCTAATGTGCTTTAGATAGAGTAGATTTTAGTTGACATTTGAAGATTGAATTTTTCCCTACACCGATAATTATGCAACAGAATAACGCATACTCCCCGCTTTTAATAGTTTTAAGAATATTTGCTAAAACTGGGATAAATTCACTCATTAACTTAACTTGCCGCTCATTTTGAGCCCTGTCTTCTGGAGGTATCACCAAATGAAGGATTTGTCTAACTATATTTCTAAAAACAGTACTAGAAAAATGTTATGCCCTATGTAAGTGGAAGTAAACACTTAAATTTGTATTGCAATATTTTTGGTTGAACTTCAAGTAGATTATTTTTTTCATAGGAAAACTAAATAAACCTAAAGATACTAAAATAGAAAAATATTAAACAGAGTGAACTTAATTTCCTTATGACAGATTTTCTTTATGGTATTTATTCTCATATTATAACAAGACACACAAGTGAAAATAAAACTCTGCCATTAGTCGGCAATATTAACAGTTTAGTCTCAGAAAAATAACTTCTAAAAAATTTAGTGAAGTATTACAATGTCAATTAACATAAATTAATGTGTTTAACAATAAAAGACTTTTTTTTCAGTGACTATCTACCAAGTGATTTTGTGAAATTATTTTCATATGTTAAGAATTTTATGTTGAAAATACATTATCCATGTGCAGCTGTTGACTGATAGAGTATCAGTCCCACTGAGGTTTAAATATCAGATGAGGATTAGTCTTTGCATGTAACTGAGATACACTTTGATTTTAGCAAATGCTCATTTGGCCTCAGGTTCTTTGAGCAAAGATATTGGCAAAAAGATATATCTGTTGGTTTATAATATTCACTCAAGGAAGTCAAGTTAATACTGGATTTGAGGTAATATACACAATTGCACATATTCACAAACATGCACAAAAAACATGTACACTATACACACATACGCACACATATACATGGATACTACACACACAACATATACATATAAACCTATACACACATTCCTTTCATACTTTGCTAGTTTCAGGGAATTTTATGTTGATTTCAAAGGATTAATTGGAGTCATAGTTACCCATATAATTAAACAAAAATACATATTTCTGAGGGAAGCAAGTAGGAGGGGAAAGTTCAGGGTAGTTTTACTTGGAGGTCTAGATTTCAAATAAAAACTGTGTCATGACTTCACTTATTTGTAATGGAGCTGAATATCTTATATATTAACATTGATGTTAACTATATTTGCAACATATATCATAAACATTAAAAACAATGTTAGTGTAAGTTGCTTTTATGAGTTTATGTGAATATTATTGGTAATATTAACTGCTTATATTAGTTCATATAAGCAGTAATATATAATTTCCTGAACGGGGTTCTGGAAAAAAAAGTCACTTATAAGAGACCTGCCCATTCGGCTGTCATTCTGTATTTGTTGCTATGCAGAACTGTTTCTGAGTTAGCATGGGTTAAGTTTAGGCAGTGTGTTTCATTTTTCCCTGGTCCACCTGCACATGTGATTTAACTAGAACTCTGTTCTTCAAGCACTTAAAGTAAAAAGTGGCTGGTTAATATGCTGTTGCCCGCCCCAAAGGAACCTGGATCAATCATTTGATACCCAACTCCCCTGTTTCTACACTGGATAAGAACCCCTGCTCTGCACCTACCTGACCAGCACAGAGGATTTTAGAATTGAAGGATACCAAGGCCAACAGATTTCCCCCTCTTTCTGAAATGTCTCCTCCCTCTCCATCCCACCTCACCATCATTACACTCTAAGAATTACCATTTAAGTGGCCTAAAGGACCACCACGAAGAAAAGAAACTGTAAGAATTGATTTATATTTCCCCTCAGTTGGCCTAAAAATTTATCTCATTGGGTCTTATATAGCCCCACTCTAGAGATGTAAACCATGAAAGACTGTGTTTAACTAAAGAGAACATGATTATATCACACTAAGTGAACTGATTAACATTCAAATTTAGTTAGGGTGCTTTTTATACTCCTCTGTGTCAGCTCCAAAGGAAAGGGAGATAAACTATAAAGAAATAAAGTACATTTTTCTTTGAATCAATAAGTGGAAGATTACTAAATTTGTGAGCCTCTTATAAGGCAACTGAGAAAGTGGAACAAAATATTTGCAATATCTGTAATAAATGAGAACAGCCTTAATCCATAAAAAGTTATTACAAATAAAACTTGGTAAAGTATGTAAATAGGCAATTCATAAAAAATTAAGTAAAAGGGGATGATACATATGTATGAAGACTTCCTCTTCTGTAGCAAGAGAAATACACATTAAAGATGAAATGCTATTTTTCACCTTTCAAATTTGCAGTCACTGAAAAACTGAAAATATCCTGTGCTAAGAAAGTGTAGACAAGTGAATTTTTCATATTTTTCAAGTATATAAATTTGTCTAGTATTCAGCATTTTTGTATTAATTTCCTATACAACATTTGCTTTAAATGTTTTTACTTCCCTAGGAAAAGTTATATTCTTTTCACATACATAATATTATTTATCTCTAATATTATTTATCTTTAATATTTGATCATTCTCAGGATAATTTTGTCTATTTTTTACTTTTTTGGATTCATTGATATTGTTCCCTTTTCTTAATTTAAAAATGCTGTTCTTAGAATCTTATAAATTCCCTTTTCTTTCTTTGTATTTGTTGAAGAGAATGGATTATTTCTCTGATACAGTTTCCCACTACATGGATTTTGCTGATAGCGCCCTCTTAATGTGATTAAACTTGTTTATCTATCTTTTGTATTTCCTGTAAATTGGTAATTGGATCTAAAGTCTTGACCAGGTTTTAGTTCTTTCTTCTTTGGTAAGATTCTGTGTTATGTTCTGTTATGTACTTCTGACAATAGGTCCAGAATGTCTGGTTGTCTCTCTGTTTTCATGCTGTTGCCATCTGTTTATAATACTGCCCAGATATATTAAATCATTAGGAATTTCATTATGGCAAGGTTCTATTATTTCTTCTTTGTTTATATGTTATAACATTTTAATAAGAAGACACTTCTCCTTACAAGCTAATTTTTTAATCTCAAGTACCAATTGCATAGAAAAGGCAGGAAAATGTTTAATCCCTTTTTACTAGTGTCAAAATTGCATAGTGTTTCCCTAGAATCTTCCAAATGAAGTTTCATTTCTTTAATTTTTCTTCCTTTTAGAATGTCATTATCTAATCATGGATTTAAACATTTTATGTGTTTCAATAATGCCAAGTATAACTAAATGCATGTATATGTATAAACATATGTGTGTATATATTTGTATGTAAATAAGTATATTATAGATATTCATGTATAAATATTCTTATATAAATATATATTTAAATTGCTCAATTTGGGGGCAATTGGCTCCTGAATCCTTTTGACGTGAATTTTTACATATATAATTTTAATTTTATATGTAATATATATATATAATTATATATGTAATATATAATTTTAATATATATTCCAAGCTCATCTTGTTCATCTCCTACCCCATACCTAGAATTAACAGTTCATTCAAGGAACCCTGGTTTCTTTTAATGTAAACCAGTATTTTGAGACCCTATTCTGACCACTCAATGCTACCAGGTTCATCATTGTTTCTAGGTATTTTTTTTGAAAGATCTATGAAATATTGTTAAAGATTAAATATACCATGAGTTTATACCAAGATTTAATACAAAAGTGGGACTATATAAAGTGTTTAACTCCATTGATCTTGAATCTATATCTTTCAAAATGCTGAAAATCTGTTCTTAATAACATTATTTAATTATTCATTAGCTTTATCCCCAAATATATACACAACAGTCTCAAAATAACCATATTAATAGTCTCAAAACATCATGATTATTAAATATGATGTTTTTACATTTTGGAATTTTTTTCTTGTTTCTACTGTATATCCCACTAAGATTGAGGTACAGTTAGTTTATTTTAAATCTCTGAAAATAGTTCTTTTAAAATTATTGTGCCACCCAACTTAATATAAGGTAAGATTCTTTCACTATATTTTGCTCTCAATTTTTAGAGTTTTTAAAAGTGAACATTTAATTTCAATCTTGTTTTTCAATTATGCATAATATTTGTATAACTCCAAATTCAAATATAAAAGCAAAATATTTTCAGTGATGACTGTCTTATGTTTCTGGCATCTCCACTATGCATATAAATATGAAAATCTGTATGATTAACATTTTTCTTGGAAATGTAATTTAAGAAAGTTCACCAAAGAACTAATAAGAAGTCTAAACAGAAAACTTTTATGGAATAAGTACAGTAAATTTTCAAAAATATACCCACTCCAAGAAATTACATGGTCATGAGTTTACTCTAATAAATCTTTAAAAAGCAGATTACCTGAATGCTATTTTATTTTTTAATTTTTTATTATTTATTTAAATTCAACTTAATTAACATATACTGTATTATTACTTTCAGAAGTAAAATTGAGTGCTTCATCAGTTGCATATAACATCCAATGCTCATTACTTCAAGTGTCTTCCTTAATACCCATCACACAATTACCCCATCTTCCCCTCCCACCTCCCCCAGGAACCCTTAGTTTGTTTCCTACGGTTAAGAGTCTCTTATGATTTGTCTCCCTCTCTGATTTCATCTTATTTTATTACTCCCTCCCTTCCCTACGATCCTCTGTTTTGTTTCTTAAATCCCACATATTAGTGAAATCATATCATAATTGTCTTTCTCTGATTGATTTATTTCACTTAGCATAATACCTTCCAGTTCCATCCTAGTTGTTGCAAATAGCAAGAATTCATTCTTTTTGATGACCAAGTAACATTTCATTGTATATATATACAACATCCTCTTTATCCATTCATCTGTCATTCAAGTCCAGGAGGCACAGAGAACTCCCCTCAAAATCAATAAAAATAGGTCAACACCTTGATGTATAATAGTGAAGCTTGCAAATTTCAAAGATAAAGAGACAATCTTGAAAGCTGCTCAGAACAAGAGGTCCTTAACCTACAAGGGTAGATACATAAGGCTGGCAGCAGACCCATCCACAGAGACCTGGCAGGCCAGAAAGGACTGGCATGATATATTCAGCATACTAAATGAGAAAAATATGCAACCAAGAATACTTTATCCAGCAAGGCTGTCATTCAGAATAGAAGGAAAGATAGCTTCCAAGACTAACAAAGACTAAAGGAATTTGTGAACACTAAACCAACCCTGCAAGAGATATTAAAGGAAATCCTTTCAGAGGAGAGAGAGCCCAAAAGTAACAAAGACGAGAAAGGAAAAGAGACAATCTGCAGAAACAGTGACAGAAACAGTAATATAATGGCACTAACTTCATATCTTTCAATAATTACTCTGAGTGAATGCTATTTAAGCATAAAAAAAGAAGGGAAACTACCAGATCACTATTTGTGAATTACTATAACAGTCATTTTTTAAAAAACTAATTAAAGCTTTACCAATATAAATCAATAGAGCAATATCACCTGTGACATTTTCCAAAAGAAGATATATAACAACCAACAAGCACATGAAAAATTGCTCAATTTATTAGTTATTAGGGAAATGCAAATCAAAACCACAATGAAATGACACATCATACCTAGCAGGGTAGCAATAGCAAGAACAACAGAAAGTAATAAAGATGATGAGGTTGTAGAGAAAACTGAAAACTCACACCTTGCTAGTAGGAATGTAAAATGGTACAGCCATTGTGAAAAGAATTTGATAATATCTCAAAAAGTTGAACATAGAATTACCATGTGACCCAGCACATCTACTCCTCAGTGAAAACCAAAAGAATTTAAAGTAAGGTATGGTGATTAACATAACATAAGAAAGAAAAAAAAGCAGGGACTGGAACAGATATTTGTATATCAATGTTCACAGTTCATGGCAGCATAATTCACAGTAGTCAAAAGATGGAAGCAACCCAAATGTCCATGAATAGATGAATGGGTGAACAATATGGTTACACACAATGAAATATTATTCAGTCTTAAAAGGGTATTAAATTCTGACACAGGCTACAACTGGATGAACTTTGAAGATATTATGCTATGTGAAGTAAGCTAGACACAAAATAAGAAATATTGTATGATTCGACTCATAGGAAATATCTAGAATAGGAACATGGAAAGCAGTTTAGAGTTTGCCAGGGTCTGAGGGGGAGTGGGTATGGGAATTTTTTGTTTAAAGAGTACAAAATTCTTTATGGACTGAAAAGATAATTTTAAACAAGCTAGTGGTCACAGTTGAATAATAATGTGAGTGTAATTAATGCCACAGAATTAACGTGAAAAATAATTGTCATAATGAGAAAGAGACTAAGAATCTGAGAACCTGGTATAAATGATAATTGCAAGTAAACATCAAATTTAACTCAAAAAATACTAGAACACTGTACACAAAGAACTAACAAGGATTATCTGTAAGTGATGCAATTAGTACTTTTTTTTAAGTTTAGCTTTCACTTATGTATATCTTCCACTTATGTATAGTTTTGCATGTATATTTTATCTTTGTATGATATCACAGGGAACCAGTGTTACTTTTGCAAAAATAAAGTTATAGCAGAAGATATTAAAATTTTAAATAAATACATCTTATTCTCTTGTTCTTCACCATAATTTTTGATCTTTCACAAAGAATAGATTTTACTTTTATAAAAAGAAAAATAATAATATAATCATATAAAATTCTAAAAAGTTCTAGTAACTTTTTTATTCTTTGTAGAACTTTTATTGAACCATATTTAGATTATTTTAGTGAGTTTCAAACTTATTTTAATATCTTATTTAAAATAGATTTATTTATTTTCCCAAAATATCTTAAAAATTCTCTTTATGAAGTCCAGAACTCGAGTTATTTGCTGTTTCAGATTATCCTTCCTAGGTATTGCAGCTACTTTTAAGACTCAAATTTCTGTTATTTCTTCTCTCTCTACCTCTACAGAAATGGTTGCAGACTTTTTCCCTCCTAAAATTCATCATTGGTAATCCATTTTACTTAGTTTAACCATTTGGTCATAAAATTTCTTTATTCCAGATATAATTTGGCATATATTAGTTTTAAGTCAACTATATAATAAGAAAAATGATAAAAACTTTTTAATGAGTTTTAATTTTTAAGAATTATTATTATATATTTCTTGCTTTTTTGCTTTTTTGTCAAATATTTATAAGGCATTTTCAACTTTAATTTCAGTTTGTCCAAATTCAATTCACATAGTATGATGATAATATGACAAAAGTAAGACTAGAATAATAATTCTTTACCTTCCATATTTACTTTACAACAGATTTAAAAGTATAGTTCACTAATATACAGTTGAGCTAATATTGATAGAGATGTATTGTATATGGTAAAAAAAATGTATTAATTCTGAAGTCACCAATTTCCAAACAAATATAATTTGCAGTCATGATTTAAGATTATGCTTGAATTTATTTTTATATATTTATAAAAGTTGTTTTGAATATTAACAAAAACATGATTAAACTACTCTAAAATCTTTTTAAAAGGCAGATATTAATCACATATATATTGTATCTTTTTATCAAAACAGATGCTAGAAATGCATTGTGATTATAGTATTAAAATTGCTAAATTTTCAAATAAAATAATTCTTCACAATTCTATAGAATTTAAATGTTTCTTTCCACCTCTTTTTAATGACAACCTTTGCATATACATATTTTTTTTCTCAAATTCTATAATACCTTCAATGTGTTCAAAATAAACTCCCCAATATTTATTGTATTTTTGGACCATTTATAAAGTCCAAATAATGACTTAATAGAATATAATTTTAGCACATCACCAGTTGTAAAGGTCTTCTAACAGTCACAATTTGAATGGACACAATTATTGTAAAGTTAAATCTTTTTTTTTAAGATTTTATTTATTTAATTTGAGAAAGAGAATGATGTAGAGAGAGAGAGCATGAGAGGGGGGAGGGTCAGAGGGAGAAGCAGACTCCCTGCTGAGCAGGGAGCGCAATGCGGGACTCGATCCTGGGACTCCAGGATCATGACCTGAGCCAAAGGCAGTTGCTTAACCAGCTGAGCCACCCAGGCGCCCTGTAAGGTTAAATCTTAACAACATGACACATTTAGCAATACTTTTAGATTCTAAACTTGAAAACCAAAGGTTAAACATTTAATCGTATGTTTTTATATTTGTAAAAAACGCAGAACTACTCTAAAACTTATATTCTGTCATAACAAATAGACTTTGATATTTTTGTGTCCCCAAAAAATAATAATAGAAAAGATTGTATGTTATGGTCATTTTTGTTCTCCCCCATTTTAAAAAAATGCTGTGATCAATGCATACAAATTTTCTTTCCTTTGGTTAAAGTCCTTCTTAGATTTTTAAGGCCCAAAGTAATTGCTATTCTATCTCAAAAAAGTCTTCTCTTTCTGCAAGAGTCAGAGAAATTGTTCTCTCTTCTCTGTTCCAAAATCTCCCAAAATTTGCATATATTATTATATTTATCACATTAAATTGCAAATTATGCATACATATATTTGACTTCTCCTGCTAGCTATAAACCGAAAAAAGGAGAAAATACTTTTTAACTCTGCAACCTTAGCATCTAGAAAAGGAGAGGCATTCACAAATATTTATTGATCAAATGGACACGCAATTTTAAAAATTTTCTAAAAAGATTATATTTATTCATTTGAGAAAGAGTCAGAGAGAGAGAGAGAGAGAGCATGAGCAGGAGAAGAGGCAGAGGGAGGGGGAGAAGCAGACTCCCTGCTGAGCCAGGATCCTAACGTGGGGCTCGATCCCCAGGACCTGGAGATCATGACCTGACCCGAAAGCAGACACTTTACCATCTGAGCCACCCAGGTGCTCCTCAAGTGAACACTTTAAATAAGGCCCAGATTCAAGGCCTATCATTTACTAGAATATATTAACATAACCTTTTAAAATAAAACAACATGAATATGAACATTGATGTTAACATTTAAATACTTCGACTGAGAGCCAGTTTCAGTGAGACAAAAATTATTGTGTTCTTAAAACATTAATTTTATAGTAATTTCCATAGTTTGGTCACCTTTCAAACTACAGTTAGAAATACCTACTGAATATCTGTGTTTTGAATTATAAATTTTCTATATAATAATATTATGCAGGTTATAGTGTTATGGTCAGACAAATAATTTACAAGAAATATTATGGTAATTTGAAGGGTCAGTTTACCATTGAAGCTGTCAAAGTAGACACAGGACCTTTTCAAACTCTGTACTAGATTAAGTAAGCTAGAAAAATAAAAATTCTTGCAACCTATTTGGAAACACGAGAGAAAAAGAAGCAAAACAATATTTGTAGGTCCTACAGATTATCCTAGAAGTTGTATCTTTTTTATAAGGTTTATTTTTGCCTGATGAGTAAGTGAGGCTTTTAGAATCATCAAATAACAAGGTATCCATCTTGTCTACCTTTTATGTACCAGCGTGTATAAACTTGCATGCACCATCTTGGTTTGACTCCAGCAGCACCTCTTGTCAGACTCTCTTCTTTAGGGCAGTGGCTGGAAGTCCTGAAGAGCTCTTATCGCTGCACTTATCAGTAAAGAGGCTCCACTTGTTTTCGGTTCCTTTGCTTAAAGATTTCAATCAGTTCTAAGTTCAGTCTGTAATGCTAGCAATAGTTCCAGAATGCACATGGACAAGCGTTTCAAAGTATTACGCAGTCATCACCTTCTAGAAAAATCCCCGTGCCCTTCAGTGCCCCATAGTTACAATCCCAGTAATGCCTTTACAAGTTGGTCTCTGCTAGTGCCTCTCTGAGTAGCAAAGTTGTTATTTGAATTTTTCAAAAAGAACAGTTTAAGAAACTTAGCCAAAACCCTTCAAATAAAACAGTTTCTTCAGGTGAGAGAAACAACTGTGGTGGATAGAAATCAAGATGTTCTTTAGGAAAAAGGTTCCTGGGGGTCTGGGTGGCTCAGTCGTTAAGTGTCTGCCTTCGGCTCAGGTCACAATCCCAGGACTCTGGGATCGAGCCCCGTATTGGGCTCCCTGCTCAGCGGGGAGCCTGCTTCTCCCTCTCCCACTCTCCCTGCTTGTGTTCCCTCTCTCGCTGTGTCTCTCTCTGTTAAATAAATAAAAAAACCTTTAAAAAAAAAGAAAGAAAAGAAAATGTTCCTAAGAATTATTATTTTTATTTGTGTTTTTGTTACAGCTATAATGTGTATGCTCAGTAGAACTACTACTAACTCTATTTTCTTCAATCTCTTCTAAATGTGAATCAGTGGAATTTATTAATAGTATGAGTTCAATTTTCAATGATTAATGGAGTTATTCTTGTTGGTTATTTTAAAAATCATAGTGTTAAAATTTATTCTTAAAATGTTGCTGCAATTTTCCAACCATAAAACTTATCATTAGTAATAAATGTAACAGCACAAACCTGTAAACCTATGTCATTCTCAGCAAAAGTTTGTTTTTATTATGTGAGGTCCAGAGGAACACTGTATTTTCAATGCTGGAATCAATTTCTCTTGATATTCTCTTTGTAAACCACAGCATGTTGTCTCTCAAGGCATTTAACATAGTCTGCCTTGGACTGTGGATATATACATATATTTTTCTACCATGTTAAATTTTATCCTCCTTCAAGACATTATTTATTTTTAGAGTTCTACTACAAACACTATACAGTAAAGGACAACAGAAGTGTGTAAAAGGAAAAGATTAAGCCAAATTTTTATTTCTGTACCAAATGCCCTGAATGGGCCACTTAACCAATTTGTATCAAGTATGAGACTTGATACAAATGATCAGTGATCATTAAAAAAGATACTGTGTTATACTGCAAATCCCTTACACAAAATCATTACTACACACAACTTTATTCTAAATGGAGTGTATTACACATTTGCAGATACTCCTATTCTAAAGCTTGATCCTATTGTACATCTGTTCTATAATAGCATTTGGTTGTTTTCATGTTTTCTTGCTCTATTCTAAAATCCCTGCCTTTCCTAGTTCTCTGCTACAACACAAGAATATCTTCTAGTGTCTGCCATGTAAATGTAACTTGATAACATAAGAACTCTAAAGACTCATTGTCTAATAATGGCCATTGACTGAAATTTGGGGCTATGTGAAGTAGTATGATATGGATTTCAAAATCCTGAAAAGTCTGCATATCCTTTACATGAAAAATATTAGTTGGAGATTTTTAACTGTCATGTTATGAGTAAAAATAACTACATCAATAGCTATGCATATTTGTGGTCACTTTTTGAAGAATAAGATTTGTCTCTGGATGGTAATTTCATTCCTTAATCATGGTGGTATTAGCATGAATCTGATACCAGTGGGTTTGGTCCTCCCAAAGTCAGTGAGCTTGGCTGTGTTCCACACCCAATTTGACACCGGTCAGCTGTCTTAATTCTGTATGTGGGGGAATAAAAAGCAAGGTAATATACATGAACCAATTTCGCTCAGCATAATTGGTTCATGTATAGAACGAAATAAGTCAATCAGAGAAAGACATGTTCATATGATCTCACTGATATGAGGAATTCTTAATCTCAGAAAAGAAACTGAGTGTTGCTGGAGTGGTGGGGGGTGGGGGGAGGGATGGGGTGGCTGGGTGATAGATATTGGGGAGGGTATTTGCTATGGTGAGGGCTGTGAATTGTGTAAGACTGTTGAATCACAGACCTGTACCTCTGAAACAAATACATTATATGTTAAAAAAAAAAAAAAAGAAGAAGATAGTAGGAAGGGAAAAATGAAGGGGGATAATTGGAGGGAGAGATGAACCATGAGAGACTATGGACTCTGAGAAACAAACTGAATTTTCTAGAGGGGAGGGGGTGGGGGGATGGGTTAGCCTGGTGATGGGTATTAAAGAGGGCACATACTGCATGGAGCAGTGGGTGTTATACGCAAACAATGAATCATGGAACACTAGATCAAAAACTAATGATGTAATGTATGGTGATTAACATTAACATAACATAAAAAAATTAAAAAAAGACCCAACAATGAAAATAATAACATGATAAACATAATAAAATAAAATTTAAAAAATAAAAAATATACATGAACCAAAAAAATCATGTTGGGGAAAAAATATATTACTGCAAGTGTACTGATGGATAGTGGATGATCATTCCTTTATCATTAAAAATGTCCCAATATTAGTTTTTCCTTTAAAGTATACCTTAAGAGATATTCAAGCATTCTTTTTGTTATTCCTCGTCTTTGTAGGGCATAATTTTTTCACATTTTTAATTTCACCTATTTATGTCACTGAATCATTTTAAATTATCTCTTTTAATTTCTAGTCTGATAAAGTAGAAGAATATTGAAGGGTTATGAACAGAGCACTGGCATAATTTGTCTTATAATTTAAAAAGATCAGTCTGATGGTTGAGTTGTAGAGTTAGTGTAATGGTGGATGAATGGTATTATGCATTTGGCACAAAACCCATGGAACTACAACACAAAGAGTGATCCTAATATAAACTATGTAATTTAGCTAATAATAATGTACCAATATTTGTTCATCAATTGTAACAATGTGCCACACCAATGCAAGATGTTAATAAAAGAAGAAACAGGGTGAAAGAGATCAGGTAAGAACTTTGTACTTTCTTCCTAATTTTCCTGTAAATCTGGAACTTTCTTCCTAATTTTCCTGTAAATCTGGAACTTGCTCTCAAAAGCAAAGTGTACTAACTAAAAAAATAGATTGCTATAAATGTCCCTTATTCATTTTTTCCTCATCAATTAACATTTCTTAAGAATTTCTTAGGTAGTTGGCTCTGTTGTGAAAGGCAGCTACATTTCTGAAGAATTATATAATTTTCAAGCTAATGATTCCCCTAGTATCAATGCTCATTAAACAATCATTGAAAATCAACATGTTCAATTGTGCTTGTTAAATGGAAAAGCTATATGTATATAAACCTTAATTTGAAGACCTACATTTTCCATTATTTGCATTTGCACATATATATGCTTAAGAAGAACTCAGAACTGTTAGAGAATCCTTCCTTAACTAAGAAATTTTAAAGGCTTAGGTCCTACCTTAGTGGAAACATATATCCCAACACACTAAAATGTAAATTAGAATAATCATGGCAGATATTGTTTATGTTTAAAAACATTAAAATATTTTCTGAATACACACAGTTTATCTTTTATTTTACATGCAAGAATTCATTTCCTGTGTAGATGATATGTTTGTATTATAGTTATTTTTAGGGTATAATATTTATTTAACTAATAAGATTTCTGGAGCAATTTTTCCCACGATATGTTCCAGACAACCCTGACCCCACTGGATTTTATTTGTTTTTATGCAAAAAGAATGTGTTAAAATAAATTGGTAAAATGAATTGGAGAATCACTGAATAGTAAAATTCTCTCAGAGTTTCAATTGCACATTAGCAATTTAAAGACTTTAAACTATCTTGTACTAAAGAAAGCTCTTTACTTTAACTCAACATTTCCAAACTTGACCACAGGACACTTTTTTCTTCACTACAGAACACTGTTACCATCTCAAGGAGAGTATATTTTCCACAGGAAATATAGGGGACACATTCTGGTCTTATTTAACCCCCCTTGTTTTAGAACTGGAGATATTTAAGACCCAGATTTATCAGATAATAACCCCAAATCATATAGCAAGCTAGTGACAAAAATGAAATAACAAATAAAATCCAATTATTCCAACTTATGTGATTTTCTACTATCTCACAGTGTTTTTCATTTTAAAAAGAATGTGCTACCCCCAGCATGAATAATTTGAAGGATATCTATGTAAATGTCATATTTTCTTTTAAAGATAATCTATATGTGTGTGTAAATTTATTCATACATTAAATTATATATATAATATGTGTGTAATATACCTGAATATTTTGTTTATTTCTTTACACCTAAACAAGAATTGAGAAAGAGCAGTGGCATGTATACAAATTCCCTTATGTGAAGGGGTTATTTTATTTTATTTTATTTCTTGAAGATTTTATTTATTTGAAAGAGAGAGAGAGAGAGCACAAGTAGGCAGAAAATCAGGCAGAGGGAGTGGGAGATGCAAGGAGCCAGACGCAGGGCTGGATCCCAGGACCCTGGGATCATGACCTGAGCCAAAGGCAGATGCTTAACTGACTGAGCCACCCAGCCATCCCTTGAGGAGGTCATTTTAAACACTCTAAGGCTGGCTCTTATGTAACAGGGAAATACATATCTCTACAGAGTACAGAAATAACGTCTCTGGAGTGTGCTGGATTATGTCATTAAAACATTGGGGACAAAGCTCAAGTTGACATGATTGATTCATTCAATGTGTCAGATGTTAATTCCATCAACTATAAACTTGGAGGATAGTAAACAGAATGGAGGTAGAACCAAGATGGAGACACATGGCTAAGAAAGTGGCTTTCTTTTTCAGTTTAGTAGCCAAATTCAGCATTATTCAGCAAGTGGTTCCAAATATCAGATAAAATTACGTACCTTGGTCCATTCTCAAATCATTTCTTATGTTTGAAACTGTCCTGATTTTCCTGGCAAATATAATGTAATTCACATAATTGCAGGTGAATAGAAGACTATTTCCCCAAAAGAGAAAATTTCAGCCTCGTCTCCTCATCCTCTTTTGAGAGAAATAGAAAGCATTTTAATAATCCAAAATACAGGGTGCCTGAGTGGCTCAGTTGGTTAAGCGACTGCCTTCGGCTCAGGTCATGGTGTCAGGGTCCTGGGATCGAGCCCCGCATCGGGCTCCCCGCTCAGCGGGAAGCCTGCTTCTCCCTCTCCCACTCCCCCTGCTTGTGTTCCCTCTCTCGCTATCTCTCTATGTCAAAGAAATAAATAAAATCTTTTAAAAAATAATCCAAAATACATTTTTAATATAAAATATGAAACTGCTTTAATATTAAATCATTTTCTTTCTTATGAAACTTGTATTTTTTAACTCATGACTTTACCATAAACTATTTGAACAAGGAAATCCTGAGTCACTGAAATGTTTGATTGAACATTTAATATCATCTCATATGAATTATAATTGGACCTGTGTTTCTGTCCAAAGGGGAAATCCATTTTTAGGTTTGTCCACAATGTGTAAGTTATTCCTGTCAGAAAAACACATCCAAAAAGACTCCTATCACCACACTTGTGTGGCTAGAATGCTGAACAGAATCATCTGGGCCAGAGACACAGACAGAAATGCTAATTAGATGTGGCCATGAAAAGAGAAAGGAATGTCCTTCCTTGCATTATAACCACTGAAGGATATATTTCGTGGACCTCACTGGAGAAAACATCTGTTGTTAGAAAAACAGCTAATAAAGACAATGATGTTTAAAATCTGAACATCGATATTCAGTACGTGGAGACTGAAAAGACATTGTGCAGTCAAAATAGTACTAGATGTATTCATTTTCTATTGTTGCGTAGAGATTATCATGATCTTACTAGCTTAAAACAACACAAATTTATGGTTTCTTAGTTTCTGTGTATCAGAACATGGGTTACATGGGTTCTCTCTTCAGGGTCTCATCAGACTGTCAAGATGTCAAGATGTCAACCGTGGTTATGATCTCACCTGAGGCTTAGTGTTCTCTTCCAAGGTAAGCTCAGAATTGGAACTGGTTATTGGTAGAATTCAGTTCCTGCGATATAGGAATGAGGTCCCTGTTTTCTTGCTGGTTGTTGGCCAGGACTGTTCTCAGCTTTAGAGACCATCCTTAGATCCTAACTATGTGATACTCTCATTTAGTTAACTTTATTAAGGTCAACAGAAAAATCTTTCTTCAGCCCACAACATTGGAGTCTTTAAAAATGTAAAATTAAATGTAATCATGGGATTGACTATTCCATTATCTTTACTATATGATATAATATAGCCAAAAGAGAAAGGGTTTCATTAGTCACAAGTCCCATCCAGGCTCAAGGGAAAAAGAATGTATAGCATGAATACATCAGGGTCATGGGGACCATCTTAGAATTCCGCCTACTACAACAACAGGTTGTTAACAACCTTCCATTTTACAACAGGCTGGAATAAAAAAAGCCTGAGAACATGAAGATGGTTCAGTGAAACTGTTACCCGAATGCAAATAATGAAAAATGTAGGCATTCAAATTAAAGTTTACTTCATCTCTCGTCAAAGACTTAACATTTCTCTCTGTAGATATCTTTTCCTTTTATAAAATGTGTATTTCTTATGTTAAAAAATTACATATATTGAACATTTTAAACATTCAAAAAAGGGTACTGGTATTCAAATTAAAAGTCTTCTTTATATAATTTTGAATATATCATTTTGTAATTAGCAGGATTCCATACTGTTCATTCAATTTTTCCTAAGTAATAATTTTGTTTTCCTAAAGTCTGACCAAGAGCTTTCATGTTTCATCACCTTAACTAAATGTAAACAGGTTTCTTCCTGACTATAGGCTCCTGATCTCTCTTTTCTTAGAGCATTTACTTTAGAAAACTTGCAATTATAAATTATTTCTTTGCCCTTTTGAGATATAAGCCCTCCATAACCCAGAAAATGCCTTTCTCAAGAAGTGGGAGCCATCCTTTGAAATGTAATCATCAGAGGAGATAGCATGCCAATTTCCCAGTTTCTGGGGGAGGGTAGGAACCTAATTTCAATAAGAGACAATTAACAAACACAGATGGTCTAATCATATTCACCAACCTCCTTCCTAATGTCCTTCAGTACTTTTCCATTAGTTCACCCCAATGTTTAAAAATTCTCTGATTTTTTTGTTTCAGCAGAACTGAGTTTAATCTTCCTCCCCTACTGCAGTAGTCTTGACTCTTATTGCAATAGTGTTGAACAAAGTCTTCCTTGCAGTTTTTAAAAAGTGTCCAGTGCAATGACATGGAGAGAGCTTGAGAATATAATGCTAAGCAAAATAAATGAGTCAGAGAAGGACAAATACTATATGATCTCACTCATATGTGGAATTTAAAAAACAAAACAAGTGAGCAAGGACTGGGGGGGAGGAAGAGAGAGAGAGAGAAGAACCTAGAAACAGAATCTTAGCTATAGAGAACAAACTGATGATTACCAGAGAGGAGTTGGTTCGGGGGATGGGTGAAATAGGTGATGGGAATTAAAGAGTACACTTATCATGATGAAAATAATAATAATATAAATAAATAAAAATAAAAATAAAAATAAATAAAACATAAAATTAAAAATTAAAAAAAACTATTTCTCTTCCAACAAGTCTCAAATAAAGTAACCATGAAAATTATTGTTATTATACAAGATGGACCTCAAATGACTATTTTATTTGGGTTTTTTGATATCCAGAAAAGATAAGTAATGTACAAAGGGAGGACCCTGTAAAAACAGTTACCTCAGTAAGGATTATTTGTGTCTGGTAGTGCTATGTATTGTTATCTACACAATCTGTACTCACATGAATGTTTACAAAGCAGTATCTACAAAGTTGTCTATTCTCACATTAGGCAACCAGCAAAGAGTCTTACGGTATTATGGATTATGTAGCAAAAAACTGTGGGTTAATGGAAAACTTTTGACTTTTTAGTCAAAATCTTTGACTAAAATTTACTTCAACTTTCATGATAAGGTCAAAAAATCATACCGGTTTCTTTGGTAAATTTGCTTTGTTCGTCTTACAAATTCTAAATATGCTATAACTTATAAACTGAATTTTTACTGATTAAAAGGATGTAAATGTATTTATGCTAATGATGTTAGATGAGCAAAATAAAGTGCAGGGAGGTTGTTTTTGAAACACAAAAGAAAAGCTTTACACTTTACACTGAAACTTTGTTTCAGGTTTGCTCAAATATAGCCTTATTGAAGTTTAGAGTCAGATAAGTCTTTGTTCTGAGGAGCTGTCTTATGCATTGCAGGATGATTAGCAGCATCCCTAGTCTCTACCCACTAGGTGATAGTAGCACACAACCTCCCAGCTGTCACAACCAAAAACATCCTTAGACATTAGCAAGTTGTCTCTCACTACCTTAGGGGAAAGGGGATAAAAGCCGCTCCTTGGCTGAGAACCACTGCTTGTTAGATTAGCAGCTAAAAACATTGCCGACAATCTAATACATTTGGAAATTATTAAACCTTTGAAACATGAATAACTAATTCTTTTCCTTACATTGGGAATTGTAACAAAAGCAGGAAATCTTTATTTGATATTTATTCACCCATTGATCTCTAGGCATGCCTGGTCTAAGATGAGAACGTCTGAACTATTATCAAAGTAACCTGACCCTGCTGTTTGTTGGGTCTCTTGGGTATGCAGCTTTAAGAATAATGATGGAAAGATAATTTAACCTTTCAGACTAACCCATATAGGGAAAATCAGACAACACTATCTTGCCAAAGGAAACCAGTTCAGAATTTAGAAATTGAAATGAAATGAAATTGATGCATTGTAGTAGGCTCTCAGTTTAGTTACTTTCTCCATAAACCTCAAGCCAACAGTGTAAAGTAAATTCCACCAGGGGGCAATGGTGCCTTATTATGGTACCTAAAAGAAGACAAGGTACCTTCAGACGAGAATATATCCAAGTGAAAGTAATAACATGGTGGTGCTTCACTTATACTACATTAAAAAGGCATTTGTTGAATAATATATTACATCATCCTTCAAAACTCAGCCCAAATATCAACTCTTCTAGGAAGTATTCTATAATCTAAAATTTGGATTGGCTCGCCCATTTCTATACTATTAATAAAACTTTGCATTCTTCTGTCATAGAATTTATAGTATGTTGTAAAGGCTTATTGGTCACTGACTTTTATTACATTGGAAACACATTTAAGAGCTAGAATTGTGGCCTATTTGCCTTTATATTCCCAGTAACATAGACTGATACCCGAGTGTTGTCACTTTTTGAGGAATGAGCATGTTAATAAACAAACTAAAACATTTAATCAAAGTAGCATTCCTTATCAAAATAATAAACAAAACTACAGAATATGGAGAGGCTGAAATATAAAATTCATTAGGAAACAATCTAGTAAAGTCATAACATTCTGCTGTGTTTGATAGACTGGTATTTACTTGCTTATTCTAAAGTGAGGCTTCAAATTCCTTTTTCCTGACAACCACTTCTCAATTTCCCCTTGTTTAGGATCCATAAAATTGAAATCAAAGGACAAAACGTTTCTGTTCTTTTTTTTAGTTAAGACTCCAGAGTTTCATTTCCCAAATAGAAAGTATTATCTGAGTATATCTACCCTTAATGTGTCATATACCACTCTATCACTGCATTACATTTACTAGCAATGAATAAAACTCTGTAAAGTAGTAGCTACAAAGTTTATTTGAAGTACAAGTCTTTATTTCCTGATGAAAAATCCCCTTTAAAATTAAATGTTCATAGTAAAAAGAAGAAGAAGAAGAAGAAGGAAAAATCCTCAGAACTTTCAAACATAAAGAATATGACTTAAGAGATTTGTTGAAGTGAGTGATTTAGTGATGTCACTAACAGAAACATTTTTTTATAACTTGGTGCCAGATATTTATATTGATGTAAAGCTCAGCCCATGAACTTAAAAATTTGAGACGTGGAGTCATAATTTATTAAACCCATCATGTTCCAGGAAATGTGATGGATAATCCACTCTCCAAATGCATGTGAATTATCCGTAATCTTTTTGTAGTAGACAGACTTCTGCTGAATCCACATGAATGCTCCTTATGTATATTTAATAGAAAAGCAGGTTGCCTCACACAGATATTCTCTGGACAGAGATAAAATGAATAGAACAATAACAGAATGAAAGATAGCTGTCCCACAGAGTTGACTACAAAGAGATCTATAATGATAAGGGAAGAACAGAATACAATGAAGGAATCTAATCAAGGCAGAGGCTATAAAAGAATAAGGTTTAAAAAAGTTGGACAGATATTTAAGATAAAATGAAAAATAACTTCTGACATACTAAAACAGGAAAACGAGAAAAATATATTTCTTATGGTGCCAGAGATTGACCAGCAAATTTTTGCTGGAGTCCAAAAGCATTAGCTCTAGAACAGGTAAGCTAGAATGTTGTTTCCTCAAACACTAAGAGACCCAAGAAGAGATTTATTACAGCATTAGAGTAAAAAGATAAATATCAGTAAGAGAATAGTCATCAGAGTTTCAAAAGAAACTCATAGTTATGTAGGATGATAAAATTTACATTTTATCTTAAATTTCCTTTGCAGTAGGGTTGAGAAAATTTTCTAAGGAGAAAGGAGATTATTAAAATACTAAGGGGGGTTATTTTTAGAGTAAAAGTTTAACAAGGAGATCTCACATAAACCCTTTGGGTGGGGGCGACTGGGTGACTCAGTTGCTTAAGTATCTGCCTTCAGCTCAGGTCATGATTGATTGGGGATTGAGCTCTGCATGAGGCTCTCTGCTCAGCGGGAAGTCTGCTTCTCCCGCGGCCCCTCACCCCACCTGTGCTCTCACCCTCTCTCAAAAAAATAAATACAATCTTTAAAAAAAAATACAAACAACAATAACAACAACAACAAAAACCCTGGGGTGAACAGCAGGTAGGGCCCACAGATATTCAACTTTCTCTAGGAGTATTATTGCCAATATTATCATATGTAAAACATATCAAGAGATGTATCAGAAGTAATTACCACTCAATCACACATTTTTTTTTATTTGCCTCACTCTAATAAAACTACTTTGAAGCCATTCCTTCCGAGTGGACAGGGAATTAAACACCTCCAATGTTCAAGAGTTAGTGGAACGTCCTCCCCAGCTAGGACTGATCTAGAGTCTCAAGGTTCTCAAGCAGTCTTAATGATTCAGAAAAGACATCTGGTGTTAGTCCAGCCTGGATACAAGTGTGATGCTCAGCTTCAGAATGCAAGTATTTTTGACAAGTTTGGTTGTGTAAGAGCTCAGGGGTCTTCACCTAGGTGGACCTCTCGTCTATTGGCAAGCTTCCCTCACCATACCCCTTAGACATTCTCATTTCCAGTACGTCTGCATCCACGGCATTAGACAAATTCTGAAAACACTAAAAACTTTATTTTCCTTGGTAAACACCTGCCCAAAACAAAAACAAGCAAAAAATGTGGCAACTTTCATTTGAGTATCTGACCGTTTATAGTTGGGGGCCCTAAAATTTTAAATGCAACAAAACAAAACAATAACTCTTAGTGATTTACCAAACTTAGACTTAGAACACAAAGCCTACCTTCCAAGAATGAAGAAAATAGGATTCCTCTTATTCTTTCTATAAAAATAATAAGACCAAACCTCAATTTTCTAATGCTATATTTTAACCTACCACAAGGTCTATCTGTAATTGAATCTGAAAACAGAAAATATTATAAACTGGGCTTTTAAAAAGACATTAATTTGCTACCTGAAACTTTTAGATATTTATGTATAAATGTCAAAATCTAACATGATATTTGTTAGATTGACTCTTTTGCATTGGCGGAATCTGGGAAAAAAGAGAGACCTTATAAACAGTAATTCATGGAAGATTGATAATAATCCAGATAGACTCAGAAACTAATTAACTTTACACAACATCATTTTTGTGTAGGACCAAGTATTATAATAATACTTCTGTAGCAGCAAAATCTGAAAATGACATACACATCCAAACTTTGGTGAAAATTAAGTATGTTATTAGTAAAAGTTATATTTTAAAATATTCACCTATAAAATATTATGTTCAAAAATATTTAACATGTCGAAAAACAAAATTAGAAAGTCTGTATACTTCAATGTATTTCAGAGATACAAGAGTGCTGGCTCAAGCACTCATTAAATACTTAGTTGATACAAGTGCCTCCATCATAAAAGTCCTATTCTATCTTCTAGCTCACTGTTAATTATTTTAAAGGGCCAAAAATTAAAATATGATACAACGTTTACTATTAAATGGCAGTCATGATTCAGTTAAAAACACTCCCACCACTGGAAAGAAAATTGGTCACAATCACATCTAGTGCATTCTAGGTACCAAATAAAAAGCCATTAATTGGGGCACCTGGGTGGTTCAGTCGGTTAAGCGTCTGCCTTCAGCTCAGGTCATGATCCCAGGACTGATCCCAGGGTCCTGGGATTGAGCCCTGCATCAGGTTCCCTGCTGAGCTGGGAGCCTGCTTCTCCTTCTCCCTCTGCCTGCCACTCTCCCTGCTTGTGCTCTCTCTCTCTGTCAAATAAATAAATAATTTTTTTTAAAAAGCTGTTAATTATTTTGAATAAATGAATGTTCAATTTTGGTATATAATTTTATATCCCATTAGATTTTTTTTATCTACTTTGAAATAGGACCTGTTATTTATAAGGATGGCCAAATATCAGAGCAGACTTTTTTATATTTTCTATTATTGTCTTTTGGTCTATAAAATAATTTAAGTGATTAATAGGAAAGGCTACAAATATTGAAAAATGTTCATGGCCGGTAAAATGACCCATACTCTGAAAGGATACAAAGAGAATGAAATTTATTCATACTCTAAAAAATTATTTAATATTTACATATTCTAATCTCCATTCTGCTAATCTTTGACCAGAATTGATCTCAAGAAACAAAATGAAACAAAATTTTTCTTTCATATATGACCTAATGAAGACGAAAAAGGCAGGTGTATGCAAGGAAAAAGGAGATTACATAGCTACATCTGGACTGTCTTAGAATAGAGAAGAGAGGGTTTCCTTGTCTGCATTCAAATACATTCCATTTGAGGTATGTGTCTTAAAAATACAGAAAAAAAATACATTAGTAACAGTTTAGGCACATAAAACTGAATAGTAGAAAAAGATATAGAGTGTCCCTTTGTTTTTTAAAAATAAGTAACTTGTCATAATTGAGGAAAAACACACTAGCTCCAAAAAAAAAAAAAAAAAAAAAAACAGATGCAAAAACATATGGAGAGTGGGAAAAAATACTGATAGGTCAGAGTAACACCAAGTATTTTAATAGAAAGTAAACTTTTTATTCTCAGTTTTGATGATGAGAGCAAAATATAGTTTTCCTACACTTTGAGGAAAATTGACTAGCTTTATGGTTATGTGCACAGATTACAACTGGACGGACACATTAAAAGATAATTTAGGGGGGGCGCCTGGGTGGCTCAGTTGGTTAAGCGACTCCCTTCGGCTCAGGTCATGATCCCGGAGTCCCAGGATTGAGTCCCACATCGGGCTCCCTGCTCAGCAGGGAGTCTGCTTCTCCCTCTGACCCTGCCCCCTCTCATGTGCTCTCTCTCTAGCTCATTCTCTCTCTCAAATAAAATAAATAAAATCTTTAAAAAAAAGATAATTTAGGGGACCAACCTACTTTACTAATTTTAATGCTCTCATTCTTCAAGGAGCTAGAGGCCCAGGATTAATGTGGGCCTAGAAGTCAGCAAACTGAAGGCTGCTACAGAATAATTGGTACAGAGGGACTTGGGAAATCCCAGGTGGAAGTTTAAAACAGAGCCGAAAGAGGGACTAAAGAAAGGAGGGAGGAGGTGCCTGGCTGGCTCAGTCGGTTAAGTATTTAACTCTTGATACCATGTTCATGAATTCAAGCCCCATGCTGGGCGTAGAGCTTACTGAAAAAAAAAAAAAGAAAGAAAAAAAAGGAAGCAGAAGCAGAATAAGAAAGGAGGCAGGTGATTTTAAGAGTAACATAAAATCAACCATTGATATTTGGGGGTTTTTTGGAAGATTTTCTTTATTTGTCAGAGAGAGAGGGAGCACAAGTAGGGGGAGCTGCGGGCAGAGGGAGAAGCAGGCTCCCCACTGAGCAAGGAGCCCGGGGCTTGATCCCAGGACAGCGGGATCATGACCTGAGCTGAAGGCAGATGCTTAACTGACTGAGCCACCCAGGCTCCCCCAACCATTGATGTTGAGATTATGTATATTACTTCATCCTTATTATCAGTTGACCCAGTGTAAATTAATCAAGTTACAAGACCGAGGTACTCTGTATCCTGTACTGCCAACATGTATCTCTGAAATGGCTATTTCCTAAAGCAACTTCTGAGTTACGTTTGTATGGGCCGACTAGGAAAGTTGAAAGTACCTAGAACAGGAGAGAGATAGGGATCATCAACAATTACCACTGAGATTAACATACCCTTCATATTTCACTTCCCCTTTCACAAAGTCAATATTTTCTCCCATTGAAAACTAAAATGGTTGGGTGAAGTGAAATCAAAAAGAGTGACTGAAATAAAATGTAATTCATTTAGTCATGTTTTTGTGTCAGCATAACTTTTAGTCATATTTTGTGTCAGTGTGAAATCAGACATACAAACTCTCTTGCATATAAACCTAAAGGCCAGGATCTACAAAAAATTTCATATAGAATGTAGGTTGTTTTTTTTTTTAATGGTAAATCCTTAAAGAGAGGAAACAATATTAGATTTAGAGGAAGCTATATTTCTTGTGCATATTTTATAATTCCTGGTCATATCCCCTTGCCACCTGGGAACATTAAAGCTAAGGAACATTAAAGTTTGCTACATATGTAATCAAACTTAATGAATATAAGATGATTAAAGTGTTAACATAACCCAAAAATAATCAGAAAAATAAAATTTAACCCCAAACTCTCATTAAAGAAGATATATTCCTAAACAAAACATTAACAGTTTATTTATTTATTTATTTATTTATTTATTCATTCATTCATTCATTTGTTCATTTATTTTTTTAGAGAGAGAGAGCGACACAACATGAGCAGGAGGTAGGGCAGATGCAGAGGGAGAGAGAGTCCCAAGCAGACTATGTGCTAAACGCAAAGCCCAACACGGGCTCCATCTCATGACCTATGAGATCATGACCTAAGCTGAAATCAATAGTCGGACACTTAACTGACAGCCACCCACCAGCTTCAAGATTTTTATTTTATTTTAATTATGTAAGCCAATAGCAAAGTTATTTGAAATTTAGACCTACTATGCACAAGTTGATCCCACCGTGAAAACCTTCATGTTTAACCACACAATCAGAAACTATATAGTTTGATCCTACTTACCAATTCATATTTCAGTTTAATTGCATAGAACAGACTCACAAGTGTGTAGTAACAGATTAATCAATAAGAATAGGAACAAGCAGTAACACAAAAATATAGTCCTACTTAAATTTTTCCAGAAAACATTTGATGTGTAATAACTATAAATATACACGCTCTATGCTCAAAGATGTCTTATTTTAAGTAAACAGAAGTAGTTTCCTATGTTTTTCAGTTAAAAAAATCAGAAAGGCCTCATGTGAGGTTGAATTATTCCAAATTTTGTTGGAATAAACAACCTGCAAGAGCATCTGTAAATATGTAGTCACAAGAGAGCCATCTGGCTCCATGTAATTATACCCATCTTTCATCCAATTCTGAATTCTAAACGTAAAAGTAAGTCCAGGAATATCATACAGATTTCTGATATACACTTGGGAACTGTCGATCCATAAACAAATTAACAGGTTTTATTCATATGGGTGTGTTCCTGTCTTCATTTATATTACACATCCAAATAGGATACAGATTCAGAGATTACTTAATAAATTGCTGCTAGTATGAATTATTTCAGGTGAAGTATTTCAGAGTGAAATGAAACAGAAATTAAGACACAATAAGATGTAAGATAAAGGGTAAAGGCTATCTGACTCTCACTTTTTTTTTTCATGTAAGATCTTTGAATCAAGCTGTTAGGAGACTTAGAGGTATAGAAAAAAATATTTGTGATCATTTATTGTACAGGATCTCTGACTTTGGAAAGTTCACTGTGAGGGATTGGATTTGTTGTTGGCATGTTATAGCCAAACATTAATTTATTAGTTTATATTTTGTCTACATTATGTTTCTTCAGGATAGTAAGTTTCTGAGGTAGAACAAAAATGACTAATGAAAATGTAACTGTAACACAGTAGCAGAATGTCCATACATATATTATTGTATGGATTACATATTCTATCCTTATTTGAGTGTTGTCAATTGCTCCATCTTCTACTTAGATTTGTTACACTGTAATCCTTTGTTTTCTCAGGTTACATTTAATATCAATTCTAGGTAGATGTCTTGTTCATGTGTTATTAATTA
This sequence comes from Zalophus californianus, assembly GCF_009762305.2. Lineage (NCBI taxonomy): Eukaryota > Metazoa > Chordata > Mammalia > Carnivora > Otariidae > Zalophus > Zalophus californianus. The sequence goes on along the minus strand of NC_045600.1, from coordinate 55,961,932 downwards.
TTCAGATGGCTTATATTATAGCAATTCATGGGTGCCTTAAAAACAACTCTTATTTTATGACAAATATAGGACTAATTTTCATAACTTTTGTTTCATATAATAAAAAATTAAGTTAGAATGTGGCTCTAGTAACTTGGTCAAATAACATTATTTTCAAGGTTATATCATGATTATGCCATAGTAGAAAATGTGTATCAATTTACTTACTATATGTTTAGGGAATAATTTTAAAAGTATACAAAGATGTATGAATACAAATTTTTAGATATGATATCATCTGCTCATAAAGGAAAATATCATATATTTTAATTTAAAACTAACTTAAATGTCCAATAAATTCTAAAGCATCAAGTGGATAATAACCAATTATTTTTTTATTTTTTTAAAGATTTTATTTATTTATTTATTTGACAGAGAAAGACACAGCGAGAGAGGGAACACAAGCAGGGGGAGTGGGAGAGGGAGAAGCAGGCTTCCCGTGGAGCAGGGAGCCCGATGTGGGGATCGATCCCAGGACCCTAGGATCATGACCTGAGCCGAAGGCAGACACTTAACAAATGAGCCACCCAGGCACCCAATAATCAATTGAAATCTTGATTATTGGCATTGAAACTAAAAATGTTGAGAAAAACAACCTCACGAAAAGTATGTATGGACTGTTCTAATTTCTACTTGTATTTTTAGATTATTTCTAAGTCTAAAATATTTTATATTTAATAGTAAATAAAATATATAATTTTATATATTAAAATATAGATATAAATATTTTATATAAATTATTAGCCATGTTTTAGTATATTTTAAGAAGCACAGATGTGTTATTTTGTATGCATGAACATATGTAGGATACATTATGTGAAAAAATGGGGAACAAGTAAAAATATTTATAAACAGTGAGGGCATAAACATGGAAAACCTGGGTGGCTCAGTTGGTTAAGCATCCAACTCTTGATTTTGGCTCAGGTCATGATTTCCGGGTTGTGAGATCAAGCCCCATGTCAGGCTCCATCCTCAGAGGGAGTCTGCTTGAGATTCTCTCTCTCTTCTTCTCCTGCTCATGCTATCTCTCTCTCTGTCAAATAAATACATGAATCTTTAAAAAAAACAAACTGAGTTACAAAAAAATCAAATACACAAGTCAAAGTCTTTAAAACGTTAATATGAATGAACAATTATTTCAGGAATGTCATAAAGGGAACTGTTTCTTAAATGATTTTCAACAATGAAATATTTTTCTGCAAAGCAGTAGTGAGATTTTTGTTATTAAGCCAAAAAATTGCAGATTGAGGAGCAGAGCAGATGAAGGAAAAACATGAGGAGAAAGGGAAAGGAAAATGGGGGGAGAGGGAGAAGTAGAAGCAGAAACTGGTTGGCAGAGGAAAAAAATTAAGAATCAGAGGTGAGAAACACAGTGTGTGATCCACTTTCCCTCCCAAGAAATGAAAAAATCAATTGAGTGTGTTGTCGTGGGTTCTTAGCTGGAGATTTTTCTACACTTGATCTTAGCCAAAAAGCCAAGAAGCAATTAGCTGAAGATTTTTCTTCAATCATTAACCTAAAGAAACTGTCAGCCCTTTCTGGGACTGGGAGAAATGAGAAAATTTTTAAAACTATAAAGTTATGCTTCTGTTCCATGATTCGTTGTTTGTGCTTCTCGAATTTTCCAGTGCAGAATATGTCATTTGTTTCCAAACTCAGGCTAACTCTTAAAGAGGAAAAGATCACTAATCTATTTTTTTAAAGCCTTAGAAATGACCAGTGCTCACCAAAAAATAAATCTGTCTATAGAAGATAAGTTTCTCTAGAAAGGAAGAAAAGTGGTGGCCAAGAAGATTGGTAGAGCACAAAGTGTCAGTGGTTAAGGGTTGATCGTTGTGCTACGGGGCAGAGGACCGATTCCGCGCTCAGGTTCAACTGCTTGCTGCTCAAATATCAATACTTGAGAGACAAGAGATGGTAGCAAGGGAAAGGTTGCTTTATTCAGGAAGCCAGCAACCTGACAAGGTGGTGAACTAATGCCTCAAATTGCATCTTCTTCATCCAGAGGAAGCCGGAGGGTTTTAAAGGGGAAAAGGTGCTGGTGGTGGGGGGGGTTGTTATGTGCAGAAGAAGGTGCCCAGGTGGTTAGTCATATGTGGACATATGTGGCACATGACCCTGAACAGACTTGCTGGCAGCTGTGGCAGCTGTTTTTTCTTTTTAATTTTTAACTTATTTTATTTAAATTCAATTAGTTAATATATAGCATAGTGTATCATTAGCTTCAGATGTAGAGTTCAGTTTTTCATCCGTTGCAGGGAACATCCAGTGCTCCTTACATCCCGTGCTCTCCTTAATGTGTGGCAGCTGTTTTTTGAATGTGGTCAGGCCTTATCCTCTGGGAAAGTTTGGTCCTACATCCTCAAGGCCAGTGGTCTGCAAATCTCAAAGAAAATAAGTTAGTTCTGCGACAGAACAAGGGACTTACTTAGCAAGCAAGGAGCAAGTAAGATTGAAGCATGTTAACCCTTAAGCCTGGTTGCATGCTGTTATGATTGGAGGTAGATAATGATAAGCAAAGTTCTACATGCTTAATGTATGGTTGGGGAAATTTCATTGGTGAAATACTTATACTAATATCTGAGCATCCTGGTTCAAAGTTGGAAAATAAAATTTTAAATATTAATGAAATATCAATCACCTTTGTCAAAAAGCTGTATAATGTCAACACTTTTGATATCAGAATCTAATTGCCCATTTAATTGACCCTCTGTTTTCTATTACTAAATTTAAAATTTATTTATAAAGGAACGTACACTGTCTATTCTTCACTAGTACAGATAAACTAAATTCCTCCAACTTGGTAATGCTGGGTGAGGTTAGTTTCATGTACTTAGCTAGACAAACAATAATAATAATTTTAAGGGGCGCCTGGGTGGCTCAGTTGGTTAAGCGACTGCCTTCGGCTCAGGTCATGATCCTGGAGTCCCGGGATCGAGTCCCGCATCGGGCTCCCTGCTCAGCAGGGGGTCTGCTTCTCCCTCTGACCCTCTTCCCTCTGGTGCTCTCTGTCTCTCATTCTCTCTCTCTCAAATAAATAAATAAAATCTTTAAAAAAAATAATAATTTTAAGATATAGAAGTCATTAATTTGTTTACTTGACCAATATTCGTTAAGTACTTATTATATTCCAGCACTGATATAAGTATCTGAGATACATTTTAAGGATCCCTGTCCTTGGAGACCTTATGCTCTGGCTGGAGAAAACAGGCAATATTCAATATGGTAAAATAAGTAAATTCCTCAGCATGTTAGAAAAGTGAAAAGGACAAAAGCAAAATTTGGGTAAAATAAGATGTATCTAGAAAGTCAGAAATTTAACATGGAACTGCATTTTTAAGTCAATTGGTCAAGGTTGCCTTTTTTACGGCAGGAGGTGCAAGTGCAGTTTATCTTCTAATTTGAAGGACATATTCCCTTAGGCTCCTGACCAATGGACCCCTAGAAATTTCACAGAAATGCCAGGTCCCTGAATCCCCTTAGAGTTATTTTCGTATTTTAGGAGTGCATGCATCTTACCAAGACCTCCACTGAACTTGCTGCCTCCTGTTAGTTCTGTCTAATAAGCTTGAGGTTATCAACAAAATGTCCTTTGGAATTGTTCACATGATCTGCTTCTGATAGAGAGCAGGAAAAACAACTTACCCTTGAGGAAAAAAAATATAAATAAATATTTTTAGTGTTCCAATATAAACAAAGCTTCTGTATTTTTTCTAATAGGAATAGTAAAGAATAAAAATTTACCAGATCAGTGGCATATTATGTACATAAGCCCATATCAATCTGCTCTAGCCACAATATCAAACCCAGCGCAGCATCTGCAATCAGGTCTACTACTTATGTGAGTCTGTGAGGGTTTATAGTCATTCTGCAGGATCATCCAGCTTCTGCGGAGGACTGATTAATGATGTAAAATGATACATAAAAGGAACCGTCATGGGCGCCTGGGTGGCTCAGTCCTTAAGCGTCTGCCTTCAGCTCAGGTCATGTTCCCAGGGTCCTGGGATCGAGCCCCACATCGGGCCCTCTGCTCCACGGAAGCCTGCTTCTCCCTCTCCCACTCCCCCTGCTTGTGTTCCTGCTCTCGCTGTGTCTCTCTCTGTCAAATAAATAAATAAAATCTTACAAAAAAGAAGGGAGGGGGCATCATCTCTACAGCCTTCATGTTGGTGACTGTAATCTCTACCAGTTCTACCCACAGGAAGCAATATTAGTTTTGATTTACTCTTTTGGCTATGAGGGTGGGAGCAAGCAGCATCAGAGATTGTGGTCGTTGTATAGAATCTGCCACAGTAACCAACAGCCTAAGATCAAGGTCAGAGGTCTGACCGGATCCAATGGGTGAAAACATAGATGCCACCTCTAGAGGGGAAGAATATATATTATATTATAAGATTTTCATGTCATGGGTGATATTATTCTGATACTATGGAATGTACAATCTTGCACGGTAACTGGAAAGAAAGAAAAAGAACTGAAGCAACCAGGCCAGCACTGTGTAAAGATTTTGCTTTATTTCTCCTAAAAGTGGCAAATGCCATTTGCCTTTTTTAAGGCAAAATTTGACATGGAGGGTAGAGGTTGGATTTGAGGAGACAGGAGTATTCAGTGTTATCCAAACAAAGGGTATTTCAAGAAGTCATCTTGGTGGGATTTGATGACAGCTTTGGTCTAGAGTAATGACAACAGAGGTGAAACTAATTGGATTTGAGAGATACTTGAGTAATTAAATGCGAGACATTGACCAGAGTAGGTATGGGAAGCAAGTATCAGTGGTAACCCCTAGGTTTCTGGCAGTGCAGAATAGATGAGCGACGCTGCCATTTATTTGGATGAGGAATGAATCTCGACGAGAAAGATCATTAAGTTTCACTTTGCAGATTTCACATTTGAGGTGCTTTGTACAGTCCACCAGAGGACAGGATGGTCAAGTCTTTGTCTTAGTAGAGAGGCTAAGATCAGAGATCTAAACACGTGAAGAAGCTGGAAGGTTGGAAGCTATGGTGAGACTACACCCTCGGGGAGAGATCATAGAATGAGAAGAGAAGGTCCTCCTGAGCAGAATCTTGCTATTTCATATGATTCTATCTGATAGAGCAGAGCAAACGTGCAAGGAGAGCTATAATGAAAGAGCAAACTGGCAGAGAAGTTTTGTTTTATTTTGTTTTCCATAGAAGCCACACGACTCATATTAATGTTAACACCATATTAACTATAATGTAATTCTTAAAATGAATTAATGCAGTGTAGGAAACTATCCGCAGCCTGAAAATACTGAAGGAGGTAAACATGAACATGGGTGCTACTTTTGGAAAGTAATAAGAAAAAATGTCGATGTTGGGCTAACTAGGGCCTTTTCTAAAGTACTGTTGAAACATGAATGCTAGATCTCTCACCGATTTTTAAAATTGTGAAGCATACATTAAACAAAAGCGAAATAATATCTTGGCAAGCCTAAGTTGTCTTCCATATTCTAAGTATAAAGGTTGCTAAATGGAGTTCTGGAAAACTCATAAAAATATATAGGAGAGGTTTGTTTCAATTAGTGCTCTTTGGATATTTCTAGAAAACTGCTGGTAAAGCAAATTTGTTTACATTTTAAACAATTCTTTCCCAGAAGTCACATTTTTGGGGGTTTGTCACAAATTTAACTCATTTAATGACAATTTTTCTGAATGTCCCAGGGATTCCTTGTCAATTGGGACAAAATTGTGTTCTTTTTAAATAACTTAATAAGTTATTGTTATTAGTGTAGGTTTGCTCAGTTTCCTAAATTTTATTTTAGACTTTTACTGGACTTACGTCATTGTATCACCAATTAAAATTACTGATATATCTATATAATCAGGATATCAAGATCAACTGAAGAGGAAATGGCAATTTTTATATCGTATGATTAGCTCCACAGTCCCGTGGATGGCTTAAATGGATACTTTAAATTTTACTTGAAAGCAAGAAAATACTCTAGTTGATTTAAATGTTGGGAAAAGAAGAAACATGCAAGGGAGGAATATATGCAAGAGAGAGAAAGAGATAGAGAAATGAGAGAGGGAGGTGAGATCTCTCCCTCTCTCATCAGAAAGGTGGATCCACATTTTTGTTCATTTAGTGCAAAGAGATTTGGGGATAATTGTCAAGCAAACAAAATATCTGAGGTTCTGAGTTATTGGGGGCATTTTCTAAATAATAAATAAATGAATGATATTTATAAACTCTAATATGTTTATGAATTATGATGTGGAAAAAAATGACAACTGGGAATCAGGAAGTTTGTTTTTTTGTCTGGCTGAGTCACTGATTGTGTTTGTGGGCAATAACTATTTTCTGAAGATCAGATCCACACAACTAACCTTCAAAACAGAATTTAGAATTTGAAATTTGTGTCTGGCTTAATTTGTTTCCTTTATTCTCTCAAATTCTAAGCTAGAGTAAGAATGAAATTCAGATTGTTTCAATGTTTGTAAATGTATAGCATGAGCTCAGGCTCACCTGATAAATGTTGAGCTAGGTAAGAATAACGACTTTTTTTTATCTTGATTATTATTCTTTAGCCAGCACCCAAATAACACAGAATGTAGACGGTACAGCATAATTATAAAAGATTGGATGAGTAGGGTTTATTCTCTTTCCCCCACCTGAGTTTTCAAAAACATGATTCTTTTGTGCACCCCTTTCCTTTCTTCTGAATTCTTCCCTCTCTTTTCCATCTGCTTAATTACATGTTTTCATGTGTAAGGTTCAATGTCTTTCCCAAGTCTCCAGGCCCTGGCTATGTTTATGTGTAATTATCAGGACATTTGGCTGCAAGGGGCAGAGAACCAGATTAAACTGTTTCAGGGAAATAAAGGTTGGGGTTTTTGTTGCTGTTTTGTGTTTTTTTTCTCCTGCTGATATAACTTAATATTCAGATACAGAGGTGGCTTAGGGCACAGTTGGATCCAATCTTTCAAGTAACATTACCAGGACTTGGTATTTCTGTCCCTGTTATGTTCATATCTTTCTTCTGTGGAGGCTGTTTTCCTCTGCAGCTCACTCAGTAGTAAGGACCCCAACAGTTCCAGCTTAGTCTCATCTTATTTTCCTGAACAAAGGAAAAATGAACTTTTCTTTCCTCTTGATTTTACATCAGCCAAAACTATGTCTTGTTGGCTTGACTTGGCTTATACATTTAAACTAATCACTGTGACCAGAAGAATGGAATGTTCTAACAGGCTGATATACTTTACATGTTTATTCCTGACTTTGGAGGATAGGTGTGTTTGCTTTAAAACTGTGTAAACTGTGTGCTAAGGGGGGGCGGTTCCCCTAAAGTAAGATGTTGTTACCAAGCAGAAATAGACACTGAGTCAACAAAAACAAACACATGATCTCCAATACAGTACATTTGAGTGCATAGACACCATCCTGTACTCCTGCTATCATATTACAATTGCTTTACTACCTAAGATCAAAAGAGTACAAGTTAAACTTGTCAATTATTGTTATCTAAGCATACATCAAAGTGGCTGGAGTATGAATCTGTGAATTAAAATTAAGCACTTGCTGTATGAGTGAATAATTAGATAGGGCAAATAATTGTATCTCTTTTCCAGTTGCTATTTCCTCTTAAAATTTAATAATAGTGGCATACTAATTAGGATAATTGCATTAATGGTCTAAATTAGTATAATTGTTATAATCAATATAATACTTCTGAAATAAAAAAAATTGTTGTAAGTCTTGCATAAACTGATACCTATATGTTCTTAGAATGTCCTTGACTCATAATGAGCACTCAGTAAATGTTAGGGCTTGCCATTTTTTTTTAAATTAATTAATTTATTTATTTGAGAGAGCGACAATGAGAAATGGAAAGAGAGCACATGAGAGCAGGGAGGGTCAGAGGGAGAAGCAGACTCCCTGCCGAGCAGGGAGCCCGATGCGGGACTCGATCCCAGGACTCCAGGATCACGACCTGAGCCGAAGGCAGTCGCTTAACCGACTGAGGCACCCAGGCGCCCCAGGGCTTGCCATTTTTTATTACCCACCAAATCAAGTTATATTGGAAGACCTCAGGAACACTACAACTTCATATAATTCTAAAGTTATGTAAATCCATATTAGTAGTTTGATAACTGATTGATACTAAGATAAATGTTTTGAAATGTGCAGGGTTTTGTTTCTGCTTCTAGTGAAATTACTTTCTAATATTGTTTTCAGAGCATTTTTCCAGAGGAAGTAGCATGATGCTTTGCTCTAAATCCATGCAGGATAAATGATCTGGAGTCATTAGAATATGGTGTTATGCACAAACAACTAGACAGGAATTCTATTACAGATGATTAGTCAGCCGTGAATACAGCACCCAGCAGATGGACAGCTCCAATGTACCACATGAATTATGTGTATTACAGCGACAGCTCTGGTAAAAACTAAAATGCTCTTGATGAACAGCTGCAGTTTTCTTAGAATTCTAGACAAGGGATACCAGTTAAGTTTTTTATTGCCATAGCACATGGCATAGGAAGACCTGATTACCTTGAAGAAAGGTTGTATAAAAAGCTTTTGTAGTCGGCTGTGTTCGTTTTTTATTTAAGGGACTTTCCATATTTACAGTTTGAGCACCTGCACCGTGTTATCTGATGTGTATTTTATGTGCCTGTAACTCAAAATGAACAATGGTAAAATTGTTTAGGCTGTTAGCTAATGACAAGAAAATGTGTTTCACATGGGTCTATAAAAAGACAAAAATTAAAATGCTGAGATACTGAGATTTTAAATGGTCAATTGCTTATATTCAATAGCTGAACAAAACCAGTTTGCATATTTACTCTTGATTACAGATATTTTTTATTTCAAAGGTAATTCAAGAACCAGTGTCTCACCTTTCCACCTCAGTAACAAGGTTTCCAAGTTCTCTTGCTACATCTGAGTACTGAATGAAGTACTGAAGAATAAGCAAGTTCATGATAGAATTACTAAAAAAAATAGTAGTACTAGGTTTAAACATAGATTTCAAGCTAATATTAAAATGCCTACCTTTAAAAAGATGAAAATGCTTTCACTGAGTACAACTTTACTGCACATGAAACTTACGGACTTTATTTTTATATGTAGTCCTTGGTTATTCCATGCATTTTCTTTTTCTTTAATAGAGAAAAATATTTGTTTTTGTAAAATTTTATTTTGTTATCTTAGTCACCATACATTACATCATTGATTTTTGATGTAGTGTTCCATGATTCATCGTTTGCGTATAACACCCAATGCTCCATGCAGTACGTGCCCTCCTTAATACCCATCACCTGGCTAACCCATCCCCCCACTCCCTTCCCCCTTAAAGCCCTCAGTTTTTTTTCTCAGAGTCCATAGTCTCTCAATTCCATGCATTTTCTAAAAGCGTTTGTTTTGTTTGTTTGGGTGGTGGTTTTATTAATTTTTTCCATAGATCCATCTGTATATATGAGGTCTCTAATAAGTACATTCTTATCTGTAAAACTTACTTATCTTCATAATGTTTGATGAAGAACATTCTTCCTTATTTCACATAATTTTGAAGTCTGTCGTGAGATAAATGACCATCCACATATTGAATTTTATGAAGATAAAGCCATTTTTTCTATAGGGAGAATAGAATAAAAGTATTTCCCTCAGAATACAGTTTAGTAGGATCACACTTACTGTAATAAATCTCATAAACAATATGAAAATCCTTCAAAATTTTAAGTAACAAAAATATAAAACAGTGTAATTTAAATGTATTTAATTATTTTCATGTCATATTTTAATGCTTTGTCTGCTATTCTGAATTAATGATGTTTTATGAGAATAAAATAAAAATATATTTTACTAAGTATGCATGTTGAATATATATATGTGTATTTATATATATATATAAATAATTCACTTGAATGTCTTATATATTTCAAACATTAACACTTTTCAACAATCTTAGGTGCTGGATGTACACAAACAGATAAGGAAATGCTATGCTACTTCAAGGAATTTATTTTTCAAACAAGAAAACAGACAATAATATATACCACAGAATGAAAACGATTTTACTAAGTGTATGATTAAAACATAGGGGTAACTTAATTCTGCCTGGGAATGACAGTAGGAATACTTCATCAGTGACTGGTAAAAGAAGTAAGTTTACAACTCTTTCTCCGGGAGCCACTCCCATATCTCATGCATAGAATATACCAATCCCCTTTATTTGTACCACCACTGAACCCTGGATATAGAATTATCATTTCACTTGCGATTCTATATTAGTGAACTCCTTGTTTACATGTGTATTTCCTCAGCTAGCCTATGATGTTTGAATCCAAGAGGTAAATCTTATTCATTGTTACAGTCTCAGGGGATAATGTTGTGCCTGACATTTATTTGTAAGTTCCTCCATATTTTCAAATGATTTAATTAGCATAAAATGCATGCATAACTTTACAAATTTTAGGATTATTAAAAACTCCTTGTTTATAACATCGTTCAACTCAAAGATAAATTGACGTTAACCCAAAAAGTAACCTTCATCCTGCTTCTATAAATGTAGAGATATCGTCATGCTTCTATAATGAGCTGGTATTTTAACTGTGCTTTACATGTACAAATGAATATCTGTACATACACATGAATGCATAAATGCTAATAAATAATCAAAATAATTGTTGTTGCAAGACATTGTTCTCATACTTTTAAACATATTTCACAGTATTTATTAGGTTACATTTTCATTTTTTTTGATATGCTGTAGACACATATTTTCAAAATTAGTATTTGCATTAATGCTTACCCTACTGCTATTATAGCTTTTATTCCACACAATTAGATATCATTTTCTTCCTGTTTTAACTCATCCAGTAACATTAAAATTATTTTTATACATTAAATGCCATATTTTGTCTGTAGTACCTATTTTTATATATATCTAGAGCTGTACTTATATATCTGACATATTGATGTTGGTCAGAGAATGGACTAAAAGTGTGCTATCCAATAGGGTAGTCACTAGCGACACACAAAGATGTTTAAATTACACAAAATTGAAATGCATTTCTTAGCCTCATTGCAAGTGCTCAGTAGCTATGTGTGACTAGCTACGGTTATCTTATTGGACAGTGCAGATATAGCATATTTCCATCATCACGTAAGTTCTATTGGTCAGTGCTGATATGGACAAGGATGTAGTGTCAGACTATCTATTTATATCTAATTTAAATATTACATTACTTAAGGTAGGTACTTGTTATGGACTGAGTGTTTGTGTCCCCCAAAATTCACATGCAGAAGCCCAACCCTCAATATTTGGAGATGGGGCCTCTGGAAGGTAATTAGGGATAGATAAGTTCATAAGAATATGGTGCTCATGATGGAATTAGTGCCCTTATAAGAAGAGATACTAGTGAGTTTGCTCTCTTTCTCAATCATGTGAGGACATGGTGAGAAACCTGCCATTTGCAAGTCAGGAAGAAAGCCTCACTGGAAACTAACCATGCTGAATAAGATTGATCTTGGGCTTATAGCCTCCAGACCTGTGAAAAAATAAATGTCTCTTTATTAAGTCACCCAGTCTTTATTTTGTTATGGCAGTCAGAGCCGACATACTGTACTGAAAAGCAAACTTATAAGGTAATAAAGTAACTTCTCATGTTAGAAGACAGAGAGGATTTCCAGATACTATTTCCAGAATTTAGCTTAACATAAATAAAAACTGGAAGAAATTGTATGTTTGTGTATTTATGTGTTTGTATGTTTGTGTGTGTGTGATTTTACTAACCTTGGATTTAAAAAATAAATGTATTTCTTTGGGATGAGCATGAGAAATCAGGGAGCATGTTTCTTTGAAGCTTATTAGCTTATGAAGATAATGAAATCTCCTAAGTTATACAATCCATTCTGATCTTTTTCCTTCATTAATTAACTTGTCAACTCCAGGGACCATAAATAGTGACAGGTTGTCCTGGTAACAGTAGCAAATATAAGGCAGCCTTTCAAAATGTCATAATGTTTTCGTCCACCTAACAGCAATCACCATTTTGAGACTATGTTAATCAACTAATATTTTAGTACAGCAAATTTGCCAACTAATATTTAATCAAATAGTATCTTCTCTCAGGGGTAAATTTTACATTTTCATTAAATTTTAACGCACACCCTTAGGTTCAAAATATGAACATATATTTTGTCTTGTCTGAACATTTTTCAAACAAAGAATACATTATGTTTAATAGAACATAATGAAGAACATGAAGAAAAATTAAGATAAATGCAAATGTTTTAATATGTGAAAAGTTAGTATCTTAAATAGAGGTAGTACTCTAAAAGAGGAAATATTCTATTTCTTCATTTGCTATTAATATGTCCATGTAAATATCTAAGTGGAAAAAATACAGAATGAATTTTAATTATAAGAATTTTGGATATTCCAGTATCCAAATGAAGATTTAACAATGTTCTTCAAGAATGGAAAAATAATCAGAAATGGAACAAAGTGTTGCCCATTAGATTTTTATCTTAAACAAAAAAATACAGACTGGTATGTGACTACAATTTGGTCTCAGCTAAAATCACTGAACTTCTCTAACTGGGCGATGTTTGCCAATCAGGATGTGTGGGTCTTTCCTGTGGGAGAAGCAGAAGCCAACAGAACATGATGACAAATTCGGGGTTAGTGAGTTGAGCCACTCTTAAATCTAGCTAATTTAGCAAAACGCAATTAGCCATAGCCAATTCATAGAAAACCAATTGCCCGATAGCCAATTTAATTAACTTACTTGTTATTTTAAATTATTTATAAAATTTCCTGTAACTCATATTAAGTATAAAGTATATTGTAATTTACATTAGTTTACAGAGTAATTCAATGGGATACTGAAGGTTTCTGTGAAGTTTCCGTTGACCTTACTTTTTTTTTCACCTCTAAATATCTGGTTATTGATTCCAAAAAGACAGGAGACCAGAAGGAAGAGAGAGAAACTGTTGTCATATATCTAAATTACCCTATTAATAGTTAATGGTATAATGTTAGTAAATCTATATGTTAATTAAATTTAGCAAATTAGTTTTATCAAAAGACGAAGCAGCCATTCAGGCAATTGACTTTTAGGAGATGAATTTTGAAGAAATGTCCTCCTTCCAGCCACACTATCATTGATAGTTAATTGCCAAGTGCCCATAGAGGGCCAAATTCTAACCTTGTCAGGACAGGACAGCAGGTTCCTTAGAGCAAACAGTAACTAAACAGGGAGGGAAATGACCAGCAGAAGGTCAGAGGTGCTTAAAGTTTGCCCTAAAGCTGCAAAAGCCTTGATCTTTGTAGCAGCAACCAGATTGCAGTGTCTTTTCTTCAAAATTCAACCTTGGTGTATTCTTTGAGTCACTGGGAGATTCAGATAGATCTTTTACCCGTACAGAGAGGTAAATGATCTTTTTTCTTCAATAAATACTGCCAAATACCAGAAACAGACGCACACATCATTAATCAATCTTATCAAAGATTCTAAGGAATCTGCAAGTGTTTGTATGTAATAAAAATGAAGGAAGGAAATGCAGATACCTCCAAGATTAGACTTGTAAATATTCTTCATTCAAATATGAGTTTTTAACAAAACAGTTATAATGGCTTATTGATATCATCTGAAAAAACAAAGAGTGGTGAAAATATTATGAAGGATAAAGACAGATTAGAGAACAAATATTCAAGTTGAAAAGTTTTCCCAAAGAAAAAGCCAGAATACTCCAAACAAATTTGATAAGCAAAGTTAAAAGAGAAGAAAATATTCCTGCAATTATGATATTGGGGCTAAACAACAAAATCTTGCATCAACCTCCCGAAAGTATATGTATGACACAAAAGCAGAATCATAATAGCTTTAGAATTTTTATCTACATCATCAAATTCCAGAAGATGGTCAAAACAGTATTATCAGTATCTAAAATGTCTAGAGTAGAAAGGGTAATTCTCCAAAGATTCTATACTGAAATAAACTATTGTCTCTGTAAGCATCCAAAGGAAAAAACAATTAAATATACACAATATTTTGGAAAATATACTATTAGTCTCAATTTGAAAGATGGAACACTTAATAATATTCTTTAGTGAACAAATTAATTAACCAAGTCAAAATTAAAATTGGAAATACATGTGTCTGAGTAAATATGGTGGAAAGTGAGAGCCTTTGTGTAGTTCTTTGCGGCAACAAGTAGAACGTTGGGTAAATATTCTGTGAAGATTATAAGCAAAAGGGTCTTGATGCTATCTAATGAATCAGAGGAGAAAACCAAGACTTCCTTGGGTGGCAAATATTCTGTCACTTAAGGCTAATACCCAAGTATGTCTCTTGGGTCCTTTCAACAAATGCACAGCTGTGAAGAATGTATACATATATTGCACAGACAAGAATTTGGTAATTGAATTCCAGCTCAACCCAACAACCCTCTATAGCAGTACACTTGTTTCTTTGATGTCAAAATAGAACTATATAGATGACATTCTGATGAAGACTTTCATATTGAAGACAAATTTCATGCCTTCTTTGCCCTTGCCTATGAGAAGCTATGGGAGACTACACAGCAGTGGGTCATATACATGGCCAATATCATAATTAAAGGAATGATGCTGAAGAAAAGCACACATACATATGTTTTTATTGATGTCATGATACAGTTTTTCAGCACGAAGATCTGGCTTTTTTGGCACCAAGCACCAGTCTCATGAGTGGCCATTCTAAGTTTGTACGCATAGAGTAGCAAGCTACTTCAGAGAAGAGACAGTTTACCTCCCATTTAGGAGATAATATTGGCTCTCTCTTCGTTTTACCTTCAAGAAATTGGTTCTACACCTTACTCTGATAGTGAGAGATAGTGATAACCTTAATAGTTTTATAATATATCTAATAATTAAAGCTTTGGTGATAAAGCACCTGCGACCTGCAGTTTTATTCTCTGGAGTGGAAACTAGTTATATACAATGTAGATACACAACAAAATATATCAGTTATTCTAGTCTGATTCAAATTGAACTAACAAAGGCTTTATTTGGCTGCCATTGTAACTTATTTGCAATAATGAAATAATAGCAGAAAATGGAAATTCAGCTTGGATTGCATATGAAACCAGGACTCTCAATAAGAAAACAGGAGTGTTCCAGGAGGCTCAGTTTGTTAAGGGTCTGACTTTTTTTTTTTTAAAGATTTTATTTATTTATTTGACAGAGAGAGACACAGCGAGAGAGGGAACACAAGCAGGGGGAGTGGGAGAGAGAGAAGCAGGCTTCCTGCGGAGCTTGATCCCAGGACCCTGGGATCTGGGAGGAGTCGAAGGCAGACGCTTAACGACTGAGCCACCCAGGCGCCCCAAGCATCTGACTCTTGATTTCAGCTCAGGTCATGATCTCAGAATTGTGAGATCAAGCCCAGTGTCAGGCTCTGCACTCAGTGAGGAGTCTACTTGTCCCCCTCCCTCTGTTCCTCCCCCGACACTGTGCGCACATGCTCTCTCTCTGTCTCTCTGTCTCTCTCTCTCTCAAATAAAGAAGTGAATAAAATCTTAAAAAACAAAAACATGAATGTTCTGCCCTTCTTAACAAAAAGCTTTATTTTCTACATAAAGATAATAACACATCTTTCTGTTCCTGTAATACAGAAAAATATTGAAGTCCCATCTTTGTTCCAGCTAAAGGTTATCACTTCAAAATGTGAATGTTAACACATGATACTGATACATCAAAAAAACACTGTGGGTAGGAACTCAGGTACCACAAATACCAAGCAATTATTTGTTATTTCCTGGAAGATGATTATTTACCTGTTATTAGATTTGAGTAAAACAAAGTTATAATATGACACTCAGAGGCATGGAAGTTTAAATATACATTCCATTAATAAGCTGAGAAAATAAGGAAGCTTTACTTTGGGAGATTGTGTAAGTATCTTCTTGGTACTACTGAAAATGGCATTCTTTGCTATTGGAATCTGCCCAGTTGTACATTGGAATGAAGCGCAAAATTAAATGCTAAAGTTGTGTAACTTGATCCTAACTGGAGAATATTGCTACAATATCTTAGTCTTCAAAAGATTCAAATTTATTTGTATTTAAACCCAATGAGGTAAGGCCATTTTGTATTCAAAAGAATATCTCCAAAGAGGAAGTTCACCGGGAAGTGTTTGATCTGGAGACACTCTGAATAATTCACATCAGAAGTGTGCCAAAAAATGGATCACAGTTTTACTTTGCATTTGGCTTACAAACTCAGTTTATTGAAATTCAGATGAAAGTCTCCAGAAGAAACTTTGGACTGAATCTTTAAAGAGACAAAATTCAGTTAAAAAAAAAAAAAAAGGGCTAATAGCAGAAGAAAGTTGTCCCACAATACCATTTTATTTCAGTATAAAAGCTCTGGCAGCAGCAGGCTGAATAAGTAAATAAAGCTGTGGGTAATGACTGGTAAACTACCTTTAACAGAAAACATACCTGCAATTAGTGAGTTTCTTTCTATTCTAGCTTAGGTACTGCCCTCTGTTTTTATGCTACATGTTTAATGTTTTTTTAATTTTTTTTAATTTTTAATTTTTTTAATTTTTTAATTTTTTTACTTTTAAAGTCTTTTTATTTAAATTCAATTAGCCAAAGTATAGTACATCATTAGTTTTTGATATAATGTTCAATGTTTATATATTCATGGCTGCTATCCAAAAGGAAAGTGATGATTCAGATATTAAAAAGTTATTTTATTTGATACTATGTGATACTGATTTTGGAGAAGACACTGAACATGAGGTGTGTAAAAATGAAGGAAAAAAGCTTAAAAAGCTAAGGAAAGTAGATAATATCTAGAAAACTTTTTAAGTTTTTAGAGTGAGGATGGAATCTTAAACTTTGATTTTTATGTTTATATCCCAAAACTAACATTTTAAATGTTATTCCTAAAAATATTAAAAGTATTAAAGATGGGCAAGTAAAGTTAGGAACTAGAGGATTGGAAAATAGAAGTATACAAGAGGTGAAATAAACATAGAACACACTAATATGTAGAAACAGGTATAACAAATTGTATAAAGATCACCATAAATTTAAATTAAGTTAAGAAGCCAAAGAATATTTTGGGGTGCCTTGGTGGCTCAGTTGTTAAGCGTCTGCCTTTGGCTCAGGTCATGATCCCAGGGTCCTGGAATGGAGCCCCGCATCAGGCTCTCTGCTCTGCAGGAAGCCTTCTTCTCCCTCTCCCACTCCCCCTGCTTGTGTTCCTCCTCTCACTGTATCTCTCTGTCAAATAAATAAATAAAATCTTAAAAAAAAATAGCAGGAGGGGAAGAATGAAGGGGGCTAAATCGGAGGGGGAGATGAACCATGAGAGATGATGGACTCTGAAAAACAAACTGAGGGTTCTAGAGGGGAGGGGGTGGGGGGATGGGTCAGCCTGGTGATGGGTATTAAAGAGGGCACGTTCTGCATGGAGCACTGGGTGTTATGCACAAACAATGAATCATGGAACACTACATCAAAAACTAATGATGTAATGTATGGTGATTAACATAACAATAAAAATTTAAAAATAATAAAAAATAAAAAGCCAAATAATATTTTTAAATATTATATTAGTGGTCAGTGTAATGATATGTTTAAATACCTAATCATTAATACCATCTTAATTTAATCAATTAAGTTGTAGATCATAAAACTACGAAAGGGATGCTAAATTATTTATCTCATGTAAGGGAAAGTAAAATGATATAATTTTGTTCGTCCTTTGATAATTTATATATATATATAATAAAAATGAATTTGATTGTTTACAGATAACCACCATTTTTCAAGTCACCAGTAAACATTAAAGAAAATTTAATTTGGTTCATACAAACATAAAAAATGGAAATTTTCAGAATGTAAAAAATACAAAGCAAGGTATTATATTGCAATTAATTTAAATATTAGAGCATCAATCTAATTTAAATATTAGAGCAATTTTTTAAACTTCATAAGAAAAAATCTTGGGTTTAAATTGAAATGATACATTCCAGCTATATTCTGTTTACCATTATTTCATTTAAATAACTGAGAATAGTTAAAAATAAAAGATGACAAAAACATGTCAAGTGAATTTACCCCAAACTAAATAAGAGCAGCAATGTTATTTATAAGCAAAAAATAATTCCAAGCAGAAAGCTGCTCTGCATATTATTGCAAACATACAGACAGTTCCATGTATCCTAATGTACAATGCCATGACCCCAATGCCTTTTCTTAAGTTTTCACTGATTTAAAGTTCTCTTGTCCCTGTTATCATCTGATTGGTGAACATGTGTTTTTCCCCAAAACTCGGTTCAAGAATCACCTTTTCTACAGCCTCTTTCAAATAACTCCACCCCGCCAGACCTTCCAGACTCCCCAGCAGCTAATTAAATCTTCTCTCTGTTGTAATAACTTCGTTTATGTATATTTATTAAAGTTCTTACCCCTTTGTCCTGTGTTCATCTGCCAGCTTATCCAAACAGATTGAGTTCCTTAAAGTTAAGATACTATGTATTATTCATCTTTGTGGCAGATATAGGCTAGTCATTCACAAAACCTATTTTCTTTACTTCTTGGGCACACAATTAGACAATATATCTCAGCCTTTCTTGTAATTGGTGTAGCTCTAAGTTTTAACTAATGGCCTGTGGGTACAAATGATAGACACATTTTCAAGGCCTTGTCCATATAGAGTTTCTCCTTGTCATCCTCTGTGCTTATGACAACGGCGACTTGAATGCTGGAAGAAAATGGGTTCCCTAAACGCTGCAGTAAGAAAAGTGCCTCTTGAAGTTTAGAAACATAGTTTTGGACTTCTCACTAGAGGAAAAACTAATATAAACTTCTATTGTATCGACCACTGTGATTTTGTGGTTTACCTTGCATCAGCTAACATCACACAATTTGAAGCTGTTTTTTTCTTATATCTTCAACACCTGGCACTTGTCATCTTAATAACATTTGCTGAATAAACAAGGAACATGTCCTTAACTATCCTCTGTTCAACGTAATAACTTGTACCTCCAATGAACACAAAACATCTCTTTTCAACCATCCAACATACCCATCCTTTTGTAATAATCTGAAATGTGATGAATAATCAGTTCCTGTGCCATTCAGAATCCCATGAATACTTTGGCTTTAGTATTTTCATGGAGTCTGGAGAAATAATTGAGCTTAAAAAATTATGTACTGCACAGTAAATTAATTTTCTTAATAAAATATCTTATTCTTTTATAAGATCTAAATAATCATCTCATAATATCAGACTCTGAGTTACATATCTTTATTAAAAATTAATTCAAATAGGAAATCAAATAATAATCCTTCCTGGTGAAGCTAGAATATAAGTTGTTTTTGACATGGAAGACCATGTATTAAGTTTTATAATACAATGCCTTAAATTATTAGAGAATACATGGAATTGTTGCTGTAGTCAAATTGTTTCCAAAACACTGTATCAATATTGCTTTGGCAATATTACATTGTCAAAGTATAATAAAATATTTTTTAGCTGTAATGGTATATTAAAAAAAAATGTTTTAATGATAGGAGCCCCTGGGTGGCTTAATCAGTTAAGCGTCCAACTCTTGGTTTCAGCTCAGGTCATGATATCAGGGTTGAGAGACTGAACCCTGTGTGAGGGCTCCACACTCAGTGGGGAGTCTGCTTAAGATTCTCTCCCTCTCCTTCTGCCCCTCCCTCCTGCTCATGCACACGTGTTCTCTCTCTTTCTCTCATTCTCTAAAATAAATAAATCTTTAAAAAAATTTTAATGTAGTACATATATTTTTTAGAAACTACATAGATTATAGTTTCTATGAAGCATATACAAATAGAATATACAAAAACTTTTATATTAATTATCCTTGCAATATTGTATCTTTCATCATATCTTCTTTATATTAAAAGACTATATTGGCAGTTGTCTAACCCATATATTTTATTTTATTTTTTAACCCATATATTTTAATATCAACTTCCAACTTTGATTACTTGACTCATGTTCATTGAGATCTGGTGGTGAAGTTAAGGAAGTAGGGATAAATATAAAACAAAGGATCATCAAAAATAGTGGGCTTGCAAAAATAAAATATAGGCAATAAGAGAAGAACTGTGAGAGATATCTGAGGCAGAAATCATGATATCATAGGTGGAGAGTCAGAACTGTGATCAAGGCACAGAATAAAGGCTTTAGAGAGGAATAAGAATATTTTGACTCATGAGGCTGAAGGGAATGCGGTTATTTGTAAATACAGAACTATTTCAGTGCTGAAATAGGAAGTAGGTCTTCCATTTTAGTTAGGGAGGAAGTCATTTGTTTAGAGACAGGTTTCGAAAAAAGGAAGGGAAATCAGTTGGGAATTTGATAACATAAAGGCAGAAAGGCAAGCCATTTAAATTAAGTTATAAGGGAGAGTGGGCTAGGCCAGGAAAGGACCATGCAGTTGTTAATAGACAAATTATGAATTAGACCAAAAAAAGGTCACTAAATTCAAACTAATAATGCAACAATATCATTTTTGGGGTAGTATATAAATAAGTATTTACTTAATTAGAAATTTACTGAATTAGCAGAGTCAATGATATTTTTTAAATATATTTTGATTAATTTAAATATTTTCTGTCTTGAGGAATAAACATAAGAATATTTGATCTCATTATCTCCACAGCATGACAAAATAGTATCAATTTGCCAATTTTGTTACCTAATAGGAGATGAACACTGATGTTATTTTTATACTTAAGAGGAAATTGTGAAGTAGGAAGGATATTTATATTCACATACAAAAGAGATTAAAAAAAAGCAAAGGGCAGTCATGAATATTACTTGCATGCGAAACCTAGCAGGGGCGTTTTAAGCACCATGTACATACTAAAAATTGTCTTACACACACACACACACACACACACACACACACACACAGTAAACAACAACAACAACACAAACAACTGAACAGTGGAAAAGTTGAATTGGCATTGTGACAATGATCTTTTAAAAGGTTAGGCAGACCCTAGCTTGGAGAAATTCTATCCCTCTTGTAAGTAAACTTAACTAAAGTGAATCAGTGCTGAAATTCCAACCAATGACTTGTGATGTGATTTTGTTTGCTCTCTCTACGAAGAGGCAGGGCCTTTAAACTTTAGTAGTATACTGAAGGAAAAAATTACCAGAATATAAAGCCATAATAGAGTTGTAGATAGTGAGGAAATATATAGCATTCTCTTTAAAAAAAAAAAAAAATCACTGGATGGTCTGTTCTTAAGAAGAGAGGAAGTTAGTCAGAGGGACAAAATAGGTAGAAAAAGAGATGTGGTTGAGATATTTTTAATAATGTAATAACAGAAATAAGCATAGATTATATATGGAGATTGTATTGTTTGATGTATTTATAGCCCCTTTCTTGTGGAAGGAGAGATCCCTGGCCCACTGACATCAAGCTTAGCTATGTGACTTGCTTTGGACAATAAAAGTGGATAGAAATTGATGTATGAGAGCCATCACCAGGTTCTGCTGTGAAGATGATGTGGGGCAGGGCACCAGCAGGAAACATGAGCAGGAAATAAACATTTCCTCTTTAAGTCACTGAGATTTGTTACAGCAACGTAAGTTACCCTATGTGATACCGTGTATCACTTTTTGCTAAATGGCACTGAAAAAGACTCCATAGAGTCTTATATATAGCTCACTTTATGAATAAGAGAAGAACTTCAGGGAAATATTAATCAGTGCATTGGGACAAGGACTCTTTCTATCAAAATTATGAAGAGGCTCCCAGGGAAGCACTATTCACAGAATGAAAGGAAACAAATACCTTCACAATTGAAACTAGAGCAATGTGGTCCTTAGCAGAGGGCAAAGAAGGAGACTGGCATTTTGGAACTCGCATAGTATGGCAGGTAACCATTAAATGGAAATGGACATGTAGAATGGGAGGGAGGGATAAATCTAGCATTTCATAAATCCAACTGTGTTCCTATTTATGATTCAATTATCAAGGAGTCCATATTTAGGTGTTTTTTTTTTTTTTGTACTGTTTTGGGGTTTTTTGCTCTATATGCCTTTTTCTTCCTTTTTTTTAAGATTTTATTTATTTACTTGTCAGAGAAAGAGAGAGAGAGAGAGAGCAAGGACAAGCAGGAGGAGCAGCAGGACAGAGGGAGAAGCAGACTCCCCACTGAGCAGGGAGCCCGATGCAGGACTCGAACTCGGGACCCTGGGATTATGACATGAGTCGGAGGCAGATGCTTAACTGACTGAGCCACCCAGGCACCCCTCTATATGCCTTTTCAACAACACACAGGGTTTAGCTACTACCTACCCATAGGTGAGTGGTTTTCAAGGCTGGTTTTCACTTCAAAATCTGCCCTTATGTTTCAGATCTATATAGCAAACCACTAAATATCTCCACATGATTTTCCATAGGTACCTTTCCATTTTTCATCAGGGTTAACAGCAATAACATTCTTTTATTACCTAGACCAAAAATCTGGACGTTATTCTAGACACCTCTTATCCAGTTAATGGTTAATAAGTCCATTTGATTCTATTTCTTTAACCCTCCTTGATTAGTGTCCTCCTTGCCTATGCTCCTCATTAATTCACCTCGAAGGTTACAGTCATATCTTAGTTTCTTTGCCTTTGGGCTCACTACAAAGCAATATTAGTCCTCAATGCTATCATCTTAAGAGCTATCAAAAAAATGTAAATTTAACCATAGAAGGGACTCCTGTTCTGAAACTGTTTAGTGAATCTCCATTTGCTAAAAAAGAAATATGATAAAACTTTGTAGCATATAATTCCAAGCTTTTTGTGATCTTCTCGAGTTTCTTCTCTGAAATAAATTTCTACCACTTTTTTTTTTTTTAAAGATTTTATTTATTTATTTGACAGAGAGAGACAGTGAGAGCAGGAACACAAGCAGGGGGAGTGGGAGAGGGAGAAGCAGGCTTCCCGCTGAGCGGGGAGCCCGATGTGGGACTCGATCCCAGGACCCTGGGATCATGACCTGAGCCGAAGGCAGACGCTTAACGACTGAGCCACCCAGGCGCCCAATTTCTACCACTTTCTTCATACAGCCTACACACAAAGCTTATTAACCTCTTTGATTCGCAAAGTATTCCCTCATCATAAAACACATTTTATACGGAGGTATGTGAGAAATATGGTAAATGAATACTCAAATACTTTAAAAACGCTATTTACTCCACATTTATCTGATAAAGCATTTCATCTCTAATTTTCAGCAAAACTATTTCAATTATTTCTTCATTTATTTCATGTCATTGATGTATACAGTATCCGGACAAAGAAGGTAAGTATTGATAGTTCCTGACACCATGTAAAATCATCTCAATCACAAATATTCAATCTATTACCTTTGTACATCATTTAGTGTCCATAGAGACACAAAAATGAGTTATTTCATAGTGTGTGCAACAGATAGCTTGTGAAAAACAGTGTTTCTGTGTTCTTTTTTTTAATACAGTATTTTTAAAGCAGACTCCACTAGTATATGACTCAGAGAATTAATTTAAACTGACAAAATATTTTTAAATGAATCATTCAAGTTGTACTCAAATGAAAAATTTAGGACAAGTAGTTTATATGTGTGACTTAAGCTTAAGAAACAGCTCCCTCTTCTCATTGTTTGTCACAACAGGGGTTTCAATGGATGAATGGCTTTGAGATCATACTAAATTCCTTGCAGCTTATCCAAATGCTGGAATAAAAATGTAGAAAACAAATATGCTCCTGTGGAAATCAGCCCTTCACAAATTAGGTGCAAAGATCCCCTGCAGGGTATTAAAAAAAAAAAAAATGCAGGGCCACAAGACTAAGCAATGATGCCTCACTTTTCTTAATCATAATTTCAATCAACCTAAGAGTAGGATAAAGTCAGAATTCAGACAACAGTAACAGGAAATAAATGAATGCACTTGATCATTGTTCAGTCTTCTGAATTCTGACATATAGTTGAGATAAATGCGATTCTTACTTTTCCACACATATTATCACCGAAAACAAGTGATTACATTAGTTTTACCTATGATAAAAAATACAAGAAATATTTAACACTTACCAAAGACAGAGTATGTTTGCTATATCCCTCACATTAATAAATTGTACTATCTCTTTTTAATATGTAAAGCTAAATTTATCTAGCTTCCAACATCTCTTGAATATATTTTTTAGGTGAAGATGTTTTATATCTGACTTTCTTAATAATTCCAAGAACAATTAAATTTACTTTTAATCTCACCTTATCATTATTGAGCTTATGTCCAGGTAAAAAGAGTTCATAGTAGGGGCGCCTGGGTGGCTCAGATGGTTAAGTGTCTGCCTTCGGCTCAGGTCATGATCCCAGGGTACCCCCACTGGGCTCCTGGCTCAGCAGGGAGCCTGCTTCTCCCTCTCCCTCTGCCTCTCCCCCTGCTCATGCTCTCTCTCTTTCTGTATCTCTGTGTCTCAAATGAATAAATAAATAAATAAATAAATAAATAAATAAATAAATAAATAAATAGTTTGTTGTATAATCTAGGAAAATTACACTTTGGAGAGTAACTGTTTCATTGAACAATATCATAGACATGTGCCAAATGCAAACAAATTATTTTTTTCTTAGCTGCGCTAATGCAACCCCTCTACTCATTTGAATAATTGAGTTTATGGTGCAATACTTCAACCTCACTAAATATTACTTCAACTTGCAGAGAGGCTGTTGGCCCTCCTAATCCCCAGATAGCATCTAACAGGCTAACAGTGAATAGAGAGAGAAGGGTGGGAGGAGAGGCAATCAGACAAACAAAAAGGAACAAAGTTTGTATTGCTTGCATAGACAGGTGAGATAGAAGACAGAAAGATAGAAGCTACATCAAGAAGTTTCTGGAAAAGTAGTATGTACTATTTTCTCTCAGTTTACTTTTTTTCAATTCATTCTATCACCCACTAAAACCTGATTTTTCTCCTCACCAAGTTTTTTATCTTATTTTTAAAACATGAAATTACTCACATTTCTTACCCCCTCCTAGAAAGTTACTTACATTCACATCCAGTATGAAGTTATTCCTATCCATTTACATTTATTAATCTGATTTCCTGCTCATACAGAATTTTTGTAGCCTCCTGTACTCTTCAACAGCTTAACCTCTCAGTCTCAATTAGTTCTTTCTCTTAAAACTAGTAATATAGGTTCACATCTTTGAAGAAAAATTAAATTGAAAAGTAAAAGTCTCAGAATTTTCTTCCTCCCAAATGGAACACAGATAGTTTGAAAAAAAAAAAAGAGAGAGAAAGAGAGAGAGAGACTAAAGAGGTATGGAAAATGTTTATACAAACAGCTACCAAACCAAACCAAACCAAACCAACAAAGAAAAGATGCAAAGTATAGTTAATTTCCTCAAAGAAATGAGGAAATACTTTTGGACTGGCACAAAGAACCAGAGGAAGATTTCATCCCTACATGCATTGACACACTGTTGAGATGACTAAATCTATGAAGTTTCAGGAATATTCCAAAATTTTCGGATAAACCAATTACATGGAAATCTATAGATGTTTGGACTTTTGAAACCGGCTGCTGGGGAGAAAACGGTGAAGTTTGGAAAAGCAGACAATGAGTTTATTTTCTAAAAAGGAAATTAAATCTTGGCAAAGCAATCCACACTGTAAGGGTATGGAATATAACATATAAATCTGTTGAATCCACAGTTGTGTAAAAATAATTAACCTAGTAAGAGAGGAGAGCAGAGTCCACGTATTATAACAAAACTGAACACATCATCACTAAACAGATCCCTCCCATCTTACCATTTAGTTTAGCTACAGAAATGTCAAAGTGCACAAAATTCCTAGCCCTCACAATAAAACTGAGGGAAAAATCAGACTGAGATATAATGTAAAGAAAGTCAAAAGATTATGAAAAAATACATATGAATAAAAACACCCAAACACAAACAAGATGAAAAGATATAAAGCAGAAAATTTTTAAAACACTACAGTGTACAAAAGGAAGAAGAAAGAAACAAAAGATACATACATACAAAAATCATAACAGGAAAATTTAAGGAACCCAAGGAAATGCAGTTCAATGAAATAAAAACATGAGGTCTTAAAGATGAGATAATAAAGCAAAATAATATTAAAAAGTAAAATTTTAAACTTAAGAAAACATATTGAGAACCAAGGAAATACCACTAAAGAGTTAATAAGTTAATTAAAAACAGCAAGGATTAGTACAATGGCAGAGAAAACTGAGTTATTATAAAAAAAGACTTTAAAAACCATACTGAATATGGATGAAAAATAACAAATTGATTAAGCACTTAAACATAAAGAAATACATATGAAAGACAAAGGAAATTAAACATAAACTATAATCCATATTTCTGTAGCAGAAAAGCCAACAGATGGTAAAGAAGATTTATTCCACAATATACTCTAGAGAAATTTCTATTACATTAGGGAAATCTAAAAATGGAGTTTTGATAATATGAAGCACACTTCTCTGGGGACATTTAATACAGAATGTTCAGTATACCATATATTGTACATAAGTCATTGTTCCCCGACTCTAAAGAAATCAGTGAAAAAACAGAAAAAAAAATACCTTATTTCACAGAGCTTTCATTCTTTTGGAAATATGGCACAAAATTGACAATGTCAGTGACAATTAATTCTGGATGATTTGAACCAGGTATTTTCTATGTTCTTCTTTGAACTTTTCTGTATTTCTTTTTTTCTGAAAAAAAAAAAGAAAAATCCATGAGTTGACATTCACTTTTACTAACTCCCTTGTCAGCCAAACTTTGTTTCCCCCAAGACTACTTTTCTATTTGCTGTAAATATGCTGGATCAGCTTATTAAATATTTACATAGAATTTACCAAAATCCTACAGGGAGAAAAAAAGAACACTTCAAAATATGTATACCTAAAAAAATAATTACCAGAATAAACTGTAATGTAATTACCTGGCTTTAGATTTAGCAGAGAGGCAATTTTAGTATGTGGAATGTGGAATCAGACAGATTTTGGTTCATGTCCAGCCTGTTCTGCTGAATACCTGGATGACCTTGTGAAATTCACTACAATGTCCCAAATTTTGGTTTCCCTAACTACATAATTTGGAAAATAATGTCTACCTCATAAAATTGTGTAATATAAAATATGCACTGGGTTTCACATTCTTTTACAATAACTACAGGATGCAGTTAGTTCTTTTTTTTTTTAATTCTATTTATTTATTTGACAGAGAAAGACACAGCAAGAGAGGGAACACAAACAGGGGGAGTGGGAGAGGGAAAAGCAGGCTTTCTGAGGATCAGGGAACCCGATGCGGGGCTCGATCCCAGGACCCTGGGATCATGATCTGAGCCAAAGGCAGACGCTTAACGATTAAGCCACCCAGACGCCCCAGGATGCAGTTAGTTCTTAATACTATTTTCATTTCCCCTTACTCTTCTTTTGTTTTATAAGTCAAAAGCACATCTGGAAAATGATTTAGATGACAGTGGTGCTCAATACTGCATACACATTAGAATCACTAGGGAAGCTTTTTAAAAATACACATGCTTGAATCCCATCACTAGGGATTCTTATATAATTAGTCTTAGGAGGGAATAAAGACTCAAATTTTTTTAATCTCCCCAGGTAATTCTTATGTGCAGCCAGGTTTAAGACCCACATATTTAGAAACATTGCAAATGTTATTGTCTCACTATATTAGTTTTAATTTCTTTAAATTCTTGCATTTACATTTTTTTTTTGCATTGAGTCTGCCCAATAAGACATCCACAATCAAAGAAATGCAAACTCTTGTCAATTTTGTCTTCTAAATATTTCTCAAGTTCATCTTCTCCTCACTTGCCCTCATATTAGCACTCACCTTCATCATGTTTCATGTGGGTATTAAATATTTTCCTGACCGCTATCTCTCTTTCCATGATTGTTCTTTTCAAATTTCTTTTTCAGGCTAGCAATAGAATCTAACTCATCTATTAAATGTTTTCAGTACTTACTTATCATGCAACACGGAGCTCAAGCTCTGCACCTTGTCCTTCAATGTCCTCCACCCACTTTTCTTCTGCTCAACAATGAGCATCATCTCTTGCCACTTCCACCACACAACCTGTGTTCAAACACCATTAAATTGTAGTGTCATAACACTCTATGAAATGTTGTGTACCTTGCTTGTGCCTATGCTGTTTCTTCTTCTTGAAATAACCATCCTTTCTTTCTTTTCTAGGATCATCCTTTGAAATTTATCTCAGAATTTCAGTCCTCCAGAAAAACCCTAACTCCTTGTTCCAGGCAAAGAATACCTGCCTTCTGCTTATACAACTCTCCTTGCATTAGCCACTCCATTAAAATTCTTCTATTAGACTGCACGTTCCTCAATGAAGGCATAATGTCTGTCTTATCTCTGTATTCCCAAAGCTTAGTGCATTACCTGCAGTGATCAATAAATATAAATTGATTAAATTGGTCCAGAAGTGGAAAAATGTATCAGTAGAGATTTTATAGAATAGAAAAATTCCTCACTGTAAATGGCATTTAAGAACATTTTTTTTAACCAACCTTTTAAGAATATTTTAGTATTACTTATAGATAAAATGACCTTTAGCATTATCACGGACAGTGATGAGAGTGTCGTAGTATGTGATTTATGGGGTTGTTATTTGTGTCTTGGAATATATGAGTTGTGCAGGCCATATTGGTGACCTAGGTTAGCTCTAAGCAAACTTGCTAATAGATTGAAGCAGTAACTTCTTAAATTATGGAATTTCATTCTGCTTAGAAATGAATAGAAAAATACTTATCTCAAATTAAGCCAAAAATATTTTTGAATCAGTGAATTAAAAGTATCATAATTTTAAATGTTGTACTCTCAAATCTTTTTTACAATGGTATTTCACCAAGGAGATCCATTAATAATTTATATCACTTTTTAAAAATTTTATTATGTTATGTTAATCACCATACATTACATCATTAGCTTTTGATGTAGTGTTCCATGATTCATTTTTTGCATGTAACACCCAGTGCTCCATTCAATACTTGCCCTCTTTAATACCCATTACCAGGCTAACACATCCCCCCACTCCCTCCCTTCTAGAACCCTCAGTTTTTTTCTCATAGTCCATAGTCTCTCATGGTTCATCTCCCCCTCCGATTTCCCACCCCTTCATTTTACCTCTCCTACTATCTTATTTTTTTTAACATATAATGTATTATTTGTTTCAGAGGTACAGGTCCATGATTCAACAGTCTTATACATTTCACAGTGCTCACCATAGTACATTCCCTCACCAGTGTCTATCACCCAGCCACCCCATCCCTCTGACCCCCCACCACTCCAGCAACCCTCAGTTTGTTTCCTGAGATTAAGAATTCCTCATATCAGTGAAGTCAAATGATACATGTCTTTCTCTGATTGACTTATTTAGCTCAGCATAATACTTTCCAGTTTCATCCACGTCATTGCAAATGGCAGGATTTCATTCTTTTCATGGCTGCATAATATTCCATGGTGTGTGTGTGTATATATATATATATATATATATATATATATATATATATATATATATATATATCTTCTTTATCCATTCATCTGTCGATGGACATCTTGGCTCTTTCCGTAGCTTGGCCATTGTGGACATTGGTGCTATAATCATTGGGGTGCACGTACCACTTCGGATCACTACATTTGTATCTTTGGGGTAAATACACAGTAATGTAATTGTTTGGTCATAGGGTAGCTCTATTTTCAACTTTTTGAGGAACCTCCATACTCTTTTCCTGAGTGACTGCACCATCTTACATTCCTACCAACAGTGTAGGAGGGTTCCCCTTTCTCCACATCCCTGCCAACATCTGTCATTTCCTGACTTGTTAATTTTAGCTATTCTGACTGGTGTGAGGTGGTATCTCACTGAGGTTTTGATTTGTATTTTCCTGATGCCGGGCGATGTTGAGCACTTTTTCATGTGTATGTTGGCCATTTGGATGTCTTCTTTGGAAAAATATCTGTTCATGTCTTCTGCCAATTTCTTGATTAGATCATCTGTTCTTTGGGTGTTGGCTTTGATAAATTCTTTACTGATTTCAGATACTAGTCCTTTATCTGATATGTCATTTACAAATATCTTCTCCCATTCTGTCGGTTGTCTTTTGGTTTTGTTGACTGTTTCTTTTGCTGTGCAAAAGCTTTTTATCTTGATAAAGTCCCAATAGTTCATTTTTGCCCTTGCTTCCCTTGCCTTTGGCATGGTTTCTAGGAAGAAGTTGCTGTGGCTGAGGTCGAAGAGGTTGCTGCCTGTGTTCTCCTTTTTGATGATTTTGAAGATTTTGTTGGACTCCTGTCTCACGTTTAGGTCTTTAAACCATTTTGTGTCTATTTTTGTTTGTCTTGTAAGGAAACGGTCCAGTTTCATTCTTCTGCATGTGGCTGTCCAATTTTCCCAGCACCATTTGTTGAAGAGACTGTCTTTTTTCCACTGGACATTCTTTCCTGCCTTGTCAAAGATGAGTTGCCCATAGGGTTGAGGGTCCATTTCTGGGCTCTCTATTCTGTTCCATTGATCTATGTGCCTGTTTTTGTGCCAGTACCATACTGTCTTTTGATGATGACAGCTTTGTAATAGAGCTTTAAGTCTGGAACTGTGATGTCACCAGCTTTGCTTTTCTTTTTCAACATTCCTCTGGTTATTCGGGGTCTTTTCTGGTTCCACACAAATTTTAGAATTATTTGTTCCATTTCTTTGAAAAAAGTGGATGGTATTTTGATAGGGATTGCGTTAAATGTGTAGATTGCTCTAGGTAGTATTGACATCTTCATAATATTTGTTCTTCCAATCTATGAGCATGGAAAGTTTTCCCATTTCTTTGTGTCTTCCTCAATTTCTTTCATGAGTATCTTATAGTTTTCTGAGAACAGATTCTTTGCCTCTTTGGTCAGATTTATTCCTAGGTATCTTATGGTTTTGGGTCCTTAATTTCTCTTTCTTCTGTCTTCTTGTTGCTGTATAGGAATGCCACCAATTTCTGTGCATTGATTTTCTATCCTGTCATTTTACTGAATTCCTGTATGAGTTCTAGCAGGGTTTTCCACATAAAGTATCTTATCATCTGCAAAGAGTGAGAGTTTGACTTCTTATTTGCTGATTTGGATGACTTTTATTACTTTTTGTTGTCTGATTGCTGTGGCTAGGACTTCTAGTACTATGTTGAATAGCAGTGGTGATAGTGAACATCCCTGCCGTGTTCCTGACCTTAGGGGGATAGCTCTCAGTTTTTCCCCATGAGAATGATATTCGCTGTGGGTTTTTCATAGATGGCTTTTATGATATTTAGGTTTAGAGGGTACATACCCCTCTATCCCTATACTCTGAAGAGTTTTGATCAAGAAAGTTTGCTGTGGTTTGTCAAATGCCTTTTTTGCATCTATTGAGAGGATCATATGGTTCTTATTCTTTCTTTTATTAATGTATCGTATCACATTGATTGATTTGCAGATGTTGAACCAAACTTGCAGCCCAGGAATAAATCCCAATTGGTCGTGGTGAATAATCCTTTTAATGTACTGTTGGATCCTATTGGCTAGTATTTTGGTGAGAGTTTTTGCACCCATGTTCATCAGGGATATTGGTCTGTAATTCTCCCTTTAGATGGGGTCTTTGTCTGGTTTTGGGATCCAGGTAATGGTGGCCTCATAAAATGAGTTTGGAAGTTTTCCTTCCATTTCTATTTTTTGGAAGAGTTTCAGAAGAATAGGTATTAATTCTTCTTTAAATGTTTGGTAGAATTCCCCTGGGAAGCCATCTGGCTCTGGGCTCTTGTTTGTTGGGAGATTTTTGATGACTGCTTCAATTTCCTTAGTGGTTATAGGTCTGTTCAGGTTTTCTATTTATTCCTGGTTCAGTTTTTGTAGTTTATACGTCTCTAGGAATGCATCCATTTTTTCCAGATTATCTAATTTGCTGCCATATAGTTGCTAATAATATGTTCTTATAATTGTTTGTATTTCTTTGGTGTTGGTTGTGATCACTCCTCTTTCATTCATGATTTTATTTATTTGAGTCATTTCTCTTTTCTTTTTGGTAAGTCTAGCCAGGGGTTTATCAATCTTATTAATTCTTTCAAAGAACCAGCTCCTAGTTTCGTTGATCTGTTCTACTGTTCTTTTGGTTTCTATTTCATTGGTTTCTGCTCTGATCTTTATTATTTCTCTTCTTCTGCTGGGTTTAGGCTTTATTTGCTGTTCTTTCTCCAGTTCCTTTAGGTGTAGGGTTAGGTTGTGTATTTGAAACCTTTCTTGTTTCTTGAGAAAGTCTTGTGTTGTTATATACTTTCCTTTTAGGACTGCCTTTGCTACATCCCAAAGATTTTGAACAGTTGTGTTTTCCTTTTCATTGGTTTCCATGAATTTTTTTAATTCTTCTTTAATTTTCTGGTTGACCCATTCATTCTTTAGTAGGATGCTCTTTAATCTCCATGTATTTGAGTTCTTTCCGACTTTCCTCTTGTGATTGAGTTCTAGTTTCAAAGCATTGTGGTCCAAAAATATGCAGGGAATAATCCCAATCTTTTGGTACTGGTTGAGACCTGATTTGTGACCTAGGATATGATCTATTCTGGAGAATGTTCCATGGGCAATAGAGAAGATTGTGTATTCTGTTGCTTTGGGATGGAATGTTCTGAATATATCTGTGAAGTCCATTTGGTCCAGTGTGTCATTTAAAGTCTTTATTTCCTTGCTGATTTTTGCTTACATGATCTAACCATTTCAGTGAGGAGGGGTGTTAAAGTCCCCTACTATTATTGTATTGTTGTTGATGTGTTTCTTTGTTTTTGTTATTAATTGGCTTATATAATTGGTTGCTCCCATGTTAGGGGCATAGATATTTACATTTGTTAGATCTTCTTGTTGGATAGACCCTTTAAGTTTGATATAGCATCCTTCCTCATCTCTTATTATAGTCTTAGTTTTAAAATCTAATTTGTCTGATATGAGGATTACCATCCCAGCTTTCTTTTGGTGTCCATTAGCATGGTAAATGGTTTTCCACCCCCTCACTTTCAATCTAAAGGTGTCTTTTGGTCTAAAATGAGTCTTGCAGACAGCATATCGATGGGTCTTGTTTTTTTATCCAATCTGATATCCTGTGTCTTTTGATTAGGGCATTTAGCCCATTTACATTCAGGGTAACTATTGAATTTAGTGCCATTTTATTGCCTGTAAGGTGACTATTACTGTATATTGTCTGTGTTCCTTTCTGGTCTATGTTACTTTTAGGTTCTCTCTTTGTTTAGAGGACCCCTTTCAAGATTTCTTGTAGGGCTGGTTTTGTGTTTGCAAATTCCTTTAGTTTTGTTTGTCCTGGAAGCTTTTTATCTCTCCTTCAATTTTCAATGACAGCCTAGCTGGATATAGTATTCTTGGCTGCATATTTTTCTCATTTAATGCTCTGAAAATATCATGCCAGTCCTTTCTGGTCTGCCAGGTCTCTGTGGATAGGTCTGTTGCCAATAATGTTTCTACCATTGTAGGTTACAGATCTCTTGTCCCAAGCTGCTTTCAGGATTTTCTCTTTGTTTCTGAGACTCATAAGTTTTACTATTAGATGTCAGGGTGTTGACCTATTTTTATTGATTTTGAGGGGGGTCTCTGTGCCTCCTGGATTCTGATGCCTGTTTCCTTCTCCAAATTAGGGAAATTCTCTGCTATAATTTGCTCTAATATACCTTCTGCCCCCCTCTCTCTTTCTTCTTCTTCTTCTGGGATCCCAATTATTCTAATATTGTTTCATCTTATGGTATCACTTATGTCTCGAATTCTGCCCTCATGATCCAGTAGTTGTTTATCTCTCATTTTCTCAGCTTCTGTATTTTCCATCATTTGGTCTTCTATATCAGTAATTCTCTCTTCTGCATCATTTATCCTAGCAGTTAGAGCCTCCATTTTTATTGCACCTCATTAGTAGCCTTTTTGATTTCCACTTGGTTAAATTTTAGGTCTTTTATTTCTCCAGAAAGGTTTTCTCTAATTTCATCTATGTTTCTTTCAAGCACAGCTAGTATCTTTATAATCGTCATTCTGAATTCTAATTCTGACATCTTACTAATGTCTGTATTAATTAGGTCCCTGGCAGTCGGTACTGCCTCTTGTTCTTTTTTTTGAGGTGATTTTTTTCCGTCTTGTTATTTTGCCCAGAGGATAATAGATGAATGAGAGTACAAAATGCTAACAGGATAACAATGACCCCAGAAAAATATACACTAAACAAATCAGAAAAGACCTGAAACTGGGGGGAAAAGAAAAGGAAAGAAAGAAAAAAGAAAAAAAAAAGAAAAAGATAAAGATAAAAAAAAGAATATGATCAAATATGATCAGGCTGGTGAATAGATCATACCACACAGTAGATTTGGGGTGTATTTTGGTGTGTTAGAAGAAACAGCCTCCCAAAATTTTAAAGAAAGAAAAGCTTATATATGTACAAAAATAAGGGTAAATATGATGAAGAGATGGAATATGAGTGTAAAGATGAAAATTATAAAAGGTTTTATTAAAGGAATTGGTAAGAAGTTGGTTGAAAAAAGAAGAGAATTTAAAAAAAAAAGTGGGAGGATAGAATTTGATCAGGCAAGAGACTAGAACAAAGCCACACATTAGAGATTTATGTTATATTTTGGTCTGTTAGAAGAAACTGTATCCCAAAATTTTAAAGAGAGGACCACTTATATAATATATACCAAAAATAACGTTAACTACTACTGAAGGGATAAACTATTGATTCTAAAAATGAAAAACAAAAAAGATTTTTAAAAAAGGGATTGATAAGATGTTGGTTGAAAAAGGGAAAAAGAAAAATTAAAAATGAGAAAAAAGAAAATTAAAAAAATTAACTTTGAAAGACTTAAAGAATTATGGGGGAAAAAGCCATGAATTCTATGTGCAGTATTCCCCTAGCTCTGGAGTTCTGCTATTCTCACTGATCAGTAAACTTGGTCTTGGCTGGCTGTTCTTGCTGATCTTCTTGGGGAAGGACCTGTTGCCATGGTTCCCAAATGTCTTTGCTGGAGGCGGAATTGCCCCGCCCTTGCCCGGGTCAGGCTAAGTAATCTGCTCAGGTTTGCTCTCGGGAGCTTTTGTTCTCTGCAAGCTTTCCGTACAGCTTTGGAGGATGAGAATGAAATGATGGCCTCCCAATCTCCACCCTGAGGAGCCGAGAACTTGAGGCCCACTCCTCAGTGCGCCCCCAGAGAAAAGCAATCAATCACTCCCATCTCCCCGGTCTCCGGCCGCACTCCGTGCTCACCCGGGCTGTGACTGAATATTTCTATCTCTGGCACACGATCTTGTGTGGAGTCTCCAAATACAGCAGATCCCTGTGGTGCCCTCCTGTGCTGCCCCTCCCGGGGGAGGATAGGGGAGTCTCCCCAGATCTGCCACTTGTTGGGTCCCTGCTGGAGGAGGAATGGCCCGACTGTGCTGTGGATCACAGTATGGCAACCCTGAGCTGAAACCCACTCCTCAGCTTCGTCTCTGCAGCTGGCTTCCATGCTCCGATATTTGGGGGCTCTGCCGCACTCAGGTATCCCGGGTCTTTCTGTGACCCCGAAGGTTCTGAGACCACACTGTCCCAGAGAGGGTTCCACCCCCCACTTAGCCACTGGAGTGATGTCCGGCAGCAGAACAGACTTCTGAAAGTTCTGATTTTGTGCTCTGCTGCTCTATAACTCGCCAGTAGCGGCTGACGGAGGCCCCCTCCCCTGCCGTCTATCTTCCCGAATATTGCCTTGGATTCACTTCTCCACATGTCCTACTTTCCAGAAAGTGGTCACTTTTCTGTTCAGAGAGTTGCTGCTATTCTTTTCTTGGATCTCCTGTTGAGTTCGTAGGTGTTCAGAATGGTTTGCTCCTTATCTAGGTGAATTCCTGGGACCAGATGAAATTTAGGTCTCCTACTCCTCCACCATCTTGCTCCTCCCCCAATTTGTATCATTTTTTTTAAAGTACCATTTTCTGCTCAAAATTTTTGTTTAATAATTTTGATCATGAGAAATAAATTTGTATACTGACAAGTTATCAGAAAGCAGAAATAAAAAATTAACCAGATTTTTTTGTAGATTTAAATAGTCAACTGGAGAACTAGTTCTGAGATTATTCTTTCATAATTGATTTACATGGTTGTGACAGATACATCATATTCAGTTTTCTTCTTGAAACTGTCTTTGACTTTTCCCTACCCAGCAGGCTTCTGCCCTGCCTAAATGACACCATAGCTTGATTTACCTAACACAATGAATATACAATCATCACAAAGAAAGAGTCTAAGAGGTATTCCACAAGTATAAACTTGTTAGGATCATGTCAGAAATGACAAATCAACAGATTTTAAGAATTGGAGGCTATCTTCTGGACCTTAATAAGATGATAATTAATCCTCAACTTCACTTTGGTACATTTGCAAGCAACACAATCTGAGATCTCACATAGATTACAACCGTGGAATATAACTTGAAGGGTTTGGGATGATGACCTTTTTAGGACATTCAGCACTTCCAATGTAGGGCAAGTATTGTTGTCACCAGTCACACTATCCAGGCCAATGATGTATTCTTGACACTGAAGCCCCATAATTACTTAGAATAATTACAAATGTTGTTACAATTTTTTCAGGCTGTAAAAATGTTCTTTTTTTTTTTTAAAGATTTTATTTATTTATTTGAAAGAGAGAGAGCACAAGTAGGCAGAGTGGCAGGCAGAGGGAGAGGGAGAAGCAGGCTTTCCGCTGAGCAGGGAGCTGGACATGGGGCTTGATCCCAGGACCCTGGGATCATGACCTGAGCCAAAGGCAGCTGCTCAACTGACTGAGCCACCCAGGCACCCCTGTAAAAATGTTCTTAATGCCAGAACTGATTACTTGATAGTTTCCCTACATCTTTTATGGTTGTAAAATGTGGAATTTATTTTGATAGTGCAATCAGATATCTGCTTTCCATATATACAAGAAAGGTTTATGTATATATAACTGTCAATTTCCTTAGAATCCATTTTCAAATTCAACAACCTAACCTGAATAGTCAGTTGTAAAATGTCTTGTATCATGGTTATGACAAAGTCTTATTTTTGGTAGGCTACATTGTACTTTCTGTTCCCAAATTACCACAAAGAGATGTCAATAGATGTTAATTTTAGAAATCAGTTTATCCAAGAACCACATTTGAGGAAACACTTTGTGATTTTACCAGCTTCTTTCTCAAATTTTATTATTCTTTTAGGGAATCTTAGGATTCCTTCCACATTTGTAGACCCAATAAATAGTAAAAGTGGAGGTATCTCAGTATGAGTTCACCTATGATTAAGATATTGAGGAAAGAATCTGTATTTGACTCATAATCTATTCTAATGAAATAATTTAATATCTGAAATGAGATATAGGCACAAAGCTTTTATTATATGTAATAGATTGAAATAAAACTTTATATGCCCTCAAATAGAAATAATCAAGTAAATCATGATGCATTCTTATAATGAAATGTATGTTTTCATTAACATGTTGCTTATCAAGGGATGGATGATATTTAAAGCAACATAAAGCAGAACACAAAATTGTACATCAAAATATGCAAAATGTATAAAGAACTTATACAACACAACACCAAAAAACAAACAAATGACAACAAAAACAAATAATCCAATTGAAAAATGGGCAGAAGACATGAACAGACATTTCTCCAGAGAAGACATACAGATGGCCAATAGACACATGAAAAATGCTCAGCATCACTCATCATCAGGGAAATGCAAATCAAAACCACAACCACCTCACACCAGTCAAAATGGCTAAAATAATAATAATAAAAAAAGAAACACAAGAAATAACAAACATTGGCAAGGATGTGGAGAAAAAAGAACCCTCATGCACTGTTGGTGGGGATGCAAATTGGTTCAGTCACTGTGGAAAACAGTAGGAGGTTCCTCAAAATATTACAAGTAGAATTATCATATGATCCAGTAATTCCACTGGTGTGTTGATTTGTAAAACCAACCAACCAAAAATAAAATTATCCTGTTATTTTCATAGCGGGTATTTACCCAAAGAAAATGAAAACACTAATTTGAAAAGATATATGCATCCCGCTGCTTATTGCAACATTATTTATACTAGCCAAGACATGGAAACAACCCAAGTGTCTATCCAGAGATGAATGTATAAGGAAGATATGGCATATACATTTGCAATGACATGGATGGAGATAGAGTATTATGCTAAGCAAAATAAGTCAGTGAGAGAAAGACAAATACCATATCATTTCACTTATATGTGGAATTTAAGAAGCAGAACAAATGAGCAAAGGGAAAAAAGAGAGAGAGAGAGACCAAGAAACAGATTCCTGGCTATAGAGAACAAATTGATGGTTGCCAAAGGGATGATGAGTGGGAGATGGGTTAAGTGGATGATGGGGATTAAGGAGTGCACTCATTGTATTGAGCGCTGGGAATTGGAAGTGCTAAATCACTGTATTATATACCTGAAACTAATCTTACACTGTATGTAAACTAACTGGAATTTAGGTAAAAACTTAAAAAAAGATTTTATATATATATATATATATATATATATATATATATATATATACAATGCATTATTACTCATCCATAAAAAAAGAATGAAATCTTGCCATCTGCAACAAAATGGATGGACCTAGAGGATATAATGCTAAGTAAAATAAGTCAGTCAGAGAAAGACAGATACCATGTAATTTCGGTATGTAATATATGTAGAATTTAAGAAACAACACAAATGCACAAAGAAAAAAGGAGGCAAATGAAAAAACTTAAATGCAGAGTACATACTGGTGGTTGCCAGAGGGCAGGTGGTGGCGAGATGTATGAGTATACTTACCATGATGAGCCTTGAAAAATATATAGAATTGCTGAGTCATGATACTATATCTGAAACTGATATAACATTGTATGTTGATTATACTTCAATTTTAAAAGTACTAAAAATATATATATCATTTATTTTTTTTTATTTTTTTTTAAGATTTTATTTATTTGAGAGAGAGAGAGCACATGAGAGGGGGGAGGGTTAGAGGGAGAAGCAGACTCCCTGCTGAGCAGGGAGCCTGATGCAGGACTCAATCCAGGGACTCCAGGATCATGACCTGAGCTGAACGCAGTTGCTTAACCAACTGAGCCACCCAGGTGCCATATATATATCATTTAAAAGTACTAAAAAAATATATATCATTATATGATCTAAAATACGTAATAATGTATGCACAGAGAAAAAGAAAATAACACAAAAATGTTATATAGTGGTTATCTGTATCAGAATTTTTGATGATTTATTTTACCTTTACCTGGAATTGTTCTGCATTTTCTTTTTTTGCTATAAATCACTTTTATAATAAAAAATAGAAAATTTTAATTCAGATAACAATTAGATAATAACAAAAATAAATATACTCACATTTTTATGTTTTAAATTATTTCTATAGCATATTTAGGTTGAAAGAGAAATTATATATAGAGATAATATATATGAATAATACATTTTAAAATATTAACTCATTTAATCCTCATAACAACACTACTGAGACTGGTTCTATTATCATGCCCATTTTACTGTTGGGGATGTGGAGACACAGGACACCAAGTAACAAAGTAACCTATCTAAGGCCACACAGTGTTGGTGATAGAGCTGGGATTCTAAAGTACATGCTATTAATTACTATGCTATATTACCACTTATGACTATATGAATTTTATCCACTTTTTAAAATTGACCAGTTAGTTGTAACTTTGTTGGATATTAAAATAGGCTTTGTTCAAAAACCAAATTAGCATTTGTAAAACCAGCCAACCAAAAATAAAATTAATCCTGTTGTTTTCGTTCATAGTATCCAAGTCTGACAAGTCATTTTCATAAACTCGAGGACTAATACCTCTCAAAAAGTACTTTCTCAAAATGTATGGTCATATCGTTTGGCCGTAATATGTTTATAGGCCTATTAAATTTTTTAGATTTCCTTAAAATGCTGCAGAAATTAATTACCATAGCCAGCATTTTGTAGAGTCTATGGAAGGATTTTTTTTTTTATATATATTGGCCTCATAAGCATTTTTGATAGAAGACACACTTTTTAGGGAGACTGCTGAGCTTGAGTTATAAATGATAAGTCCTTTTTTTTTTTATCACAGCTGGTTCAGTTTAAGCACTCAGCATGGATAACCACGTAGTTAAATGTACCTCTGTGCACATTACTAAGCATTATTGTTGGGAGATATTTGGGTTTGTTACTTTGCAGCTGCCAGATATGCCTTGTTTGCTTAACATGCTTAAACATGAGTTTTTAAGAACATAAATAAACAGTGTTGTTGATAACAATAGCTATCACTCTCACAAGAAAGTGGCCTGTAATTTAGCAAGTTTTTAAATGAAAATGTAAAGAAACTATGCTAAATAAGCCCCGTACCAGAACAGATGTTTTCCTGCTTGATTTCTAAAAAGTTTACATAATTTAAGTGATGTACAGTTTTCAATAAACATATTTCCATAAACCTAGATTATTTTCATCCTCCACAGCAAACATTTACCTTTCCTTGATGTGTACTGCAAATTCTGCTAGGTATTATAATGCAAAGATACAGTCCCTGTTCTTGAAATTGTGTATAGAACAGGACAAATCATGGAAAAAATCAAATGGCTGGATGGCTAGATGAATAACTAGTAAAATGACTAATAGATAAACAAATGGCAGAAGAATCTGGAATTTAAATCCTAGTTGAATCCTCTCTTGACAAGAACGACTTGTGACTTTTGAAAGATGCATGCAGTCTTATAAGCACCATCACAATCAATATACAGATCCACTTCCTCACCCCCAAGAAATTTTCTTATGCTCTTTTGTAATTGAACCCACTGAACACTCCCAGGCTCTGGCAACCACAGACTTGATTGTTTTCTGTTCATATTGCTTTTTCCAGAATATCATATAAGTGAAATCATATATTATGTGGCAATTTTGTCCAGCTTCTATCACGTAGGTGCTCAAATGCACTGGTCACTAGGGAAATGCAAATGACATCACAATACTATACTCACTAGAGTGGATAAAATAAAAGAGTATAGGAAATACTGTCAAGAAGGATATGGAGTAACCAGAACTCTAATAACCTGCAAGGGGTGGGGGTAAACTTAGAAAAGTGCTTTGGAAATCTGTTCAGTAGTGTCCACTACAGTTATAAGACTGCATGCCATCTGGTCTGGCGACTCCCCACATACACTCGAGAAAATGCACATGCCTGTTTAGCAAAAGGCAAATACTAGAATTTCATAGCACTATGTATAATAGCAAAAATAAGAAATTATCCAAGTTTCCATCAACAATGGAATCAATAAATTAGTGTATTCTCAGGGATCAATCTCACAAACACAACATTGAATGAAAGAAAACAGCCACAAAAGGGTACAGTACTTTCAGCTTCTACTTAGAATAGTAGTTATCAAGTGGGGAGGAACCTAGTCCCCCCACAGGACATTTGGACATGTGCAGAGACACTTTGGGTTGTCATAATTGAGTCCGTACCACTGGGATATAGTAGATAGAGTCCAGGGAATGCTGCTAAATATTTTACAATACACAGAGCAGCACCCCCCCCCCCCAAAGACAGGACTATCCAACCCAAAATGACAATAACACTGTGGTCGACAAACCCAGACCTAGAAAGGAAAAAGTTTGAGTGTTGCTCCTGTCTTTACAACAGCAAGAAAGCTAGATGATCCATAAAGGTATAACTTTATTGAAACAATCAGAGGGCCAAAGTCAGAGGGCAACCAGCTAATCTTAAATGTAAGGAAAGATAAGAAGAGATGGGGCATGATCACTTGCTTCCATGGGTATTAGTTTCCTAGAACTGTTGTAACAAATTCTCTCAAATCTGATGTCTTAAAACAACAGAAATGTATTCTATTTTGTGGGCCAGAAGTCTGAAATCAGTTTCAATGAGCCGAAATCAAGATACTGGTAGGGTAGTACTCTCTCTCGAGGCTTTAGAGCCAGAAAGAATTTGTTCCTTTCCTCTTCTAGCTGCTTGCCACATCACTTCAATCTCTACCTTTGTGGTCACACTGCCTTCTCCTCTTCTGTCTGTGGTATACCTCCCTCTGCTTTTCTCCTCTAAGGATGCATGTGATTACATTTATGGCCCAAATAATTGAGGATAATCTCCTTATCTCAACATCCTTAATCACATCTTCAAAGTACTTTTTTATTCATATAAAGTAACATTCCCAGATTCCAAAAATTAGGATGTAGATATCGTTTGGGTAGGGGTCATTACTCAGATTACCACAATGGAGTAGACATCAAATGAAACGTAAAATGCCATTTAAAATTTTTAACAAATTACTGAAGACTGAGCCGGACTATCATGAAGATTTAGAACCCCTGCGAGCCACAGACACAAAGTGAATCCTCAGGACTCTCAGGACCTTTTCCACTATCATCATCTCATGCTCATGAGAGAGAGGGAGAAGGCAGGAATCCTGGGAATATTTGTGGGCAGGCAATGGAAGGAACTGCAATCCCTCAGGGCAGGTACAAAGCTCCATTCTCTTCCTTCCCTATCTTTCCTACGGAACAACAGTCTTAATCCATTGGAGGAGGAGCAATAAACCATGTTATCATGGGGCACAAGTGAACACTCCTTACAGCTAAGAAAGGAGAACAGGAATAAACAAAACAAAACAAAACAAAACTCTGTCCCTGTGGTAGGGCTAGGTGTGCATCCTGGGTGCAGAATGTGGAGTCCTATATACCCAGAGAAGGAGAATTCCAGAAAGACCCTACCCCTGAGGATCCAGAAGCCACAGTTGCTTAAGTCTGAGGCTGAAGCTGAACAACAAAGAACACTCCCCACCCCACCAGCAGTCTACAGCTAAGAGAAAAAAAGAGAAATGAAAGAAATATTTTCTCTGAGGCACAAGTACAAAGGGAAGACCTAAAACAGAGGAGAGAGCACATATCCAGAGAAATCTTCTGACACACAAGCCACCATTCTAAACACCAGGTAACACCAGTAGAATTTGAGAGTATGGTATATTAGAGTAACCATAGCAACAGCATTCCTCAAACCTGCTAAACTCCTGATTAGATTCACTCAATAACCCACACTAAAGGCCTAGCAAAAAATATAGAAGTTTATCATTTTAGCTACAAACATAAATCAGTGTTACTAAGTTATTTTCTCTTGTAACATACCAGTTATTATGTTCTGATTTAGAAATTATTCAAAAATAGAATATACCAGTTATCAATTAATCCAAAAAATGTGTGATCATAAGTTGAAATGCAATAGATTTGGTGAAGGGAATTTGTAACTTATCATACTGGTGTCTAATAGATTGGGGGGGGAAATCTTGTACCTATGTGTAGAGATGGCCAAATTTTGCATCCTATACATTTTCTACTTTCTCAAAAATCAGTAGTTGAAATAGCA
Organism: Zalophus californianus; assembly: GCF_009762305.2. Lineage (NCBI taxonomy): Eukaryota > Metazoa > Chordata > Mammalia > Carnivora > Otariidae > Zalophus > Zalophus californianus. The sequence goes on along the minus strand of NC_045600.1, from coordinate 55,918,384 downwards.
AACATAAAATTGATTTTGTCACTTATTCAATGAAAAGTTTATAAGGTAAATATAAGTATATTCATGTAATATTCCAGCACTTCCATGAAAGTATAATATTCATCTTGTAAGCAAAACAAAAGCTCCGATTAATCACCTCGGAGTACAAGAAAAGACACATTGTTTTTACAGAAAGGTTGCATTTCACTCTCACATTGTAAAAGATCAATCAATGTCTCTGTGAAAGGTAATACAAGCTTATAAAAAGCAACGGATATTCACAAAGAAATGAAGAGCTGGTGTTGAAGGGAGTTGCAAAATACCTGGTGAAACTTCTAATTAATGCCAAACAAGAATGAGCTTACATGAACTGAGCTAGGTGCCTGACACTGGAGAGTCGAATACTTAGCCTAAGAAGTTTCTGAGTAATATAAGAATTCTAGAAGAAAATAAAAGAAGTGCACATAGCTTTTGAATGGCATTATGTCACCAAAAATCAATAGCATATACTTGACATAGAATTAATATAAAAGCTTGCTGAATTAATACCGTTTTAGAGAAATCTGGTGAGTATATAAGAGGAAAGAATTCAGTTAGTGATTGTAATAACTATCCTCATGGATATCTTGATACAAGGATGTTCAAAACTGGAATTAAACTTACATGACAATAACGATCACTGATTTTTAGGCTAAATGTCATTGTTTGAAAAATTGGTTTGAATCTATCCTAGATTGAAATGAACTGATATCTAAAATAAATCCTTTTGGGATTCATTAAAAATCAATGATGTGGACATATAAAAACATTTGGAAAGGTTTAGAAGGGAGCTAGTAAATATCATTTTTTCCCCTACCAAATCTTCCTAGTATCACATATCTCTAAAAAATTCTGATATTTATTTATTTTTTTTTTTATTTTTTTTTAAAGATTTTATTTATTTATTTGAGACAGAGAGAATGATAGAGAGAGAGCACATGAGAGGGGGGAGGGTCAGAGGGAGAAGCAGACTCCCCGCGGAGCGGGGAGCCCGATGCGGGACTCGATCCAGGGACTCCAGGATCATGACCTGAGCCGAAGGCAGTCGCTTAACCAACTGAGCCACCCAGGCGCCCAAATTCTGATATTTAAACCAACTAAAAAGAATACTCTTGGAGTAAAGCTTCCAAAAACTTTTTTTTTAATTTTATTTTATTATGTTATGTTAATCACCATACATTACATCATTAGTTTTTGATGTAGTGTTCCATGATTCATTGTTTGCTTATAACACCCAGTGCTCCATGCAATACGTGCCCTCCTTAATACCCATCACCGGGCCAACCCATCCACCCAACCCCCTCCCCTCTAAAACCCTGTTTGTTTCTCAGAGTCCATAGTCTCTCATGGTTCATGTCAGTGATGACTCACTTTTCACAATTGATAAAAGGACTTCAAATACTTAGAATTTAATTGTGACCAGTGTTTTATATCACATTGATTTAAAGTGTTCACTTGACTGACTTATGGAATGGCTAGATGATGTATTTTGTGACTGACTTAAGATTTGGTAATATCAAGGCCATTTGACTGAATAAAATTGAAATTTCAAATAATCATTTTGTTTCATTTTCATAATGATGTGAAGTTACAGCTAAAATTTCCTTAAATTATTACAAGATTTAGTATTTACTTGAAATTATTTTCTCTAACCATTCATCTTCAAAGGAAGTGAGCAATACTGAAAAAATCCTTGTATTTTGCCAAATGATATAAAGCTAGCCTTAAAGACGACCAAAACCATTTTATGCCAGTTCTCATGAAGAATAATAAACCCATATCTAATTTCAGAGGATTAAAATATTTCCTTTGTTTGTAAAAACATTTATTTTGTTAAAATGAATCTTTTTCAAACATTCTCTCTTTCAAGTGGCAGCTCTCTGAAGGCAGAGATTTTTGTTTAATTTCTTTCACTTTTTACTTGTTTGATCTTTTTGTTGTTCAACATCAAGAACAGTGAATAGCATTAAAAAATAAGATTTTGAAAAGTGGTTGTTGGGCGCCTGGGTGGCTCAGTTGGTTAAGCGGCTGCCTTCGGCTCAGGTCATGATCCTGGAGTCCTGGAATCGAGTCCCGCATCGGGCTCCCTGCTCAGCGGGGAGTCTGCTTCTCCCTCTAACCCTCTTCCCTCTCGTGCTCTCTATCTCTCATTCTCTCTCTCTCAAATAAATAAAATCTTTAAAAAAAAAAGAAAAGTGGTTGTCAAAGGCATGAGTATCAAAATAACTTTTGAATCTCATTGAAGATGAAAAACAGAGATAAACATTCTGGAAGAGTTGACAGCCAAAATAAGGGGAGCAAGTTCTGTCACATAAACACTAGGCAGTCAAGAGTTGGAGATAGTCTGCACAATTTTTAAACCTTAATTTAATAAATACACATGAGAATCCAGAATTATCTTTTCAAAGCTTAGAGGTAATTATATGATTTCCTTATTTGTTTTTTAATAATTATATTTTGACTATTCCAGTCAGAAATCCCTTAGTGGCCAAGAATAGAAACCCAATCTGACTAGTTCAAATAAAAACTTATGAGGATAAAGATCCTATAAAAATAGAACAGAATACTGGTGTCTTGGGAAGTGCAGAAATCAAGTTATCTTCTGGGCCTTCACCAGCAGAAGCCCACGGAAGAGGCTCCCTATGCTTCCCAGTTACCTTTCTTTAGCTACACTCTGTAATCTGCTTCTTTCTTTTTTTTAATTAAAAATTTTTAACATATAATGTGTTATTTGTTTCAGAGGTACAGGTCTGTGATTCATCAGTCTTACACAATTCACAGTGCTCACCATAGCACGTACCCTCCCCAGTGTCCATCACCCAGCCACCCCATCCCTCCCACCCCCCTCCACTCCAGCAACCCTCACTTTGTTTCCTGAGATTAAGAGTTTCTTATGTTTTGTCTCCCTCTCTGGTTTCGTCTTGTTTCATTTTTCCCTCCCTTCTCCTATGATCCTCTGTCTTGTTTCTCAAATTCCTCATATCAGCGAGATCATATGATACTTGTCTTTCTCTGATTGACTTATTTCACTTAGCATAATACCCTCTAGTTCCATTCACGTCATTGCAAATGGCAAGGTTTCATTTTTTTTGATGGCTACATAATATTCCATTGTATATATGTATGTGTGTGTATATATATACACACACATATATATATATATATACACACACACACACACACACACCACATCTTCTTTATCCATTCATCTGTTGATGGACATCTAGGCTCTTTCCATAGTTTAGCTATTGTGGACATTGCTGCTATAAACATTGGGGTGCATGTACCCCTTCGGATCCCTACATTTATATCTTTGTGGTAAATACCCAGTAGTGCAATTGCTGGATCGGATGGTAGCTCTAATTTCAAACTGTTTAAGGAACCTCCATACTGTTTTCCAGAGTGGTTACACCAGCTTGCATTCCCACCAACAGTGTAGGAGGGTTCCCCTTTCTCCACATCCCCGCCAACATCTGTCGTTCCCTGACTTGTTAATTTTAGCCATTCTGACTGGTGTGAGGTGGTATCTCATTGAGGTTTTGTTTGGATTTCCCTGATGCTGAGTGATGTTGAGCACTTTTTCATGTGTCTGTTGGCCATTTGGATGTCTTCTTTGGAAAAATGTCTGCTCATATGTTCTGCCCATTTCTTGATTGGGTTATTTGTTCTTTGGTTGTTGAGTCTGATAAGTTCTTTATAGATTTCGGATACTAGCCTCTTATCTGATATGTCATCTGCAAATATCTTCTCCCATTCTGTTGGTTGTCTCTTGGTTTTATCCTTCTTTCTATCTTATGACCAACTCAGCCTTTTAATGTCCTGAATCTATACTTCTCAGAAATATTTAGCTCAGCGCAGTCTAAAGATTACTATCCTGTATGGTATTGTGTCTACCCTGATCCAACTTTTAGCTATTTGGGTGATAGACTTATCCATTGTAGCTTCGACCACCCCTCCCCCCTTGGAGGTTTTACTAGAAGAAAAGGGAAAGTTAACAGTAATAGTCAAATTATCATCTAAATTTTAAATCTTCATAATAAATTCCAAGCTCCTTAAAATGTGTTCTGGTTAGCCTCAGCTTACTCTTTATTTCTCATCTTTTACTGCTTAGTCCCACATTCTATGCATACACTTATATAGCTTCTGAGGCTTAAGCTGATGCTTTGACTTTATTTCCTTCTGATTGATATGTTCAGTCTTCCTGATGGAAAAAAAATTATTTTTTTCTTATTGTTGTTTTTAATTTTATTTTATGTTATGTTAATCACCATACATGACATTATTAGTTTTTGATGTAGTGTTCCATAATTCGTTGTTTGTGTATAACACCCAGTGCTCCATGCAATACGTGCCCTCTTTAATACCCATCACTGGGCTAACCCATCCCCCCACCCCCTCCCCTCTAGAACCCTCAGTTTGTTTCTGAGTCCATAGTCTCTCGTGGTTCGTCTTCCCCTCCAATTTCCCCCCATTCATTTTTCCCTTCTTACTATTTTCTTAAAGCCTCATCTGAACTATAATCTCTTTTGAGCCAGCGAGGACATTCCATAGTCACCTTGACTAAAATCCCTTGGCCCTTATTCATATCATTCATGTGGCTGTTCCTCATGTGGCTCCTGCCCAGGGCTCTATTTGCCTTTGCCACAGTGATCCACAGAAGGATCACTAGAGCACATTCCACAGTGTAGTGTCCATTTTTGCATCTTTCCTTTTTTTGCTCCAAACTTCATTTTAAACATCTATTCTTCAGTACTTCCATCTGCTTTTTGTCCACTTTTCTCCTCCTAACAACATGCCATTCTCTTTGTTAAAGTTATTTTCAAATTTCATTATAAGGAACTGACATGGGTAGGTGTTATAGGTCATTCTGGTGGCTATAACAAAATACCATAGACCGGATGGCTTATGAGCAACCGATTTTTTTTTTTCACGGTTCTGGGAGCTGGAAGGTCTAAGATCAAGGTGACAACACATTCCCTGTCTTGTGAGAGCTTGGCCACTGTCTCCTCATTGCGACTTTACACGGCAGAAGGGGGTGGGGAGGTTTCCTGGGCTGCTTTTTTAAGGGCACTAATTCTATTCCTGAAGTATCTGCACCCAGCTCAACCCCACTGATTTTCTTATTGATATCTGAACTTTGTACTGATTTATTTCCCATTTGCCTCCTAACGTCAACACCTTGGAGGTTAGATTTCAAATTATGATTTTGGGGGAACACAAACATACAATCTATAGAACTGGGGTTGTTGAAAATATAAATAGGATACATCGGATACCCACAATATCACAGAGGAAGAATTTCTAACTGGTAAGAAACAATTGTGTGTGCTCAGTTAATAAAATTAGACTTTATCAGCTCCAATCACATGACCTTCTCTAAATAGTCACAATTTAGATTAAATGAGATGATCTAGCTATGTAAACAGTTTTCTGTTCTTAATATTCAAAAGAACCTTTAAAATCATTTTATTTTAAAGATTTTTCTCTCCTAAGGAGTAATGTTCCAGAGATTAACTCATTCAAGATCTTTAAACATATTAGTAAAAGAATCATAATAACCCCCCAAATTCCCAAATCTAAAAGAAAATGCTTCCTTCCCTCTTAAATTTTAGCATCTACTTGCTAAATGCCACAGATGTGGTTTCTTAAATGCTCTGTTGGTTATTCTTTTAGATTTGGAGTTCAAAGTATATGCCAATTAAGCTTTTACTTATCATTCAAATAAACAAAAAGTAACTGAACATACCATACCGCTCAGCGTGACAAAAGCAGTATTCACTTTGAGTCTTCATCCTAAACATTCTGTTCAATTTTTGGGTCACATTTTATTTTTTAATATTTTTTCTCTTTTTTTTTTGTTTATGGTTTTTATTTAAATTCTAGTAATGAGCACTAGGTGTTATATGCAACTGACAGGTATCCCCTGTCTTTCAACAGAAATAAACAATATTCTCTCTTGAAAAAAAAAATCCACATTTAAGGACTTCTGGATTTCCAGAGATTACAATACCAAAATAAAAATTTATCAAATACACAAGGAAAAATTTTAATTACTGAAAGTAAGCATAAAGAAGAAGCAAATGATCTAGTGTCTCCTCCTCAGATATTTACTATATTAGAACTTTTAGGGACAGAATATGAAATAACTATATACAAATGCAAAAGATAAAATAAAATGTGCAAGAAAGATGGGACCATAAATATTGGCTCCTTCCCTTCCCCTACTTACTTTCATCAGTTTTGTTTTAGACAACAATTTTTAAGAAAGAAAAGAATTTTGACCATCACTACTGCTAAGGATAGATCATTTAGAAAAAATATGAAAACAAACAAATTCTTAAGGACATTACATTTTCTTATCCATTCTTCCTTAAATGAACATTTAGGTTATATGTATCACAATTAGGTTATATACAATAAAGTATTATATATTGCAAAAATGTGGATGATCTTGGAGGACATTATGATAAGTGAAATAAGCCTGACACAGAAAGACAAATACTATATGATTTCACTTACATGAGGAATCTAAAAATGTCAAACTCCTAGAATCAGAGAGTAGAGCATTGGTTGCTGGGGCCAGGGGAATGGAGGGGATACTGGTCAAAGGGTACAAAATTTCAGTTATAAAATGACTAAGTTCTTAGGATCTAATACAGCATTGTGATTATAGTTAATAATACAGTATTGTATACTTGAAATTTGTTAGAAGAGTAAATCTTAAATGTTCTCACCACACACACAAAATTAAATAAACACAGCTATGTGAAGGGATAGATGATTAATTAACCTGATTTGGGTAATTATTTTGAGATGTATACGTATATTACTAAATCATCATGTAGTACACTTGAAAAATAAATAAAAATTAATTTATCAACATTACATAGAAAACAAAATAAATATATGATAATTTAATACATGCAAAAAAAAAACCCACATTTGCTAAAAATACTTAACCATTTAGAAAGAAGGAAAGTTCTCTAATAAGATAAATGATACCTATGGTAAACTTACCGCAAATATTGTTTTTAACTGTAATTTATGAAAAGTTTTTTCTCAGGTTTTGAAACAAGAGGATACCTGAACTAAATAATTCCATGAAACTAAGGACTAGAGGTCTTAGCCAGTGTAATAAAGGGAAAAAAATCTTTGAGGGCTAGAAAAAAATTTAAAGGTATCTTTACTTGCAAAAGAGAAATTGTAGATATAGAAGAATCTGTAAACATTACAAGAATTAAGAAATGAATAGTAAGTCAGAGGGGGAGAGGAACCATGAGAGATGATGGACTCTGAAAAACAAACTGAGGGTTCTAGAGGGGAGGAGGGTAGGGGGATGGGTTAGCCTGGTGATGGGTATTAAAGAGGGCACATTCTGCATGGAGCACTGGGTGTTATGAACAAACAATGAATCATGGAACACTGCACCAAAAACTAATGATGTAATATATGGTGATTAACATAACAATAAAAAATTTAAAAAAAAAGAAATGAATAGCAAGCTTGCTGGAAGCACAATCAGTAAACGAATCAGTTCTATTTCTCTATGCCAGTAGTAATAGAAAATATAATTTAACATGAGAGTTATTTTCTTTTTTTAAATTTAATTTAATTTTGTTTTATTTTATTTTTTATTTAAATTCAATTAATTAACATATAATGTATTATTAGTTTCAGAGGTAGAGGTCAGTGATTCATTAGTCTTATATAATACCCAGTGCTCATTACATCTTGTGCCCTCTTTAATGTCCATCACCCAGTTACCCCATCCCCCCACCCCCTGCCCCTCCAGAAACCCTCAGTTTGTTTCCTATGATTAAGAGTCTTATATGGTTTGTCGCTCATGCCAGCTGTTTTCAATTGCATGATAAATCAGACACCTAGGAAAAAGTACCACAGAGTGTGAGACTTTTACTTAGAAAACTAAAATGTATGATCAAGACAAATTAAGAAACTAAGTATGGAAGAATAGACCATGAGCATGATTATGAGCTGTCGATTCTCTGCAAGGTGATCTTTAGGCTTATTTTATATCATCATCAAAATTTCAAGAATGATTTCGGAAAGGTAATTGATAAGTTGATTCCAAAACTTACACGGCATGAAAAGATTAGAGAATAGGCACATTAATCTTGAAGAAAAGAGGACAGTAGGACTGCATGACTAGATCTAAAGATTTATTAAAGCTATAGTAAATAAGGTGCAGCACTGGCTGAAAACTAGTTCTGTAGATCTATAGAACAGAATAGAGCCTCGGCTTAAGCCCAGTCGCATGTACTGTGATAAAGCTTATACTGTATAAATGTGGGAAAAGGTGAGATTTTCTTTTTTCTTTTTTTTAAAGATTTTGTTTATTTATTTAAGAGAGAGAGAGAGCACGAGTGGAGGAGAGGAACAGAGAGAAAGAGAAGCACACTCCAAGCTAAGAAAGGAGCCTGACATAGGGCTCAATCCCAGGACCCTGGGATCATGACCTGAGCTGAAGGTAGACACTTAACTGACTGAGCCACCCAGGTGCCCCAGGGTGGGATTTTCAATAGAAGATGGTGAATCAGTTGGATTCCCACACGAAAAAAAATTAATTATGATCCTCACCATAACCAAAAATATCCCAGGTCCATCATAAATTTAAATATGGGAGGTACAATTAATAATGTTCTTAAAAGATATATACAGTAGAATATCTTTATGATCTTGCCCATAGTCATTTCCTAAAGAGGGCATCAAAAGCATTAATAACAATGAGAGGAATTGATACATTAGACAACATGAAATGAAGACCTTCTGTTTACCAAAAGAAACACTGAGAAGTGTAAAAAGGCAAACCACAGAGCAAATATTTGCCCTAAATATACGTGGAAAAGGAATTTTACACAGATTATATTAAAAATCCCTATGCATCAATAAGAAAGTCATACAGCTCAATTTTTTTTAAAGGTTTTATTTTATTTATTTGAGAGAGAGAGAGTGAGAGACAGAGAGCACAAGAGGGGGTAGGGTCAGAGGGAGGAGCAGACTCCCCGCTGAGCAGGGAGCCCGATGCAGGACTCGATCCCGGGACTCCAGGATCATGACCTGAGCCGAAGGCAGTCGTCTAACCAACTGAGCAACCCAGGCGCCCAGGCCAATTTTTTTTAAATAATCAAAATATTTGAACAGATAATTCTCAAAAAGTGACCAAAAAACAAATGATCAGTAAAGATATTAAAAGTTGCTCAACTTCATTACTCATCATCAGAGAAATGGATGTTATTATCAATAATTATGTTATTAATTATTAAATAATTAAATAAGTGATCAATTAATATCATTCTAAGCAGAAGTATAATAACTAATTGTTGGTAAGATGTGATGCATACAAATTGTCAATAAACTTTTTTCAACTTATTTTATTTAAACTCAATTAGTTAAAATACAGTGTATTAATTTCAGATGTAGAGTTGTTATTCATCCACTGCATATAACACCCAGTGCTCATCACATCCTATGCCCTCCTTAAATGCCCATCACCCAACTACCCCAACACTCTCCCCTCCAGCAACCCTATTTGTTTCCTATAGTTTAGAGTCTCTTATTGTTTGTCTCCCTCTCTGATTTCTTCTTATTTTATTTTTCCCTCCCTTCCCCTATGATCTTTTGTTTTATTTCTTAAATTCCACATATGAGTGAAACCATATGATAATTATCTTTCTCTGACTGACTTATTTTGTTTAGTATAATGCCCTCCGGTTCCATCCACGTTATTGTAAATGGTAAGATATCATCCTCTTTGATGGCTGTATATTATCTACCACATCTTTTTTATTCATTCATTTGTTGATGGATATCTGAGCTCTTTCCATAGTTTGGCTGCTGTAAACATTGGGGTGCAGGTGCCCTTTCAGATCACAATGTTTGTATCCTTTGGGTATATACCTAGTATATATAGGTGTATACCTCACATGGCTTGTATTTCATGAAAATAAAATTAGTATCTCCATTTCACTAAAATTCCACCTCATTATGTTGTGCAAAGCTAATAATGAGCCATAATTTTCAGAGACTGGCAGCTTCTTCCAGATGTATTATAAATACTTGACATGTTGATGTTCTCTGTATTTACAATTATCAATGCCATAAAAGAATTAAGTGGATTATGTATCTCCATTAAAGACAACCATAAACAATAAATGGCTTTTCCCAAAATATAAAGGAGTGCTAAATAAGATTGATTCTGAATATAAATATATGAGGAAAGTTTTATTAAAAGTCAGAATGCAAATTTACATATAAATTTCTCAATACTTTGAATCGCTATCTTTTTAGCTAACACAATAATTCTATACATCATAGATTTCACCCTGGGTTATTTTAATATGAAGATAAAAGATACAAATACAAACTGTGCTACTTTATTATAATAGTTTCTCAGGTCAATTTCCTGGTACAACTAAATAATGAAAAATTGTGAATTGTGTTTTTGACCAATTTGGCTGAGAATATGAAGTTCACATAAGAGATACAACAATCTTATTTTCCAGAAATCTTTCAAAACATGCAGCTTCTTTGGAGACAATGAACAATGACAAAATGCCCCCTTGTTGCACACTGGAATCACCAGGTGAGCTTTAAAAAAATACTAACACCTCAATTGATATCCAGAAAATCTGACTTTATGCTTTATGGTGTGTTCTAGACTTTGGGACTTTAAAATGTTCCCCAGTATTTTACCCCTTATCGCAGAGTTAGTGCACATAGATTACAGGATTTAGAATATGATAGTTCAATGTTTGGTGACCAACAATTTGACATAAAAATAAACATTTCCTTCTGTTTGTGAACCAGGAGTTTTCCACATTTGCCTAGGAGTTATCAAGAGAATATAGTTATTTCTGCTGAAATCATGAAAATCAAAGAGACTTTGATAGTTATTTATTACATAATTTCCTGCTGTCTGAAAAACTGTAGATGTGGCAAATTTGCCTCCCCCACTCAGTAGTTCTAGATCTTTGAGGTGCTTATCAGTTGAAGTAAGATATACTATTTAGGAAGGAAATGGGAAAGAAAATGTGTATCACATGACAAGTAACAATATATCAGCATATCTCACTTTAAATATGTATGTCCTTTCCCCCATGGTTCTTCATTTTAGTGCCAGCCACTCAATTCTGTGTATATCTCCATTTTCTTGTTCACATTTAAGGTCGCTATTGTTAACCCACAGTCTTTACTTTTTATAAAGCCCCAAAGCACATGAATTAGTCCCTCTTACCTCTCTTAGAAACAGTCCAAGGACCACCTATTATTACTTGAGCATATGCTAGATAATCCTATTGCCTGCCACCATCAATTCCAACTCCAAGAAACTTATTGAAATGTTCACTCAGGTAAAAAAAAAAAAAACAACAAAAAACAAAAAACAGTAAAAGACAGGGAGGGCAAAAGTATGGGAACACCTCTGCTACTAGGAAAATCAGAATTTCCACAAGGTTACACTGGTATGAAAAATGTCTAAAATCACTCTCTGTTCTTCCTCCCAATGTTTTCATCAACCTGAGATATTCAACCCTGTTATAGTTAAATTAGTGAAAATCCTAAGACCTCAGCAAGGGAGGCAATGTAGCATTGGTGCCATTACTAATTAATGTGGTAGAATGGAAGTTTGGGTGAAAACCTCAAGTGTCATTAATTTTGCAAACCTAAGGGAGTTGAGTTTGGAGAGCCCCTTCCAATATGCAGCCAGGTTAAGAAAGAAATGCCAAGAACTGTACCAGTCAGCCAAGGCTGAAGCCTGCTTATATCATACAAGACACAAATATGAATATGATATTTTAATAATTAATAATTAAGTTAATATTATTTGTTACATTTCCAGCACTGCTCTACTTGATTTAGAGTTTAACTCTTTCATTTCTCAGGTCAAGCATATGAGGAACTGATATTATCCTCATTTTCAGAGAAGAAAACTAATGCTCATAGATGTTAAGTAAAATGATACAATTCCAGAAACTACAAGAAGATTCTTTACTGCTGTGGTGTGGTGTGGTGTGTTGCCCAGCAAGCCTAGATACATAATTTGTGAATAAGGTACTATATTTTACTAGCAGGCACACTTCTCTGGCCATAAATCTAAGATGCTTCTGACTTGCACAATGCTGATTGTTTCTGAGTTCCTCCAAACGCCATCAGTACATAAATAAACTTTTATTGCAGGCCAGAAATCTAAAATAAACAACCTAAAAGGCCATTTGCTAAACCATAAAGGGTGAAAGGAAGCAAGAGAGAAGATTGCCCTTGTTCCCTGTGATCTTGGCACCAGATGTTTCTTATGTTTGCCTCAGTTTTAAACAGATAGTGCTGGGTTGAATGGATAAGGGATATATTTTTGTTCCTCGATTTATTTTTTAAATCAACTACAGTAAATATTAAGTCATAATAAGTTTAATTTTCTTATAGTTGGAATAATCAACCCAATTAGTGGTAATAATAACAATGATCATGGTTATAACAATAATAGCAACTGGTCTAAGCCCTTAAAATTTATTACCTCATTCAATCACAGTCATCCTCAGTATGTTTTAGCATTATACCTATTTTGTGATCAAGATTTTCAGGTGCTAAGAGGGTAAATAACTCAACTAATTTCACACAGTTAGAGGAGATATGATTTGTGGTCTATTTTCTCCCAGTTTGTGAGAGTATGTGCTTCAATTATTTTACTGATTCAACAGAACTCGTATTTGCTAAGTAACAATTCATGCATGAAGATTTCAGACCAATGACTATTTTGAGTAGTTATTCATAAAACTCAAATTATCTTCTATTTAAAGTAGCCATCTTGGACAGCACATATTTAAACTTAAGGATTCTTTGAAAGGATGCAAATAAATAAAATCATGAAGGAAAGAAGAGAGATTACAAGCAATATCACAGAAATACAATTATAAGAGAATATTATGAAAAATGATTTGTCAAAAAATTGGGCAATCTGTAAGAAATGGGTAAATTCCTAGAAACATATAAGCTACCACATCTAAAACAGGAGGAAATAGAAAATTTGAACAGACCCATAACCAGCAAAGAAATTGAATAAATAATCAAAATCTCCCAATAAACAAAAGTCTCCAGGGCCAGATGGCTTCCCAGGGGAATTATATCAACCATTTAAAGAAGACTTAATACTTACTCTTCTCAAACTATTAAAAAAAAAAAAACAGAAATGGAAGGAAAACTTTCAAACTCATTCTATGAGGCCAAATAGAATTCCAAAACCAGACAAAGACCCCACTAAGAAGAAGAATTACAGGTCAATATCCTTTATGAACATGTATGCAAAAATTCTCAACAAGATACTAGCAAATTGAATGCAACAGGACATTAAAAGAATTATTCACCACGATCAAGTAGGATTTATTCCTGGGCTGATTGGGGGGTTCAATATTGCAAATCAATCGATGTGATACACCACATTAATAAAAAGAAGGATAAGAGTCATATGATCCTCTCAATAGATGCAGGAAAAACATTTGACAAAGTACAGCATCCATTCTTGATAAAAACCCTCAACAAAGTAGGGACAGCAGGAACACACCTCAATACCATAAAGACTATATACTGAAAGACCCACAGCTAATATCATCCTCAATGGGGAAAAACTGAGAGCTTTTCCTCTAAAGTCAGGAACAAGACAGGAATATCTGCTCTCACCACTGTTACTTAACATAGTTTAATTTTTTCTTTTTTTTATTATGTTATGTTAATCAGCATAAATTACATCATTAGTTTTTGATGTAGTGTTCCATGATTCATTATTTGCGTATAACACCCAGTGCTCCATGCAGTACGTGCCCTCCTTAATACCCGTCACCAGGCTAACCCAACCTCGCAGCACCCTCCCCTCTAGAACCCTCAGTTTGTTTCTCAGAGTCCATAGTCTCTCATGGTTCATCACCCCTCTGATTTCTCTCCCTTCATTTTTCCCTTCCTGCTATCTTCTTCTTCTTCTTTTTTTTTTTTTAACATATAATGTATTATTTGTTTCAGAGGTAAAGGTCTGTGATTTAACAGTCTTACACAATTCACAGTGCTCACCATAGCACATACCCTCCCCAATGTCTATCACCCAGCCACCCCATCCTTCCCACCTCCCACCACTCCAGCAACGCTCAGTTTGTTTCCTGAGATTAAGAATTCCTCATATCAGTGAGGTCATATGATACATGTCTTTCTCTGATTGACTTATTTCACTAAGCATAACACCCTCCAGTTCCATCCACGTCGTTGCAAATGGCAAGATATCATTCCTTTTGATGGCTGCATAATATTCCATCATATATATATATACCACATCTTCTTTATCCATTCATCTGTCAATGGACATCTTGGCTCTTTCCATAGTTTGGCTATTGTGGACATTGCTGCTATAAACATCGGGGAGCATGTACCTCTTCGGATCCCTACATTTGTATCTTTGGGGTAAATACCCAGTAGTGCAATTGCTGGGTCACAGGGTAGCACTATTTTCAACTGTTTGAGGAACCTCCATACTGTTTTCCAGAGTGGCTGCACCAGCTTGCATTCCCACCGACAGTGTAGGAGGGTTCCGCTTTCTCCACATCCCTGCCAACATCTGTCCTTTCCTGACTTGTTAATTTTAGCCATTCTGACTGGTGTGAGGTGGTATCTCATTGAGGTTTTCATTTGGATTTCCCTGATGCCGAGCGATGTTGAGCACTTTTTCATGTATCTGTTGACCATTTGGATGTCTTCTTTGGAAAAATGTCTGTTCATGTCTTCTGCCCATTTCTTGATTGGATTATTTGTTCTTTGGGTGTTGAGTTTAATAAGTTCTTTATAGGTTTTGGATACATAGTTTAATTTAACATAGTACTGGAAGTCCTAGCCTCAGCAATCAGACAACAAAGAGAAATAAAAGGCATCCAAATAGGCAAGGAAGAAATCAAACTTTAACTATTCACAGATGACATGATACTCTCTGTAGAAAATCCAAAAGCCTCTACGAAAAAATTGTTAGAACTGATAAACGAATTCTTTTTTTTAAAGATTTTATTTATTTGACAGAGAGAGACACAGCGAGAGAGGGAACATAAGCAGGGGGCAGTGGGAGAGTGAGAAGCAGGCTTCCCGCTGAGCAGGGAACCCAATGCGGGGCTCGATCCCAGGACCCTGGGATCATGACCTGAGCCAAAGACAGATGCTTAATGACTCAGCCACCCAAGTGTCCCTGATAAACAAATTCTTGTCTGCATCTTTCTTATATCAGAATAGCTCCCTTTAAACAGGATACATACAAGACCGAGGTATCACATTCTCTCGGCAAAGTGATTTTATTCATTTATTCTTTCTTTCATTGAACATACCAAATATTCAAGTACTTATTTAGCATATAGTATGTCCAATGTTCTGGATGCTAGAAATGCAGCAATAAACAACCCAGTAAGATTTCTGACCACATGGAATTTATTTTTTATTGGGTAGAGAGAAACAATAAAGAAAAATAAACAAGGAAAACTCAGTAGTGATCAGTGCTATGATTTTTAAAGGAGTCAACATAAATAAGACTCATTATCTCTAACACCAGCTCCAAACATGCTCTCTCTGCATTTGATTTCCCAAGTCATTTCCTGGGTTTATAACTAGTCAGAGCATATTTCTATTGCATTTATATTGCTTGGAACAATAACAACAAAACATTAACTGTTGACCACACTGTGGTGTCACTGAGCCCCAAATCCCTTTTATTCCATTTGAACCATTATCCCTTGTCCCACAAATCCCTAGGAGATGAGGGCTAGAGCTTTTCTCTGTCATGAACCTTTTCCTGAAGGCCCTAGATCACTTAAATCATTCCCCAACTTACAACTAATGATCTTTAGCAGTACACCTCATTTCAATGAATTAAGTACTTGGGAACATTTGTTTTTTTGCATATATAATTCCCATCCTCTCTATAAAAGGTTACTGAGAAGGCTTACATTATCTTTGGGATGCTGGTTTCCTCTGATGTCTGCACTTCAAGGCTTGCCTTCCATTCTCTTTTCCCAAAGGACAAATTTGGCCTATGACATATTGTGTCAAGAGCTAGCTCATCTGTATTTGTCACCAGGTTGTTTTCTGGTATTTCTATAGTGACCTCAGTTTTCCCTGGCTTTCCTTTCTCATTGATCAGTCCACAACTTCCTCTTTCTCTACACATCCTAAAAGTCATCCCAAGATTTGAAAGAAGTATGAAACAATAGCCGTGCTTGAACTTAAATATTCTTTTCTGCAATTACTTATTCAGGATTCAGTTTAGTAAAGATCATGCTATTTTCCCTCTTTCTATTACCACCTTATATGTTAGAATAGTCAATGTTAATATTAGAACAAGATGTTTTTTCCACTGTCTAGCAAGTGATATGACATCTGACCTGACCACAGATGATCCATTCTATGATTCACAAATAACCTAAAGCATCTGGATTTGAGAACGTCAGCTTTCCAAGGCCTTCTGTTTGCCTCCTTCTCTCTTACAGAAGAATATTGAGAATGTGCCATAATCAGGTGTCCAATGTCTTTTCCTCTGCTAGTGGGGCAGCATTCCCTGAGAAAACCCCTTTTTTTAGTTTTTTTTTTCTTATGGTTTATGCAATGGGCTAATTCACATTTCTCTCTTTTAGACCCCTGACTCAAGGTGTATATCCAAAACAAATACATAACCCAAGATTCTTACTAAACTTGTTTGACATTGCTTTTTCTAGTACAACAAGTTTTTTTAATTAAAGATTTGAGGTAGAAATAAAGTTTTTGCATGCACTTACTTTCCTGATATCTACATAGAAATTATACTTATTTTCATTTTCAAAATGAACATTTTCAGAACTCTTGTTAGATTCCATTTATATTCTTTTTCCTCTTAAAGATTTTAACAAGCATTTAATATAATCCCAGAAAATTATAAAGAGCTTAAAGTATGTCTTAAAGTTTGCCCTTATCATAGTTTCACTGTATCCCACAAACCTACATTGACCTCTGGGAGGCCACACTCACTTCCATCTACCAAAGTCACTGCCATTCTTGCAATCAATGATTTTCTCCAATTCTAGGACTGGCAAGTAGATTTTAGTGCAAAAATGTATTCACAAAAATTCATATAAATATCAAATGAGACTGAAAAAATAAGATAGTGTGTCCCATTCTCATTCTCTTGGTACTCTCAAAGTAGTCCTATTTTTTACATACCCTCTTTCTCTCTCTCTCTATCTCACACACACACACACATACACACACACACACTCACACACACAGTGCAATTCAAATTGCACAAAAACTAGCACCGCATCTATGAAATATCACAGAAAATAGCTAACGTCAAGTAGTTCCACTAAAACTCCTAGACCATATTATATATTCAGAGCAGGCGAAAAGGAAAATTATCATAACAAAGAGTTTTTCCTCTAACCTGTTCAAACAGTTACAACATTTATATGTACTAAACATATTCTGGTCATTATATACCACATTAGAAAGAGTGAAGAAGGGGCACCTGGGTGGCTCAGTCGGTTGAGTGTCGGACTCTTGGTTTCAGTTCAGATCATGGTTTCATGGGTCATAACACTGAGTCCATGATGGGCTCCCCACTCAGTGCGGAGTCTGCTTGAAGATTCTCTCCCTCTGTTCCCCCCATCCCCTCTCTCAAATAAATAGATAAATCTTTTAAAAAAAAAAGAGTAAAGGAAAAAAAATGGATTTTGAAGAGACAGGACACACTATCCAGGAGCCAAAATCAAGCAGCAAATATAAATAAATGAAAAATGAAGTTAACAGGCAAGTCTAAACTGTATCACAATAACTTGGATATGTGCATATGTAATTTTGCTATTATGAAATGAACTTGGTCTAACAACAATAACTTATGTTCTGAATAAGCATGAACTTGACGTTCATGGTAATGTGATCACTACCAGTTCAAACTTAATCTTTCTCACATTAATTTAGTTTTTCTGGACTAATACTAAGCCTTTCAGAGTTTTTCCTCATTCACCTTCTCCTTGCCTTCTCCTCTGGGGGGCACATGGATACATGGGGTAGTGCAGCAGTTTACACATCATAATGTCAATTCAATTCTACATAAAGTACTTTAGACTCACTGCTTTCCATTTAGGTAGCTCACTCTGGTTGGCCTATGACATATGCAGGCATTTGCTGTTGTCAATATCTATGTGCAACACAAGACCTCCAGACAAAAGATCTGCTTACTCTTCAAACTTTTCATAAAATTCCTAAATCTCTTCTAGTCCACTAGCTTCTCAGCACTCTGGGGACTCACTGGAGCTTTTTGATGTTCTCCACACCACATCACATTATGGGGATACAGAGGCAGGGGAGGGTGGTAGAGGTGCTATCTCTCAGCATGGCGGTCTCACGCCCTCTTCTCAAATCTGTTCCATTGAGAAGATTCTTTGTTATCATGGGCACTCTTCCAATTACCCTGGTCACAGACTTCTTAGTGGGTAAAAAGACAGAAACCACATCTGTTTTGAAAGACCCAAAGCTATCCAAGAATCTTTATTCTCAGCCCTCCAGTTTTTCAGTTCACATGTGATGGACAGGGAGTAGGATTTCTAGCCTTCTGACCTCTGAAACTCTTCAGCCTGCTCTTCAGGCACAGGCAAGAATTTGACTGGTTTCTTGCGCAGGGGGGAGGAATGGAAACCAAATTCAAGTTAGACCTCACATCTATCTATAAGTGTAATTAGCATTAATAAACTCTGCTCTAGACATTCATGCTCTGACTGGGTATTTTACCCCAAGAACTTTCAGATTTCAAAGTAGAACTATTTTCTATTCCAGTGAGTTGAGGTTAATTTCAAGTCACTACTCTCCCTTTTGAGTTTTAAAAGGCATTGCAAATTCAAACTGACTTCTATTTCCTAGGCTGTATCTGCCCTTTCTCTAAAGAAATGAAAGGCTTTGATCCAATGAGTGGAGACACTTGGGGCAACATTAATCATTTTGGAAAGAGAAAATACCTTCAAAAATCTCTAAATTTGATTTAGTTATTATAACATTATATTGATGAGTATGATCTACCAATCTATAAATAAAACTTCAATTTTCTCAGTTTTATCTATAATACTTCATACAAAAACCAACTCAAGATGCTTGTTTGAAATGGGCAAGTCAGTTATATGAAAACACACAAGGAAAATACACATACATACACAAATGACTTACATATCAAATTAATATGTAATCTGTAAATGAATATAATGAAAATTATTTGTAAATAATGAAAGTAGTATATTCACAGTACTGTAATTCATCCTTCAAATGCATAATCATGAGTTTATTGATTTAAAAGAAGAAAAAACTAAAATCTAATGGATTATCAGTCATTTACCAACAAATAGATATTGAATGCCTATGTAACAGAAGTCATTACAGGCACTTTGTAAAAATACCTATACATACAAAAATACATTCTACCTTTAAATCATATTAGCATTTTTTTCAATAAAAATGCTAATAGTATATATCTGTAAAATGTTTTATACATTTACAGTGAACAATTTTAAACTCTTGATTTTCTTATGTTGTGAGGATTTTTTAAGGAGACCAATTTTTTATTCCTCAATAAGAATGTCAATATATTTAACTATTAGAGGTTCCATCTGCATGCATTTCCAATAGCTATATAAGTTGGAGCAAATGTTTTAAAGTCCAAATACTGGTATAAAACTATACAGAAATGTGAGTGTCCATTTCATCAGGATGGAGCAGCAATGAAATAATATCCAATTCAGGAAAAGACTGTAGCAGCCATGAGATTGCCTCTTGGAGACCTCCAACTACAGGGAGCAGTTGACCTAGGGTGCCAGAGACTGCTCTGGAATCTCTAGCTGTACTTGACCAGAGGCCATACCTCCCATGGGCTGCTCCCAGCCAATGACTGAGCACAACTGGTTCTTTCTTGGGAGACAAGGGGTTCCTCTCCATGCCAACTTTGGCTAGAGGAGTCCTCATGGCCTTGGCAGACAGGACTTGATCTCTAAGTAGTCTAAGACTTTTCCAGCCAGACTTCTTTTCCTTTCTTTTTCACTTGTGGTCAGACTTGCTTCATGACCGGATAGCTATCCCAGCCTCTCTACTTCTTCCCCATTTCCTCTCATGGGTGTTTCCTCTAATAAAATCCTTGCACACTGAATCCTGTCCTGAGTTTTTGCTTCTCTGAGGACCTGAACTAACACGAGCTTAAATGTTTCAACAGTTAAACATAACCTATAAAGAAAGAGCTAAGTGCTATATTGGGGGAAGGAGCAATTTGAGAGAGTAAACTTCAGAAGTCTAATTGTTTTCATTATTATGTTTATTAATTTCTTAAATGCATGTGATAGTGTTTCTCCAGGGTGGTATTGTATGACAAAGGTTCAGATTAGTATTTCAGCTTAAGAGACTAAGCAAAAAATTAAACTGATCACTCACAAAAAATTAAACTCATGAAAAATTAAAGTGGAAATGTTGTCTACTAAGGAGAAGGGTCCTGGGTATCCTTGCACACTTTTGCTAAGGCTGTCCTACTACAAGACTTACTCTTTTCCTGATACTGAGTAATTCCATAGTTAGTCCCATAGGCGACTAAATAGTCAAGACTAAGAAAAATACATGTTCTTTCCTTGCAGGGAAGAGGATTTGCTTGTTCCTCCTTGCACAAATGTCTATGCTAGCCCCCAAACATGGGTGAACCTGGAGGGCATTATGCTAAGTGAAATAAACCAAGCACGGAAAGACAAATACTGCATGATCTCATTTACATGTGGAATCTAAAAAAATCAAACTCAAAGAAGTGGAGAGTGGAATGGTGGTTGCCAGGGCCTGATTGGTGGGGAAAATGAGGAGATGTTGGTCAAAGAATACAAAATTTCAGCTCTGCAGAGTTAATAAATTCTAAGATCTAACATACAGCATGATGACTATAATTAACAATACTGTATTTCATACTTGAAATTTGCTAAGAGAATAGATTTCAAATGGCCTCACTACACACACACACACACACACACACACACACACACAACTATGTGAGGTGATGTTAATTAACTTGGTTGTAGTAATTATTTCATAGTGTAGACATGTATCAAAATATCGTATTGTACATCACAAATGCATACAATTTTTACCTGTCAATTATTTCTCGATAAAGCTGGAAAAAATATGGGGCTCCTGACCCTGAGTTCCTCTCCTATAAGTCAATCCTCTGCATGTGTAGGGTGTCATCTGTCACTCTGTGTCACCCTACAGGAATTGGGGGTCAGAAAGCAAAGACAAACTTGCTGGCACTGGTCATTGCTTTTGCTGTGGGTAAGGATGTCTTTTGTCTCTGCTTTGGGTGTCTCATGCCTTTGGTCACCAGCTACACATTATGGCTAAGTTGTTACCTTGCAAGTAAAGTAAAATTTCATACCCTCCTCAGTTGGTGACACTCACTACTTCTTTCTTGGCAAATCTGCTCTCTATATTCCCTTTTTTAGTGAATGAGAGTACTAGTCATCCAACAAAGAAGACAGTTTCTCGAATATCTAAGAACAATAATTGAAGTCTATTGTAGTACATAAAGGAAATCAAATAAACATTTTTTGCTCAATCAGAAAACACTGTTTTAATTAACTCAGTGTAACTGGCTACTATTCACTAAGGACTCATCCTATATAGGATTTAATGAGACAATATTCATGTTCAAGTTATGGTTAGGAGAATAATAACTACGCATTTAAAAGATTATACTGGCTTGAGTATAACATCAGTTAATGAGCTGCCTTTTTCATTCCAATGGGTTTCATTCCAATCTTGCAATTTGCTTTAATTAAGTATTTGGGACAAATTATAATTTAAAGGGTTTGCACGAAGCCAAATTAACTGTTCAGCTCTGAGTATGTTTTGTTTGAGCATAGAATCCTGGATATGTGTCCCTAAGTTCCTATGCAATAACTTCACAAAACAAAGTACATTATATAATTATACTCTTCCTACTGGCTTTTGGCCCACATTGGTTAAGCATCCAAGTGTCCAGATGTTTCCGGAAATTCTCAGATAACTAGAGATTACATATAAAAATATCTGTGCCAAATGAAAAATTAATGTTTCTTCTAATATCTAAAAAAACATTTGTTAATGACTTCATAATAGAACTGAACTCTGGATTTGAATTGGAAATATCAGAAAAAAACAAATGGAAATCTCAGGGATATAAAATTTTAATGTTTTTAAGATCTAGTTAGATAAACTTATAAAACCAAAGCTTCACTATTTGAAAGATATCATTTTCTAAAGTATACAAATATAAGATGATGTTGAGGAATTATTCTATTTTCCTTTTATATCACCTTCCATTTAAACACACCATGAAATAACAAAAGTCTCATGTGTCCCATATGTGTTACTCAAACATTATTAATGATTTATTAGTAACATTCAGCTGTGTACTTTACATGACCTCATATTTTCTATTCAATTATTTCAGAACTCAACATTTATTAAGGGGGAAAGAAAGTAAAAGTGACTGCCATATTTTGCCTTCTTTCATTTATTGTCATTTATATGTAAATATTTGATTACTAAAATATATCAGAGAATAAAAAGTATGAACCTTACCAAATGGTGTACTAAAATGATCTTTTTAATGACTGTAATTTGTTAATGGATCACTAGCAAAGGCCCTACTACCATTAATACGAAAATTATTGTCAAACATAAAAGGAATCAGAAAAATTTCTTTAGGATATATAACATGACCAAAAATATTAGCTAATTGTCTTAAAATTTTAAAAATGGAAATCATGAGTTTTGTAGCTAATACATATCAATTTTATTGACTGTGCCTTATCTCATAAATAGCACACTGGTTTTGTGGAAATGAACTAATTGGTATCTGATTTCTGCTTTTTACTATTTATATTCCTGATAGTGCTTTTTTGGTATGGGCGCATTTCATATTATATAAAATGTGAATCTGAAGTTACAATTAAAATTAGTAAATGTCTAAAGGGAAGAAGTAATAAAGAAACAAAAGGACTCAGGTTTGAAATTAGATAAATTTCGGGGCGCCTGGGTGGCTCAGTCACTTGAGCGCCCAACTCTTGATTTCAGCTCTGGTCATGATCTCAGGGTCATGAGATTGAGTCCACATTGGGTTCAGTCCTAGGTGTGAAGCCTGCTTGAGGGTCTCTCTCTCCTTCTCCCTCTGCACCTCCCCTTCACGCACTCTCTCTCTCTCTCTCTCTCTCAAATAAATAAATAAATAATAAATACAAAAGTCATTTTCATCAGCATAAGTATTTCATAGCACTCATGCTTTTGTTAATTACATCTTAAATATGTTTTTGTATAATTATGGGACCATGCATCCCAGTTTGTCCAAGATGGTCCCAGTTGTTTATGCCTGTTGTTTCAAGGTAAATAGTGGTTTCCATTTTATGATCAAAGCTCCCACTTTAGACTATAAATGAGAGTAGACCACTGTACCTGTATATAGTTTAATTACATGTTCTCTGTATTTTGCCTTTACAGTGTTCATACATATTATACTTTTATAAGTAATATATGATACATGCCAATTTAAGATTTACTTTTTACTTTTGATGATGAAAATAATATTAGCTGTTTAATGCACGATGAATATATCAGATATGTCATTCTTGACCTTGAAAATCTATGAAAAAATATTTTGTCTCAAGTTTATCATTTACTTAAAGCCACTATCTTTATCAGTTTTTGAATTAAATCTATCCATAGCTCCATACAGAAAACTCTAACACAATTACTACAAGGAGTGAAGTAGTCTCCTGAAGATGAAACAGTTCTAAACTATTAAACATTGACCCACTTGTATTCCTAATGATGTAGCATCTGTCCAGGAGGAATAGCCGGAGAAGCAATCACCAAGCTAGTTGCAGTAGATTACCCTTTTTGGCAGTTCCGAAACTTTAGGTGTTTACCTATGCTCCCCTAAATTGACTCCCGTGCCCAGCTACTTCTTATTTTCATTTCAAATAACGATAAACATATTCCACTACACAAAAGCATTTTATTTTATGGCAATTGCAATGGAATGAACAAAATATTTTAATAACTTGAAGACTTCCATTATATCAAAGCTCAGTTATTGTTTCTCAAAATGGTTCTTTTGCCTAATACAAATGTCCAAAATCAAAAGCAAATGATAGATAACTTTAATTATCCACATAACCTGGTATCTGTGGTAATGCCATTTGCCAGGAATTTTTCAAGGGATTAAAATGGATATTATCATATGGAACCAAATCGTGTCGACCACAGTGTTCCTCATAATTAAAAAGATTGGTCACAGGGGTAAATTGTAGTACATGAGGAAAACAGGAAAAACCAGGTTTTTAGTCATTAAAGCAACGGTACAGAAGATAGGATTTGGGTCGGTATGCATTACAAAGGAAAAACAGCTGCATACCTGCTTTATGCTTTATGTGCACCATGAGTATATTTGATGCTCAATTAAATCATCATAATTATAATTTAGGGTGCCACCCTCAAGAAAGAATATCTTAACTTTAATTATCTGTCCAGGAGTTACTACTCTGTTCTGCATAGATATGAGCAATCATGTTTAATCATAACACAACAAACCAAATTTTAAAACTGCCTTGAAGACATTTTCTAAAATAAACAAAGCAGCCATTCGTGCAATGTAATGTTTAACTACTGTTATTTTTATAGGAAGTTCTTACATTGATTATATGTGTATAATTATATATATATACTAGTTTACATATAATATGTATGATATTAGATTATGTATGTGTGTGTGTGTGTGTGTAAAATTATCTTATGTCAGAGGTCATGATGAATAGAAGAGGGGATTCACCATTGCAGAAATTTTCATTTCATAGAAAAAAGAATTTGAACAATGTGTTCACGAAGTATGTTTACTATTACTTTAACATTTTATTAGAGGTTGTGAATGATTTACAAGTATTTTTTTGTTAAGTTTTTTTTATTGTTATGTTATGTTAATCAGCATACATTACATCATTAGTTTTTGAGGTAGTGTTCCATGATTCCTTGTTTGCGTAGAACACCCAGTGCTCCATGCAGTACGTGCCCTCTTTAATACCCATCACCAGGCTAACCCATCCCCCCACCCCCCTCCCCTCTAGAACCCTCAGTTTGAAGCCCTAAAGAAAGGAAACTTACTTAATTTAGGGAGAAATTAAGACCCTTTAGGGCTTCACCATATACCAGCTATGCAACTTGGCTAAGTTCCTAAACCTCTATGGCCTTAGTTTTTCATTCATAAAATGAGAATGATAATGATACGTATTTATTTTAAGGAGTAAATTAGTAAATAAATGTATATTTCCTAGAGCAATCCTTAGCACATAGCAAGAGATCAATAAATGTAGCTACAGTTTTGAAGATAAAACCAAGAAACAGGAAGGCTATATTATTTATCCAAGGTGCATACTAAAACAAGACAGGTTAAAGCAATATTCAAATTAGAGTTTATAACTTATAGGCTGATTATACTAAAGCTAATTATATGATGTTGTGTTTTTGTTCTTAAAATTTTTCCAAATTTTTTTTTTAAGATTTTATTTATTTATTTGAGAGAGAATGAGAGACAGAGAGCACGAGAGGGAAGAGGGTCAGAGGGAGAAGCAGACTCCCTGCTGAGCCCGGAGCCCGATGCGGGACTCGATCCTGGGACCCAGGATCATGACCTGAGCCGAAGGCAGTCGCCCAACCAACTAAGCCACCCAGGCGCCCTCCAAATGTTTTAAAAGTGAATTATTCACAAAAAACTTCTACTAACATAAAAGATAATGTTAACTGATAACAGAAAACTGACTAACATGAAAAGCAGTGACAAGTCTATGTTACCTTTCATTATTTGACTTGACTTGAGTAGGGCTTTAGGCACTTTGTCACCACAGAGATCATGAAAAGAGGAAACTAGGATCCAGAAAGTTTAGATAGTTTGCACTAAGTATTCCTGATAGTGCAAACTTGGATGGATCTAGATACATATTCCTGATGTCAGCTTCCGGGTTTTTTTTTTTCCTGTTTACTACAGACTTCTCTGTTAACCCACACCACACCCCCCCTAACGTCCCAGTGAAAAAATACACAACACACACCACGCATGCACACACATACACAAACTTCTACGCACTTCTACACACTACACACTTCTACGCAAGCACACATACCCCCCCACACACATATATACTTGCATTTATGGTGTTAGACTACTATATCTTTATGTCCTGAACTACCTACTATTTCTCTTTTTACTAGGGATGTAGCTAACACCCAGATTGGTGGCTGAATCAGAACTAAAATAGAGTCCCCAGTGATTACCAAAATGTACCTTAAAGCAACTGTTTATAGCTTCCATTCCAAAAGGGAAATCATAAAAGATCAATGACAAGAGCTCATTTCAGGTGACAAAGATGTGCTGATTTGTCCTCTACTCAGAATTAGAGCTCCTTCCTCACTCCAAACTGTTTAATCCTGCACAGCAAAAATCCTCTTTAATTTTACACTAATAATAAATCATGTCTTTCAAAAACTAACATCAAATCATTTTTTTCTTTCTTAAGCAGATTTTTAACTCTCTCCGTCATAAAATGTCATCGCCACTATCATCTCTGTTGCTTAAACCAAAGTACTTACAGTAGTCTATATTTATTTATTAAGATTGTCTCCCAGCATGTCTGTCTATCCAGCTTGTGTTATGGGGTGTGGGGCATAAAAGGTGTTTTGAATGAAAGAATAAATGCATGAAAATATAAAAGTGAAATCAGAGAAACTATTCAATAAAAAAGTGTATGTTATGGAAAACTTCCCTGAATACAGCACATAACTATTTATCCTCCAGCTTCTTCATATGTGAAAAGATAATAGTAACAATAAAAGTCTTGTAGGATAGTTGTACACAACAAAATAAGTGTATGTTATTTTTATATCTACTTTCTATTAATCATTTAAAGGAGAGTTCTTTTCGCTTTAAAATATGCCTCTAAGTAATTCTACTTCTCCTGATTTCCACTGACCCTACCCTAAACCAACATGTCAACTCTCTAATGATTAACCCTAATTCTAACTGTATGTTCTCCTGTAGTTGAGTTAGGAATATCAGAAATTCTGGATACATACTTCTTTCTCACTAGGAATATTTTTAGTCACATTTAGCTTCCAATCTCTTCCCTCTTCTTATATTATTTCATACAAGGCTGTAATTAGTATTTACTGAGTGAATCAGGTGTATTTCATTATAGTAAATTCTCTTAATCTCTTTTATAAAATTTATCCTACAGTCAAAAACTGGATACCCTATGTGTTTCCTTGAAAGATGAATAATTTATCCATTCTGCTTCCTTGATTTTTACCCCTCCCCAGGTGTGAGCTTCTCCCGAGATTTTATACTTGGGAAGCACCAAGCCTTCTCCCCTGCTGCTTGACATTGTAATGAAGACATTTGGGGAAAGTCCTCCAAGAGAAAATGAATAATTATTTATGTAACAATATGATCTCCCTTCTGAAACCCCCAGGAATATCTAAAATAGCATAATATTGTCTTACATTTCAAATGGATTAATTAAATTTGAAAGACTTGATTTGATGATGGCAATAATTATATTTGAATTAATGTTGCTTCTGTTATCTGAACCCAGGGGTTCATAGACACTACATCATACAACTTCTGAGATATTTAGCAGCAATGGGGCATATAAAAAATGCTTTTATTTAACTTTTAAAAATATGGCTTCCATTTTTATTTTAAAGAAAAATAATCTTGAAGTATTTAACTTAAATTATACCCACAAGCATATGGTGGAACGTCTAGACATAGATGTAACTTAAATGGGCATTAACTAGCTAATTTATTAAAAGGACTTACACTTGTTCATTAAACAAGAAGTACAAATATTTGAGAGTTTAAAAATAAACTAAAAAAATTTTTTTGAAGATAGGCAGTTCTATTCGGTAAACAGAGTTCAAATGAAAGCTCTTAAGGAGGTGATTAATGTAATTTATCTGTACATAAAACTGACACAGTGTTTTAGGCTTCTATATTTACCCTGAGGCACTGGTCTCATTAGGAAGGAAGAAAATAATGCCCTATATCTCAAGTTAATCCTTTGAAAGAGCAAGATCCTCAGAGAGAGGAATTGAAAGGTTTTTAGATAATTTTTTATTTTATGGAGAGAAAATAATAAGCAGTTTTATACTGAAAGTTTAATTTCTTTTTGAATACTTTTGATTTTGTCAATATCTTCAATTAAGTCAAATAAGACTGGATTTTATATGAAGTCTTGTTATAGTTTTTTTTTACAAATATCATTAATAATAGTAATAATAATAGCAAATCTGTGACTATGTCACTATAGAATATGAATAAATTCTGGATAATTCTAAATTTCCAGTCAATCACAGTTCTTTATTGTATTTCAGCAATTCAAAATTTATTTTGAAAAATTATTTGTTATTTTGTAAGCCAAAATACAAGAATAATTTGATATTTCATTAACTTGTATAACACCAGCTAAAAAATAAGTAAAATACTGACATAAGAGGCCCATAACTCCTATTTACTTATTTAGCTTATACAAAAGGGGATGCTTGACTCCATATTAAAAAGAAATCTTAAGACCTCTCTCTGTCTTTGAAATCAAAAGCTCAGTTGAAATTTCTTTTGTCTTCCTTTCTAGGCTTATAAAAATGTATCCTTTATCTCCCCTCCACACAGCCCCAACAAATGTGAATACAATTAGTCACCTTTGAATTATGCCTAAAATGTTCCTGGCTTGTTCAATAAGGTTCAGTCATCACAATATGCACTAGATCATAATAATGAAAATTTCAATAATAATAAGCTGAATGTTAAGCTTCAGGTACTTTGTGAACTGCTATATATTCATCACTCAGTTTTAATACTCATAACAACCCGGTGAGCTAAATAGTATTATCCCTATTTTACAAATAAGTTGACAGGTTTGGAGAAGTTGAGTAACTTGCTCATTGTCATAAAACTAATAATTGACAGATTTGGTATTCAAAACTGGGTCTATCTCAACTACTATGTTACATTGCCTCTCTGTGTTACTTACGAATAAAACCCGTTGCTAAATTGAAACTTATGAGAACTCAGATCTTGTCTGCTTCATCATTATATTTTTCATGCCCTAGAAAATAGTGCAGTGCTCAACAAATATTTGTAGAACGGATAAGAGTATCCATTACACTAAGTCAAAATTTTTTTATCATACAAAAAGCCACGGTCACTATGTCCTATATAACCTAAAACAGAAATCATGGTGTTGTGGTAGCAGTCTTTTCATTTTTTTTTTCTTTTTCTTCTAATTCATCCCCTTTAACCAATCTTACTACAGTATGACATTTTCTCCCAAGACTTCTCTTGCTTTTGTTGTACTGTTTCACCTTTGAGCAGATCTTCATTGCTTTATGCTTCCTAATAGCCACTCTGTTTCTTTTTCTGGCAATTTATTTGCAGAGATCTGTCATCCTTTACAAGTCAGTTACCATTTAGCTTTCTTTGTAAGAGACACACAGAAAATAATATATCTAGATTTTTTTAATACTTTTTTTACCTGAAAGGGTATAGTAGTCTCTTTGTTCACTGAAGAATGGACTGACAAAGCCCATGTTATCCACTGTCCACAACTAAAGAACTATGCCTAGATTTCCTTTGCGGGAAGAATTAGTAGGGAGAACATATGGACAAGAAAAATTTCCTACGCAGTGAGCATGTGGGGGTAGAATATGGCATCTTTGAGCATAATTATCCTCTATAATGATCAGAAACCTTTGCCTAAAAGTTCTTTTATTTCTCATTTTTCTCTGTTTTCCTCTTTCTTCCTTCTTATCCTCTCTTCTTGCTTCTAGTTTCTTTGTTTCTTCTGACTCCCTGGAGAAATAACCACAGATCACTCTCTCTCTCTCTCTCTCTCTCTCGTCTTTCACTATTTTTAGTCTACTTTGAAGAACTTTTAGACTTATCAAAAAAAAAAATCCAACATCCCACAGAATAAATCTGGTTAATGTTACCAAATGGCTTTATGAGTAGCAATTGGGTTGCATTACATAATTCATGTAAGAGAATGAAAACATTTTTTCATTCCATATCCATGATTAAGACCAAAATTCAAATATTTGCAGAAGAAGTCACCAAGTGACTAAAATTCATTTAGGCTTTTTGTTAAATCTTCTTAACAAAAAGTATTTATCTGTCTACTGATCTATGACCTTTGCTCTATAACAAACTTCAAAAATTATGTCTCAGAACTTAATAAAGATTCCTTTACCCTACACTCTTAATGGAGTCTCTTCTCTTTACTAAACTACACACTGAGAATCCTGTTGATTCATATTTTCCAAGCCCACCAATATTTACAACATTAGGAAAAAAACCTTTCTGTCTACCCCATCTCCAGTGAGACTAGGGTTGTCATCAAGGGGATACAATGCAGAGCACCAGAGGTATCTGACACACATATTACAAGACTTTTTGTAAACATGTTATATGAAATAAAATTACCTTCTATTCCTGGTTTGCCAGGAATATTTCCTTTCTTTTTTTTTTCTTAAATGAAATGACTGTTGATTTCTTTGAAAAGTTCTTAAAATTCTGTGCCAAGAATAAGAGATTATTATTTATGGCTTTTTTTCTTTAGTCTATTGGTTTGGTGCATTACAGTTATAGGTTTTCTTATGTCATCGTATGCTTGCGTTCCTAAGCATATATTGAACCCAATATATTTATGATACACACGCATACTCACAAAGTTGAATAAGGACTGATGACATTTTTAAAGGAAGTTTGCACACAACCACAAAAATTAGATTGTGTAGGCAGAATAATGCCCCCCCTTCAAAGATATCCACATCCTAATCCTTAGAACATATGAATATGTTACTTCATACCAAAGTCTCTTTGCAAGTGTGACTAGGTTAAGGATCTTGAAATGGATTATCCAAGTAGGCTCAATCTAATCAAATGGGTTCTTTTTTTACTTTAAATAAAATTTTATTGAATAAAAACATGTATGCAGAAAAGTATACACAGCCTTATTGAATAGCAAGATGCATTTCTACAATGAGCACAAGTGTGTAACAACCATCCAGATCAGGAAGAAGTACTGAAAAGTGGTACTGAAAAGGTCTTGTCATAATCAGTCTCTCACTAACCTTAATTTTCTTTTTGAAGATAACCAGTGTTCTGATTCTAAACAGTATAAATTAGTTTTGCCTGGTTTTCAACTTAATATATATGGAAACAGACTATTTACCCTTTCACGTTTGGCTTCTTTCATTCAACATTATTTTTGTGAGATTCGTGTTCCATATAGTAATCAAATGGGTCCTTAAAAGTGGAGGAACTTTCTCAGTTATGGCCAGAGGGAAATGTGACTATGGGAGAATGGTCAGAAAGAAGGAACCTTCAGGCTTTGTAAATGGAGGAGGGAGACTAGGACCCAAAGTATGTGGATGAACTTCTAGAAGCAGAAAAGGGCAAGGGAACAGATTCTCTTCTAGAGCCTCCAGAAAGGAAGGTAGTCCTGAGACACTTTGATTTTAGCCAAGTGAGATCCATATTGGATTTGTGACCTATAGAAATTTTAGATACTAAATTATGTTAAACTGCTAAATTTGTAGTAATTTGTTATAGCAGCATATACTAACACAAAGATAGATCTAAAAGTTTCCTATTTGATATGTCCTCTCCTAGTTTAGAGAGTCTGATAGTTTTGATCAAGTTTATTTTGGCCTTAGCAATTGTGTTGAAGTGATTTTCTTCTCTTTTTTCCTTAACAACTTTGCAAACCCACATATAATACTAGGTGGAACATGAGTCATTGGTGCAAATAGATTTATTTACTAATTCAACTTCTATGATTATTAGTTTATTAAGGAATCGTATATTCTTGTGATTTATTTTCTTAATATGAAAGACCATATCATCTTTTTAAATATAATTTTTTCATGATTATTTTTCTGATTTTTCTCTTAATCATTCTTACTAGAAGCAAGTCAATTTTATTACTTTTTTTGTTAAGAACCAGCTTTTCATTTTGATTATCCTCTCCAATGATTCCTGGTATCAATTTCATTGAGAATTTATTTTTTCCTCCTACTTTCTTTATATTTATTCTGTTAAAATGTGTCTAGTTTCTTGAGATGAATGCTAAATTCATTTATTTTCAAACTTTTTAAAACTAAGTCATGTTAATGCTATAAATTTATTTCTAATTACTACTTTCATTTCATTCCAGAATTTTGATATGTGGTGAATTTATTTCATTTAGTTGTAGATATTGTATTATTTCCACCACAATTTCTTCTTTTTTATTGGGATATAATTGATATATAATATTATATTAGTTTCAGCTGTAATGATTCAATATTTGTACATATTGTAAAATGATCACCACAATAAGATTAGTTAACATTTGGGGTGTCTGGTTAGCTCAGTCTGTAAAGCATGTAACTCTTGACCTTGGGGTCATGAGTTCAAGCCCCATGTTGTATGTGGAGATTACTTAAAAAAGCAAGATATTAAAAAAAAGAAAGATTAGTTAACATTTACTCATGATACACTTATGGGTTATTTTCTTGTGATGAGGACTTTTAAGATCTACTATCTTAACAACTTTCAAATATGCAATGCAGTATTGTTAACTATAGTCATTGTAGTATACATTACATCCTCGTGACATATTTATTTTATAGCTAGAAGTTTGTACGGTTTGAACCTCTTTACCCATTTCATCTTACCCTCATCTCTGGCAAGCACCAATTTGTTCTCCATATCTATGAGTTTATTTGTTTTGTTTTTATTTTTTTTTTTTAGATTCCATGTATAAGTGAGATCATATGATATTTGTCTTTCTCTGATTTATTTCACGTAGCATAATCCCTTCAAGATCAATTCATGTTGTTAATAAGATTTTATTCTATTTTTATAGCTGAATAGTAGTCGTGTGTGTGTGTGTGTGTGTGTGTGTGTGTGTGTGTATCACATCTTCTTTATCCATTCATACATCAATGAACACTTAGGTTGTTTCCATATCTTGTCTATTCTAAATAATGTTGCAATGAAAATGAGGGATCATATATGTTTTCAAATTAGTTTTTTTTTTCATTTTCTTCAGATAAATACCCAGAAGTGGAATTGCTGGATCCTATAATAGTTCTATTTTTAACTTTTTGAGGAATCTCCATACTGTTTTCCATAGTGGCTGCACAATAATTTCTTCTTAACCCATGAGTCATGTGTGAGTAGATAGAAATATATGAGATTTTATATTATTTAAAACATTTTTGTTTGTGGCCAGATATTATGGACTGCACAATATCATTTGGAAATTTGTTGAAACTTGCTTTGCAACCTACAATATGGTCAATTTTTGTAAATGTTGTGTGATGTTTTATAAATATTATAAATGTTAAAATCAATGTATATTCTGGATTTATTGCAGGCAGATTTCTCTATACATCTTTTAGATAAAATTTGCCAACATATTCTATATTTTTATTAGTTTTTGCCTTTCTTAATCCTCCATTTAATAAAAAAAAGTATTGAAACTTTATTATAGTTATGCATTTTTTTTCAATTTCTCCTTGTAATTCTATTTTTGCTTTTTGTAATGGAAGCTACACACTTCACAAGGGTGTCATGCTGATGTACTGTTCATTAGTGTACACTGTTCTATTTATTTTTATTACCCTCTTTAATTTAAATGCTATTTTGTAAAAATTAATATTTTTAGTCAAATATTCTTTTAGCTTGTAATATTTATTTAACATTTTAGATTCAACTGTCTGTTTAAAACTTCAAAGAATAATGATATTTTAGTCTGACTATTGTGAGCATTTGAGGAGTGAGTTCTAGACCATCCCGCAGGCTTGAGCCATCCTTTCAGGTAGTTGGGGGCATGATTGAAACTGTGAAACTCTTACAATTCTTAAACTTTCTCGTGGGCGCCTGAGTGGCTCAGTTGGTTAAGCGACTGCCTTTGGCTCAGGTCATGGTCTCAGGGTCCTGGGATCGAGCCCCGCATCGGGCTCCCTGCTCCGCGGGAAGCCTGCTTCTCCCTTTCCCACTCCCCCTGCTTGTGTTCCCCCTCTTGCTGTCTCTCTCTATGTCAAATAAATAAATAAAATCTTTAAAAAAAAAAACAACTTTCTCATGGAAGAATGTGTTCCAGATTTCACTGAAAACAGACTATAAACCATAGATTTAATCACTCATTCTGTATAAATACTACATATTTACATCTCTATCCATCATCATCTCTTCTTCTGGACACCAAGGAATCTTGTCTTCTGTTTGAGGCAAATCCTCCCACCCGTGTTCTGGATACAGATCTGTATCACAGGGACATGCTCCCTTAGCTACTCACTCTGCTTTCTCTTGTATGTTTAACTTCTCCCTAAGTGAGTTAGAGACTCACTTCTTCCCCAGTGGGATAAGAAAATCTCCCAGTCTTGCAGATCCTCTATAGCTCTCCATGGACCCCATATCTCCTATTATGTACTCTATCCCCTAATATCTCCTCTCCTTTTACAGACAAGCTACTTCACTAGCTATAAGATACCACCTTTCAAATCTACAGAATATAAGTTTATATTTAAGAAAAAAACACTGAAATTGTTTAGCCCAATTAACCTATATTTTTCTACCTCCAAATCCAATACATTGTTAGGTTCTCATCAAGAAAGATCTCTGAAATAATGATATCTTATTATTCTCCCTTCACCTGGCCCCTGAAATAACATTACTTCTTAGTTTCCTACTGCTGTGCTCTCCCTCAGCAGCACCACCATTACCACCCCTCAATCAAATGTTATCCTACCATGTTCTGCCTTAGAGTTCTTATTTCATTTCATATACACATTTTGTTCATATAATTTTATTATATTAACTCTTGTCTACATTTTTATGAATTCTAAATCTGTACTTCTGGCTTAGTTCTCTCTTCCCAGTTTCTGGGGAAATATGTTGTTTATTTGACAAAGGATTAATGGCCCACATTTGCTGGACTACTTATTTGTCATGAGGAAAAGCTTGAAAGAAAAATAAGGAAACAAAGTTTGCTGTCAGATTATGGCAGATCATGCCAGTGAAGAAATTTGAATGCTACTAAATACGTAATGAAAAATCATTAAATTTCAAATGAAGATACTTACTTGATAGAATATATGCTCTAGAAAAAGTATCAGTTTATGATGGACAAATTAGAGAGAGAGAGAGAGAAGACGAGAAAGATGGGGAAATATTAGGACACAAAATTAGCATAAAAATCAGTGACCTAAAGCGGAATGGGAAGGGTAGAAATGTAAAGTGAGGTAAAGGTTCTAAAGAGTTTATAAAACACAATATAAAATGATTTGTGAATGTTGGAGTGTGAGTAAAAAAGAAAAGAAGGACTTGGCAAAACTGCTTAAATATTCACTCTGGCTGAATAGGAAAAGAACACTCCAATAGGGAAAAAGGGTTGGTTCATTTTATCTCATATTTAAAGGCATCCATTAGCCATCTCTGTGAAAAAAAATCTGCAAGCAATTATAAAACTAATTCTGATATTCAAGAAAGAAGTCATGCAAGAAACAAAAATTAGGAGATTACTAAAGCTGATGGTGGATGTTCTATAAATGGAAAAGGTCCTCTAGAGAGAGTATCTTAGACCAAGTAGAATCCTAGAGAGTGACTGCATTTGTGTCGGAAAAAAAAAGAGGTATTGCTATGGGCCAAAACATTGCAGCAATCACAAAAAAAGGTAACATAGCACCAGGCAAACTAAGAGAAGAGAGAATTTCAGGAAGAAGAGTATTGAACAACAAGGATAAAAGTTGTAGAAAAATCAGTGTATAGGAGGTTTTAAAAAAGGGCTTTGGAAATAAAACTATTTGCATAATACTGAGTACCATAGTAACATTTGTTCAAAACACATGTATTGAAGTTCCAGGAAAGTAAAGCAGCAGCTCTTCCTGATTGAGGGCTATCGCCATGGCATGCAAAGGACAATCAAAAGGTACTATGTTTTCTATTTGAAAGAAATAGTAGGCACTGGAAAGTTTACTGCAAGTTAACTGCCCTCAAGGGTATCCTATTTGGAGAGAAACAGATACTCTTATTTTAGGGAGAAATAGCTATGTAACAGAATCCGTGCACTAAAGCATACCCTTTATGTACTGTGAAAAAAAAAAAAAAAAAACACTGTAAGTTTTGTGGAAAAAAATATTTTCAGTAAGAAAAAGTCTGAGTCATTAATATTAGACATGAATCTTAAAAATAAGTAGAGTGAAGTTTAGAACTGCTTAGATATGGGGAGTAACAGGGCTGAACAGGTAGCTAGAAGCCAGATCATAAAAAGCTTTGTATACTATCCCCTGTGAACTATTGTAGCATCTTAACAAGAGGGACCATTTTCCAGAGAATATTTTAAAATATTAACAATTATCCCTATATTTCTTTCTCCCAATAGTCTTGTCCCCATTCATGCAGAAAGCTATTCTGTACAAATTTCCAAAATAAAGGAAGGTAACCTCATTTTCTAGGTAGATAACCAGGGAAGGAACAATATTCCGGAAACAGAAAATGCTGTTTGATGTGCTTCTGAGACAGGGCCTTGGACAGCCTTCCTGGGGATTTCTGTCCTCCTGCCTGACTGCAAAGCAGCAGAATGATTTCTGAGCTTGCAAGAATAGACAGATGACACACAGAGTGCTGCAAGACCTGAGAGTACCTTGTGGACAGGATCCTGAGCCATCTCCAAAGTCTCCTGCCTAGACAAATGACACATAAGACTACATGCTCCCCACATTTAGTAGTTTGACTCTATATAAGCTATGTCAACTTCTACGACTCAGCTTGCTCTTTTCAGATTACAAACAGCGTCAATTCTTTCAAATAGTACAAATACAACAACACAGGAATCCTTCCTTTGATTCTACATTTTCTTGAGAGTAGGCTAGGTTTAGTTTTTTTTTTTTCAATTCACTAATATGTTATTCTGCAGTTACTTAATATTAGAAGCAAGAAGGAAGTCTTTCATAAAGAGGGGACTGTTCCAGCAGAGCTTAACTGGATGACTATCTGAGAAAGATTATGTTTTGGCTTGCTGAAAAGAAAAATGGATATCAAAATATCTCTCATTATATAGTATATATCCATCTTTATTGTTTCTCAGTGCAATGATAAATTATTTATGTGAGAAATTACATAGTGCAGTGATTAAAAGCCAAATTAAACATCTCAGAGTTAATACTGAAGAGGCACTCTCTGTTAAAGATGGCCTAATATTAAAATGAAAATGTCTTTGACACATTAGGAAAACTTTTGATGACTCTTTTCCTTTTTATATCTCCCTTCACATCTGAAGATATAGTGTAAGTTGATAATACATTATAAAATGACCTTCACAAATCTAAAATAATGACTGCCCGGAACGGGTCATGGTATTATAGATTACCCAATGAATAATGACCAGTTTTAATGAAAAGGCATAGTGAAACTTATTTGACCCTGCCACTTCTATATGTCCTTCTAAAGGGTAATAATAATGTCCCAGTCCATTCCTTCCTCATGACTTAATGATTCCTGATTTAGCCAGTCTAGATCTGCAAAGGAAAAAAAAAAAAATCTCTAGAAAATTCAATCCTAGTTAATAAAACTAAGTTAAATGATAAGGCAAAGTAGTAAAATTTCATTGACAATATTTAAATTAGAATCTGATTTATCTGTACTACCAGCCACGGATGGAAAGTGAGAGCATGTAGGTGTATTATTTTAACAAAAAAATATGTTGAAGAAAAAAATTAGAATAACTTTCTTTTCCCTAGAAAACATTTTAAAAAATGAAATTTAAGAATTTAGAAGCTGAGACATTTAAACAAAATATATAATCTGTTTGAGAGAAATATATGTGTAGCACTAAATAATGGACATTTGAATGTTTCAATTTAATAAAACATTTATTTGAAGGAATTGACTATAGTTTGAGACTGTGGGATCCTGTAAGTTTTACCATAGTCAAAGATATTAATGAAATTTAAAGTTGTAGCAGTAATACCATTAAAATAAAAATTGGTAAATTAAGATCAGCATATTTCACATGAATACTTTTTATACAGTGCCTAAAGTTAACCAATTGTATCAGATAAATTCCATATGTATGATTTGCCTCAGTTAAAGTGCTAAAGTACACTGAGGCTAACTTCCCTTCTGAAAGGAGTTAATATTCTTTTCATTTTTGCTACAATAAAGACTGATTCATATTTTAGCTTTCAATGTCATATTGCCAATACCCAATTTTTATTGTCACCTCTACTATAAAGCATGTCCTCTTCTTGTCAAGCTCAAAAGAGCACTGTGATGAACCTTGCATTATATCGGCTCATGATCATTTTCCTGTCAACATCTATCACAATACTGCAGAAAGAGCGTCTTTTCTATAGTTACTTCAGTGAAGCTATTATATGATCAGCACTTACTATGCCTGAACATCACTGCTTAAAACTGCATTTATCAGGAAAACAAAAAAAGAAAGTCTTGCCTGTTTTCATTAATGATGAAGTATCTGACGTATATACGTATGAAGCAATAAGACGTATATGGCAAGTAATTATTTTCCAAAAAAAATCCCACATTTAAAAGCAAATTGGCTGAATTATCCAAAAGTATCAATAAACAGTGAGGATAAAACAAATGTGGGTCAGCTTCAAACCTGAGTCTAAACATTGCTTGATAGCTTCATAAAGCCCGTGGGATTTTATGTCTTCAAAGGAAGCTGATGTTCTGAGGAATTTAATGGGGAAGTTGATGGAGAAAAATCAACAAGATTATGAACTGCAAATAAGCCAGA
The DNA here is from genome assembly GCF_009762305.2 of Zalophus californianus. NCBI lineage: Eukaryota > Metazoa > Chordata > Mammalia > Carnivora > Otariidae > Zalophus > Zalophus californianus. The sequence continues at coordinate 55,879,466 of NC_045600.1, read as the reverse complement.
TGAACAAACTCCATACGGTGGAACTATTAAGAGATTACACTCTAAGAAAACTGAAAGACTAGTCTGTGAAACGTGGTCAACTTGCCAAACAAATATTCTGTGGCAGAGATATGGAAAATCAGGGTCATTCCCTCTCCACCTCTCATTTTTTAGGTGACCTGAAAATGCTCAGTCTTAAGATTGGACTGCCCTGGGTTCAGTTTTGTGCTCTGCTGCTTTCTTACTAGCAATGTGACACTGTGACTATAATTTATATTGCTTATCCTTCAGTTTCATCATTTTTCAAATGATGCAAGCTTGGTGGGTGGATTAGAGCAATTTTTACAAACTATATAACATCATTCCTGGTTATTTTTAATTTATTACAATGATAAAAATGAACATGAAGATAGTTTAAATAATAATGAGACTAGTTTAACAATTCCAGTCTCATATCAGAAAGCCCCATTTGATCTTAAAGGTACATCAAACATGAAGAACCTTTTAGACACCCTCTCTGAGGTTATGCTGGGTAGAGAGCTTTCTAAATGGCCTATTTCCTAAATGGAATCTTATTTCTTCAAGATTAGACAAAAATGCCTCTTACTTCCATGTAGAGAGGAATTTTTTGCGTGTGTTTATGTAGCAGTTACTTTTCCCATGTAAAAGTGAGCGCAATTTCAGCTTCACAAAGCATAGAAAGAGACCAAAGACAACTAAAAAAGAAACAATTCCAATTAAAGAAAGAGGAGTTGTTTTTGTCTTAAAACAACTAAAACCCAACTCAAGTAACTTTGGAATTGACTATTTCAAAATGGTGTTAGTGGCAGCGACCACTGAATAGAGAGACATGGACCCTATGAAACCTCTATGTTTTTGAGATCCATGTGTCTCTTTGTCAATCTCATATTTTCCATTTGGTTTTCTCCATAGAGCTAGAATCATGCCTACAAACAGCCCTGGGCTGAAATAAGTCTAGCAACACAACACAAGAAAAAACATCCATCTCCAGTATAGAAACTCCTAAGGACAGTTTCTTACTGCCCTAAGTTATATTAATTCACCAGCCCTAGAACAATGATCACAACCAGGTATTGGAAATACCAGAAATGTCCCAGGCTGGGGTCATTTGACTATCACTGTGAGTGATTAAGAATCTAAATTTTTCACCTTCTAATAGAAGAAAAGTTTGACCTGAAAAAGCCTCATTGCCTTGGGGTGTAAAGTACTAATATCAACAAGCAGGAGAAATATATATATATACTGTAAAAGGAGCATAAAATGTTGTATATTATGCATACATTAACATATATTAATATAAATGTATATATTAGAGTAAAAATCCCTTATTCAGCAAAGAATATATTCTTCTCCTTCAAACTACAGACTGAAAAACAATATAACATAAAAATGATGATCGTGAAAGGACAGTGGGTGTAATAAAGAGAACAAGGAGGGTTAAGGCAGAAAAGAAATTAGATTAATGTTAAATTCAAGGTAGACATTCTTTCCTAACAACTATTTATATCTCTCTGCATTTTATGTGTATAGACATCAATTGTCTAAATTACTTTTTCAATACACTTATATAAGTTACCCTTAAATCAAATTTAACTCACTCAAATTTAATAATCCTTTTCATAAATTGCCTTAAAGAATGATTTCCCATACATGCTTATTCTCATAGGGTCAATGATGTATTGCCTAGTCAAATGCTATACTACATATACATTATTATTAATTAAGATATGTTAAGCCACAAATTAATAAAAAACATTATAAACAGTGGCTTAGAAAAAATAAGTCTATTTGTTTTGTACAACAAGAAGGTCATGGTTGGACAGTGCACATTGGTATGGAAGCTCATCCACGTTCCCAGGCACCTGTGCCCCTTCCTTTGTCCTGCTCGATCACTTTTGGCTCATGGCAGTCACATTTCCAGGTATCCGGTTTTCATTTCAAAACAGAAAAAGTATAAAAGGGAAAGGATGAAGAGCAAATAAAGGAGGCAAACATGTTGTATTTCTTTTCATAAAAACTTTCCTGGAAGTCTAACCCAGCAACTTCTTGAAGTCCGTTGGCCAAAACTGCATCATAATGGCCTTCTGTGGCCTCAAATTAATGTGAGAAGGTAAATATTTTTAATTAGCACATTTTCACCTAATTAAACTAATTTCACTCTATGAAATTAGTTAGAGTTCTAACTAGTAAGGAAAGAGAGAATGTCAGTTGAATAAGCAACTGCTTATACTGAGAGTGCTATCATGATAAAAACATGTCATCTATAATTTACATCCCACACAGGCATTCTACACATCTGGTGTTAGAAGTGAAAATAATAATCAAAAACCATGATAGCTACAGCTAGTTAATGTCTAAAATTAAAAAAAAAAGTTCCAGTCACCATGGCCACGTTAGAGTGTCTGAAGAAGTTTTCAATTTGTTATGCATCCCACACGCTTTTTTAAAATTCCATATAACTCAGTTATTATGTAGGCATATCTTTATTTAAAGACTAGAAAGCCAACTTTCATAGAGTTGAAGTGATTTTCCCAAGTTCCATAGATAGGGCCAAGAATTTAACTGAAATATTTTACATTTCACATCTCCTTTTTATTCACCATGCTTTTCTATACATTCATGCCTTTAGGCTGAACGATTCTGCCTTTTGTTTCTCCCCCCACCTCCCCCTGGTGTATGCTGATGTTCCTTTCAACCAAAACGCAAACTTTAAAAAAAGAAGTATAGTTTAGGGGGTAACTCATTATTTAATTGGTTTTAGGCTTGAACTTTTGGACAAATAAATCTGGAGAATCTTTAGTACACTGATTATTGCTAAAAATAATACTTATAAAAATAAATAATTAGATTGTTGATTAATTAATTAATTAATAGGTTACTGCTCTACAGTGCTAAGTGTAACTGGTAAAGACCACTTTTTAATCATACCAACACGTGTATAACTTTAGCAGCAATAGGTTTTTTAAGAAGGTCAATGATTACCGCAGTGATAGAGTTAAAAACGTACATAAAGGTCTTTGATTAATTCTGACAAGAAAAGTGTTTCTGAATGAGAATGAAATCTTTGACGAAATTCTTGAAGCAAAACACAAAAGTGCTTCAAGGTAGTTAAAATTCAATTTTATTCCGGGTCTTTTATGTGGCTACAACTATAGAAGTTCCATGGAAATCCAAAATTGTTAATGTAATATTTTCCATCAAAGCAATGACAGACCAGGACTTTTCATGGCATCATGAAATAATCAGAAAATGTTATATTTTGAAAAGAAAATAAGAAAACAGTCACTCTATTTAGCACTCACCGTAATCCCTGTTTTTTCGCTAGGTAATTTATGAGCAAACTATCCATGAATAATATTGACTGTAGATTGCTGCTATTGCCATGTAAATGCAAATTGTGTTTGATCTTCCCTACTGATGGAGTTTGAGAAAAAATTACTTGCCTCATCAATGGCAAATATGAAGAACTAGAAGTTTGTGTTTTATCTGCTCTGGTAAAGATCTCAAATTCAACATAGCAGGGCGCCTGGGGGGCTCAGTCATTAAGCGTCTGCCTTCGGCTCAGGTCATGATCCCAGGGTCCTGGGATCCAGTCCCACGTGGGCCCCCCGCTCAGTGGGAAGCCTGCTTACTCCTCTCCCACAATCCCTGCTTGTGTTCCCTCTCTCGCTGTCTCTCTCTCTGTTAAAAAATAAATAAAAAAATCTTAAAAAAAAAATTCAACATAGCAGCTGCAGTTGGGGCCACCATCTGCTTAACTTTGTGGCAGTCCGCCTCTCTTTTTCACGATCCATCTAGTTTCTCCTGGCCAAAATAAATTAAAAAATAGATTAAACAGGGATATGATAGGGACCTCCACCTTTAAGTGTTACGGTGACACTAATCTCTGAATTCCCTCCTTTCTGCAATGCTGTTTCTAATTACTGTATTGTCTGGGGTGGAAAAGGGCAGTTTCAGGATTTTCCTCTTAATCCTTCCTATCTTAAGCACAACTTTTTCTTCTTTCGATAGGTTTTACATGAGGTGCTAGATTTTCAGGCTCATGAACCCAGTTGTTCCTATCTCAGATCTAGGACATATGTAGTTGGTCTCCAATGATAGTTTCTGCCAGCTTTACCGTTAGACCCTTGGCCTTATTTTCTGGCGCTTGCCTTTCAAATATTCCACTGTAGCCCACAGTTTTTATAAGATCTTAGAGTTGACAGTTGGCTGCCCTGGACCCACTTTTTTATTTTTTCCAAAGCTTCCAGTATTTACAATAGCAGCCACCCTGATCTATGTGTCTTAATTATCATTCCTCCGATACCTTCCAGTTACCACGTTGTACCATTTTGTAACATCCCACCCTGCACCTGTAAACAGACCCAGTTAGCCACAAAGTAAAACCTTGATAACTGTGAAGCCACTATATGCAAAATATTATTACCACCTCATTTGGCACTGGAGAGAAGATCCTAATTGTCAGGTTACTGAAAAATTTGGCTCCAATCTCATCCAAAGGGGCTGCTTTCTAGGCTCATCTTGATTCCAACCATCACAGCCTTAGTTTTTATGTCAGTAGCACATGACAGAGCCTTTTCTGCTCTACCATATCAGGGCTTGCAGTCCCAAATAACAGAAATGAGAAGAAAGAGAAACAAAAGAGAAAAGAGAATGACCACGGAAGGGAGTTTTACCAAACTGAATACTGTTTAGTATCAAGTGCAACTAATTGCTTAAATTTCTGAACTATTGTCCTTCAGACTATATATATGGTTACTTCTCTGAATAGTCTATTGGGGGAAGGAGTAAAAGACTTATTTGCTAGCTTTCAAATTTCCTTTTGATTGATAGTTTGCTTCACTGAGTACTAAAATTGTCCTATAGTTTCTTACTATGAAACCAGAGGATTTCATAGCACCCTAGCACTTAATATCAACAGGAAGGCCTGAAGCAGGAAACATGGGTATGGGTGATTATTATTGGACTGTGCCTTCAGATAATCACTTGGGGCGTATGCAAATTTTGTCACTGAACTATTACCCAGGGATAGAACTTGTGACCTAATGTCTTGGATAGAAGTGAAACCAAAGGCACCTAAAATGGAGCATAGCAATTCTGTAATAGCTAAAATATTTGTCTTGAACATCAGCTAAACAAAGATGACTCCTACCTCTCAGCTTCTAGGATTGCTTCCTTATCACAAAATTCATGTCTATTTGTAAATTTTTATACAAAAAAGTTAAAGAAACAAATAAATTGGTCATAGTAAATTATGAGATTATTTTGATAAAGAAAATAATATGGTCTATCTGGCAAGGTACTCAAACTCCAAAGGCAAGCAAATGATTAGATTATCAAACTTAGAATTTTAAGCTAAAAACATATTACTTATACATCATTTCATATAATCCATAATTTGTTCCATATAAACTGTGAATAATTTTTACAAAGGATTGATTTTTTAATAAAGTGAACATTCTCAAAGAGACTTGCCACAACACTCATGCTATTCCATAAAGTGGTGAATCTTTTCATTGAATTATGTTTGCCTTTATATATTGATTTTACTGTATTTGTGTGTGTGCATGTTCTGTGTGTCAGTGTGATAGGCTGATTTTGATCCTCATGACTGCATTTAAATTATATAGTTTGTATCTTTAGTGATCTCTTAGTTATGTTACCATGACCTGCAAGAAAGTTCATTTTTTTGCTTTTATTCTTCATTTTACCTATTAATCTCTTTTTTCTAGGTTTTAGATACACTCTTATGCTATGCTAGTAATCTTCATGTCAACTGTTTTCATTTCTCTTTTAGAATAATAAGCCATGACATACATGTTTAACAATACAATTTGTAATATGTCTGTATTTATAAAATGTCCAAATTAAAGGCAAACATGTTGTTTTAGAGTAAATCTTCAGTAGAAATTTTAGTCTGTTGCATATCTTTAGAGAAGGTAATTAATACTCAGGTGAGAAATGTGTTTAGTTAAGCATGTGTTTCCTGTCATAATTGACATTTGAAGGTAAATAGTCTATTTGAATATGAGTCCCTATGGTACAACTTTTAATATATTTTTTCTTCTGTCAATAATCTTAACTTGCTTCTGTAAAAATACTTAGAGTGTAATTCAGACCATCAAGATGCATTTCCATAGATCTTTAAATCTCATTGTATTGACCTTTTTTTTGATTTTTTTTTTTTTTAAAGTAAGCTCTACACCCAGTGTGGAGCCTAACACAGTGCCTGAACTCATGACCCTGAGATCAAGACCGGAACTGAGACCAAGAGTCAGATGCTCAACTGACTGAGCCACCCAAGCACCCCTGTTTTGCCCTTTTTTGAACCAATTTTCAAATAATATTCCATGACAAATAATGTTTCATAATGTTTTTTAAACATAAGGCTCCATAGAATAACCACATTGCTTGATATGGAAATGGTGTTTTATTTTTTAATATTCTTTAGTATTCCTTTCAGAGGAACAATAGGGAATGGTTTTCATGTCAAGGAAAGATTTCTTAATGCTAAGAGGAGCATTCACCTTAGGCTATCAGACATCTCAATATGTACTTATTCCTTCTTTCATTTATTCATTTTTAAAATAGTAACATAATATAAACTATGTAATGGACATTAGTAACATGGCAACCGAGCAATCACATCCCCAGAGACATGCCTTCTAACTTAACCCTGCTATTTCTAAGAGCTTCCCTTGGCTATGAATATAAGCTCACCCCCCAAAATTTTTGGTTGCAATAGACTGTGTTCACAGGTTTTATATCTTTTAAACCTATCATTTATTCTCACCTGAATTTGTTAATGTATGCATCTATTTATAGGGACTCCTAAAAAGGTAGAGCTGATTTTAGCTAATGATAAAAAAAGAAAATAATTTTGCCCAGTAATTATAGAGACAGACTCCTTTTGATGGAAAATAGCCACCCAAATTTAAATGATCAATTGATGAAGTTCACAAAGAAATAGTGAACAGTACTGAATTTACAACAGATAGCAACATTAAAACTAATTTTCTGAAAAAATAGTAAGAGCTGATTGACAGGTAAGGGCCTTTTAATATATAACAGCTATAGCTATTTGCAGCCTCTTATTTTGTAGAAATGTTGTGTTTTTGCTAATGAGGGATATAACTATTGGCTCTTTTTGTTCATGTTTGTTTTGGGGAAAAAAACCACCAACAACAGGAAGGGGATAAAGGAATGTGAAGGGACAGAGCATTCAATCCTCCTCTGCCCCGACACAACCAGACTAATAATTTTCTATCTCTAAAGAAGAAAGGTTGGAAGAAAACATCTGAAAAAGTTGGCTGACCTGCTAGGTGTCAAGGTGGCTAATTAAGACAATTGGGATAAACCAAAAGCAAAAAGTAACAATCAAGAACTATACACATTTATTGTGACGGTGCAGGTAAAAGGCAAAGAAAAAGAAATGTTCCATTTTCTTTCCCCACAGAACACCATCAGGTATGGGTCAATTTGATGACATTCAGAGCAGGCATGGAAAATGTCACTGCAGAAGAACCTTGACCAAAAGGTTCCTGCTGCTTTATGGAGCTGGAGAAGCTGGGGAGACTGCAAAGAGGGAGGCCTAGGAGTGGCAAAGTACAAAATCAGAATGGAGAAAAATGTCTTAAGGCCACACAACAGAGAGGTCTAGGCAGAGTTGCTGCAAAGTGCCTCGGTCAAGGCCTCCTGATAAAGAAGGCTTTGGAAATCAGTTGCTTGAGATAGAAATGCTCACTTCTGTATAAGCATGGCAGACCCGAGGTGGGGCACACAGCCTGGGCCCTTGCTGCAGCTCCCTGAGGAGACTGCACTGCACTTGCTAATGAACCGAGTCTGAGTTGGGGAAGGCAGTTTTCCCTCCTGAAGCCTGTTAGACAAAGGCTTTATAATTAGCTGTGGTCAGGCCTGAAACATCATACATAGGATCTTGGCCTGGACCCAAACTCAAGAAAGTTCTTGCCACCGGAGATTATGTGATACTCTGGGAACAATAATTTTGCTCCAGCCTCCTGGAGGCAAGTGAATCACAGACATGAAAGAGTCATTTTCCCACCCCCTACAATTTGGCAAACTATAAAATGAGGATGGTCATCAAACTGGCACCCAGGGGAACATTATTCTTATTAAGGGCTCCAAGAAGGGTGCCTCCTTAGCGCAGTAGGCATGCATCAGTCTCATATGAAGGGCTCCAAGAAAGGTAGTACTGATGTATCAATTATCACTGGAAGCCCCCAAAGAGCAGCTGAAAAACTTGAGTAAAAATGTTCTGCACACAGGTGAGAGCCTGGGGACAGAATCTTTAAACCAACTTTAAGGAAAAGCTTGTATAGGTTAAGGTGATCCCAAGTATGGATGCTTGTTTTGAGTACTGTAGGACTCAGAAAAATGGTCTCAGACGACAGCTTTCTGTGTGAATTCAAAGAGCCATTTCCATTAACTGCAATACTTAATGCCCACAAGCCACTTGAGTATATTCCTCAACTGATAGTTGGGGGCAGGAGGAGCATTCTCATTTTATGGAACAACTAGTGCCTGGGCAATTCAACTAAAATCCTCAGTTACATTAAAGCCAGTAAGCACGAGAAAGTGACCAAAATAGCTTCCTTTTAGGTCTCTTTTGCTTTAATCCATAAAATGTGGGACTGTAAGGCATAAACCTGGACAAATTTATTTCTCCACTTTTGGTGTGGCAGTAGAAGTAGTGGCATCTGTTCTCAAACTCCCTACCTGAACCACAGGTATCAGGGCGCTTGACAAACCCAGGTCAAAAGATAGGGGTGAATATATTGAGAAAACTCATTCTCAAGATTTGCAGTAGAGCAGAAGTTGAAGGATCTGCCCTCAAGGACTCCCATCCCATCACGTGTGGTTAGATAAAACCAGAACAGACAAAAAAATGTATGAAACTCTAGACGTCCTTGGAAGTCCTAGAAAATGCCTGGAGTTCCCCCTAGTCAAGATGGGGGACTGGGAACATTTACAAATTGGGATAACCTAGAAGACATGCTGAGGTCATAAATAACCCCCAAATCTTAGTGAGTTAGTACAATAAAAGTTTATTTTTAGTTTATGCCAAGTTGGCTGAGGCTCTGAGCAACAATCCAGAACAACTGTTCTCTTTGTTGCTACTCAGCAATACAGGTTAATGAAGTCCCCAACACTTTCTAGCTGCTCTATCTGGAACACATATTCTCTCCAATCTATGTGGAAGAGAAAAACAGTCCTGGAATGTCTCCCTGCAGTAATTAAAGGCTTTGACCCTGAAATGAACCATTACATTCATTCACAAAGACTGCCAATTCTAGCCACATGACACTGTCTAACTACAATGGGAAGTCATGGCTGAACAGTGGAAGCGTCTAAGGCAGAGTATCAAGCTGTGTGATATTGTAAATGTGACCTAATTGTACTCACGGTAGTAGAGTTTGGAAATCTAATAGTAGGTATATCGTTCACATTAAAAAGATCAAAGGATGGGATGGAATAGAAATGCTTCAACTGGTGTTCTTTCTCCACCAAATAGTAATGATTCCAGTTTTATATCCACTGGCCTAGTCGTCATTACTGAAGCAGAAATAAAAATATGTTTATGTCTACAGTGAACTGAGCTCGGGTGGACTCTTTGACAAAAATCAGAATTAGATTCTAGATGTTAACTCCCCTTCCCAACAAATATGAAAGCTTCTTGTAAAGTTTAGAATTTTGTTGAGTTTTAATAATTGTCACCTTAACACCTAATAAACCAATGATCATTTTATATCCAACATTTCTATTACTCAGCTTTTTAATTTATTTTTATTAATTCAGGGAAGGTGATATGAGCTGGAAAACCTGGAACAAATTATGGCCAGCTTAAAGACACCTGCTGTCAAGACTTTTAAAGGGGGCATATTTATTAACTTAAATTTACTACTCCTGATTGTTTTTGATATATCATCATTCCTCCTTTCTTCCTTGAGGGGGAAACTTTTATGGAAGGTGTTACTGCACAGCTGTTATTTCCTTTCACTAATAATTAGCTCATTGTAAAATTCAATCTGTTTTTACTTTAAGCCTCCCTGTTTCCCTAAGTCAGCTGCCAAAAGCATTATGTAATTTACTTCTTCGTGTTTATTTTTAAAAACAGTGTGGAAGTATATTCTACCTGATATCAGCACAGTTCATTTTTATCTTTAATAAGTTTTATTTATGTGTCTTTTGCCTCACTCTAACTCCTGTCCTCATGGTACATCACACTTGTTCAGTATTTTGGGGGATTTTTTTAGTTTTGTGCTTGTAAGTATTAAATGTCTTCCTATACCTTCAGTTTTCTGTTTTCGTCTGTTAAACATAATGTGCAGGGGCGCCTGGATGGTTCAGTCAGTTAAGTGTCCAGCTCAGGTCATGATCTCAGGGTCATGAGATTGAGCCCGGTGCCGGCCTTGAGATTTTCTCTCTCTCTCTCTCTCTCTCTCTCTCTCTGCCTCCCTACCCCGCCCCCACTCACACACTCTGTCTCTCTCTCTCTTTCTCTCTCTCTCTCTCAAATAAATAAATAAATAAATAAAATCTTTAAAAAACAACAACAACATAGTGTACAATCTGGATTGTAGGGAAAACTAGACATGAGTGAGAGGTGGCTGGGCAGGACAGCATAGAATAAATACAGTGTATCCAGGAGAAAAATGGCTTGGGACATGACTGGGCATCAGGACATAGATACACTCATTCCATTAGTCAAGAGGAGAGGCAATAATGTGCTATTCACATTTCATCCTTATTTCCAATACTCCAATCTTTTGATTATAATTATTTCTTTTCCTATCACAAACATGCAAATATAATGTGGTAATATTTTATCAAAAATGAGAAACAGCTAAGGATATTAAGTACACTAGAGGACATATACATAGGACATGTGTATATATACTCACTAGCACAGCATGCCCAGGAACACACATGCCAAACACATAAATACCATCCACATACACATAGTCAAACACCACACACATAAAACCCATACCCATAACATATCACATATCCATCCATATCACACATGCACACAACACAAACCACATTCTACATACTACTCACCACACTCACATATACACCACATTTCCTACCACCCCACATGCAACACTCAACACTCTGATTCCTGAAATCCACAAACTTTACATCACTGGCACAAGCATGTATAAAGTATCATAGTCCTTTAAGATTCTTTCTTTGTTGAACGTTTGTGTTAAAAAGAAAACTTTGTTGTTTCCTAATAACACCTATAAAGAGAATTTATCTGTATGTCTTTGTTTTAAAAAATAGCTTTTCAATATTGTCTTTGAAATAGTCCAAGGGTACAATATTTGTTTAAAAATGTTTGTAAAGGAAAAGATAATTTTCTTTCCAACAGTTTTTATTCCTCAAAAAAACACAATTATTTCTAATATTATTAAAAACATTACAATAAAATGATGAAATAATTAAATTAGTTCTTAACCTCATAAATGACTTTTATCATAATGCACTTTAGTATTAAGAATTATTACACAAATAAGAGTTTTACGAGATAATTATTCCCAATATTAAGTTAAAACCATTAACCCCTGTTATTAGGTATTTGTCTCTGTAGGTTTATTAATACGTAGTGATAAAAATCTAATCATGGACTTTTAGACATAGACATCTTTATTCCAAAGATGTTTCTTGAAAACATATTTTATCCCTACCACTTGAGTAAAGAATCAGAAAATATTAGAAAAGCAAAAAGATTGTGAGAACCATGATCATTCAACAGTAGATTTTGTCCAGTCCTTACTATTTATCTTCTTCCCTCTCTTGGGGGTAAAAATGGTGGGGAGAGAGATGAGGGAGAGAAGAAAGTAAGCAGGGATAGGGCTGTAATTTTTTTTAAAAAGGCATGAAAGACTTAGACTAAAATTAAGGTGGGGAAAAGGCCTAAATTTGAATCACCATGTCTCAGTGTATTATCTAGCAAAGCTAAATGCTTGAAATTATAGAAAAGTATTAACTGATATAGTAGTTCCTCTGGCACAAATATTCATGCTTGTGCACATGCACACATGGACATGGATGTAGATAATTCCAAATATAAGTAGAGAAGCAAAGGAATGTGATAGGCATGGTAAAGGGAAGAGAGAATAACTTAAAGGATATTTTTCTAAGGACATTTATGACTATGATTCCCGGTTCCCTTCTACTGTGGAAAAAAAAATCTTGTTTTCTAAATTATACAATATATACAACACACACACACACACACACACACACACACACACACATTTTACTTTTATATTTCTGACAAGGCATTCTTCTCTCTGGTGCCAGATAGGATGGCATATCAGAATAGCACAATTAATCCTGATGACCGAAGAGATGAAGATGTCTATGATAATCCATTTTCCCAATCTCAAAGCAACCCCAGATATTATTGAATTAGTTGATAGAGAAAAAAAATGCCTGTGTTGTATAGTCTTGATATTGTTTCTCTGAATATGTGAGAATATATGGATGGACTATGAATTTTCCATGCCTGTCAGATATAATTGTAAGGAAAGTGTCCCCAACAATTGTATTTCAATTGCTGCCATTGTTTCTCCATTTCTTGGTTAATTTTCTATTTCATATACCATGTGCTTTGCTTAGGAGTTGAAGCACTTCCACTACAGAAGCTGCTAAGGTCTGTACTGGGGAATGTTTCACTGGCTGGAAAGTAAACATATAAAAGCAGGGCATGGGAGAGAGTCCTAAGTTCTGAAAGAAATGATGAGAACTCACAGAGACATACTCCTCTGATTAGCACCAAATTAAACCAATATAAATCTTACTTTTCAAAATATAAATGCAAGAATTTCAAAGAGAAGGGTAAATCAATCAGATCAAATTGCTGACCTGAGCAACATTTCTCAAGCATCTGACTTACTTCTGGGAGTTCATTATCTATCTCAGATATGGAAGAGCAGTAGACAAAGATAACTGCGTGGCCAGTAGAGCAGATCCCTCTTCTAACTCAAATCACTATTGAGGTTCACAATAAACCACCGGAGCTAAAAGTAGGAAAAAGTAACTGCTATTGAAACAAAACAAAAACAAAAACACTCACTAGAGTGATTCAGCATTCTGTAATACGGCAGGATTTTGTTTCATTTGCACAATAATTTTAAGAAAACAGGTTGAGCTCAATTGATCATTGCATTGGAGAAAATGAATTTTGAGTTTTATGTTTATGTTTTCTAGTTTGTTGCCTTGGAGAGCTCTGAATAGATAAAGGGCCTTGGGGATGAGGAAGGCATTTGAGAAGTTTTTCACAGGGCCATAAAATGAGGTAGGGACCTAGATAATTGGCCACCAGTAAAGATGAATGTGCCTGAGAAATTTTAGGAAAAGTCATGAGGATGCTTGTTCAAACTGGTTACTCTTCTATGCTCTAATTTCCTTTCATTATAGCAAAAATTTCACAAATTTTTTGTTATCACATAACACATTGTTTAATGGTGACTTGGGAGATGGCATACAATCCTTATTCACACCCAGGTAAAGGAAACCAGGAAGAATAAGAGAATTTGAAGTGACTGATAAATGAACCTGAAGCAAACTTGCAGAACAAAATGCAATAGGTAGCAACAAGAGAGGGTAAGCATTTATAAAACAAGAATGTGTGGATTCTAGGAACCATTAAGGAAAGCCTGGGCTTTGAACAAGCCCATGGGATAAAAGCCCATGTTACTTTATTTGCATATATTAAGAAAAAGGGCCAACACAAGAGGAATAGGGTAGATGGGTACTCACTGTTGGTCCTCTTATAAGAGACATCTATGCCATCCACTGAAATCCGTCTCCAATCCCTTAGCATATAGCTAGAATTTTTTCACCCTTCTTTGTAGTTACATATGGCTATATGGAATTCTCTCTAATGGAATGTGGTTGGTAGTGATGTACGGCAATTTCTGGCACAATGAAATCTAATATGTAGTTCCTCCATTTCTTTCCCCATCTACCAGCTGCATGCAAATAATTATGTGTTCTTAGGAGATGACATAGTCACCAAATATAAGATGCTTTAGTTACCAAATCACAACATGAAGGAAAGCTATGCCTCTGTCTTGACCACTCAACTAATTGTATGGGTAAGAAATAAGTTCCTATTATATTAAACCACTAAAATATTGGGATGCAAAAGGGAAAAAAGAGAGAGAGAGAGAAAGAGAAATCAAGAAACAGACTCTTAATTATACAGAACAAACTGATAGTTACCAGAAGGGAGGTGGGTAGAGGAATGTGTTTAATAGATGATGGGGATTAAGGAGAGCCCTTGTTGTGATGAGCACCGGGTGATGTATGGAAGTGTTGAATCACTACATTGTACGCCTGAAATTAATATTACACTGTATGTTAACTAACCAGAATTAAAATAAAAACTTAAAAATATATATATTAAAAAAATAAAAATAAAATATTGGGATGCATTATTTTTCTGAGTCCATCTCTCCTAACTACCCTGTGCTACTTTGTTAGAAACTTGAGAAAGAAGAATGTTTATAAGGGTATAGGCATCTGACATATAGGAGGTTACTCTGATTTTGTGGTTTTGACACATTTCCAGAAATCCTGTATATTCCTATTCTCCTTATTAATCCCAAAATAAATAATATGAGCCCTGTGCTTTCTTGAGGCTGAAGATAAAACTTCTATGACAAAAAGTCATGTAATCAAATTTAATAGGTAGAAAGGTAATTAAACATAATACATTGTGATAAGAACTCTGGGAAAGGCAAACCTTAAGGAAGAGAAGAGTTGGAAATGAGAGAGAGGTGCTATAACAGATGAATCCTGAGGGACTGAATGTAAAGGGCATTCCAGACAGTGGGTTATGCAAGTGTGAAGGTCAAGAAAACAATAACAGAGCAGGGTATTTTCCAAAAACTGAAAGTAATTAAGAGCTTTAAGAATAGTATGTTCTGAAGTCAGAGAGAGATCCATCAGACTTCTTATGGGACCTAGGGATTAAAGAACATGACTCAGTCTTGAAGGCTGTCATAGGCATTGGAGAGTTTTAAGCAAAGAAGTGATGCTGTTGCATTTTCTGTATAAGAAAGATCACTGGTGACCATAAAGAAGGTTAGATTAGAAGAGAAGGGACAAGATTGATGACAGAGAATGCCAATTAGGAGGTTGTTGCATTAATCCAGACAAGAAATAATGAGGCCTGAGCTATGTCGTACTGGGGACGGGAGAGAAGCAGTTTGGAGAGATGTTGAGGTATTTTCAGTAATTGGATATATCAGATTTGAATGCCAGCAGCTTATTTTGTAGATGCTACCTTATTTACTTGCCAATACAATCTTCCCTGAGTCATTCCTGGAAGAAAAATATATCTGAGATGTAGTATCATTGGTGACCAAGCCAACTTCTACTGGTTTTAAACACTAGATGGTGATAAATAATTGGATTAATTACTTCACTATGTTAGTGACCCAAAACAAATTTGCAGCTGGTATATAAAAGCTGTCATGTGTTCCCTTCAAAGAAATAAAAATAAGGAAAGTAAATTTGCTCTGAGAATTAAAACAGAATTTTCATAAAAGTGTAAGACAAAGTCACCTTGGAAAGACAGAAGTATCTCAAGCCACCAAGATTTGACTGATACCACACTATTTTGTTCTGTATACCTCTGGTAAAAAAGATCTGTTTTGGTTCTAAAACTAGTTATATGAGGCTGCTAAATCTGAATTTACATCTAATGGGGCACTCCATTCTCAATTGCAGGTGTTTGATCTAGGTTACACCCCAAGTTAGTTTAGGAAGTGTTGGTTTTATTTTTTGCCTACTCTTCAGAACTTTCCATCCTGGTCACCCCAAGTAAACATGAAATCTAAGTAAAGTCAATGTTTTTGCCATGCAAGCCTCAACTGAAAGATAAGTCCTAGAGACCCCACCAAGCCCACCAGAGATTGCTCCCTCAAAGTCCCTCCTTTTAAAGAAATTATAGAGTGGCCAAATTTACTTATATGGTAATGTCTATGGCCAGATCTTTCCCTCGGGAAGTTTAATAAGATAATAACATCTGTGAGACATCTGAGGACACAGCTAGCTTGTATTTCCTGTTGGTTATCTTCTTCCACTTTTAACCTTCTTCAAAAGCCTTCACAATTTAATAAAAGTAATTCCCCTCTAGTTTGTATCTCCGCAGTGTTTAAGTGTACCTCTTTCTTCTTCTTCTTCTTCTTCTTCTTCTTCTTCTTCTTCTTCTTCTTCTTCTTCTTCTTCTTTAGATTTTACTTATTTATTTGACAGAGAGAGAAAGAGAGCACAAGCAGGGGGAGCAGCAGAGGGAGAGGGAGAAGCAGACTCCCCGCTGAGCAGGGAGCCCGATATGGGGCTCAATCCTAGGACTCTAGGATCATGACCTGAGCTGAAGGCAGATGCTTAACAGACTGAGTCACCCAGGCGCCCAAGTGTACCTCTTTCTGCCCTTATAATGCAGAAGATAACACAGTAGCAGAGAAGAGAACTGCAAGTGAACACTTAATTTAAGTTGCTAAAATGACTTTGCCATGTATTCACTGTATACACTGTATTCCTGACAAACTGCAATGTACAGGCTACATGGGAGAAATAAATTTATCAAGAGAAGAGCCTGAAGAGTGAGTGATGCATTCTTTGTAGACCAGAAAGAGCATTTGAATAAGTCTGATTCTCATCATCTTAGAAAGCGATTATTCTTATTGAGACATTAGTTACTAGGGGTGCCTGCGTGGCTCAGTTCGTTAAGCATCCAACTGTTGAACTCAGCTCAGGTCTTGATCTCAGGGTCATGAGTTCAAGTCCCTCAGACTTATCAGTACTAAGTGCTAAACATTGTGTTTATTTAAAAAATAGCTTGAACTGGAGTGAAGGGGTTGAGAGGGGTGGAGTGGCTGGGTGATGAACATTGTGGAGGGTATGTGCTATGGTGAGTGCTGTGAATTGTGTAAGATTGATGAATCACAGACCTGTACCTCTGAAACAAATAATACATTATGTTAATAAAAAAATAAAAAATAAATAAAAACAATATCACCCTTCTCACTAATATTTTTTGGGGGAAGGTACAGTTACTTTCCATATAAAAGATATTTATGTTAATATGGAGTGAGCTTATCATTGTTACTTGTAAATGAATTCATAAATATTAAATACTTTTTCACTTTAAAAAAGAATTACAAAAATAGCTTGAGGGGTGCCTGAGTGGCTCAATCGGTTGGGCAACAGACTCTTGGTTGAGGTTCTGGTCATGATCTTGTGGTCATGGGATTCACCAGTCAGTCTCCGTGCTGAGTGTGGAATCTGCTTGAGAGTCTCTCTCTCCCTCTTGCTCCCCCTCTGCTCTCCCCTAGATACCGTCCCCACTCCCGAGCTCTCTCTCAAATAAATGGATGGATAAAATTTTTTTAATTAAATTGAATTAAAATAGCTTGAATTATCAAATATAAACTAGGAAAGGATGGGCTATAGTTATAGCTCAAAAATCTGACTGATAAGAAATTTACAACTCTTAACACAGCAGTGGCTATATTAAACCCAGGGAAAGACACAATTCAACCACTCACTGAATGAAAAACAGAGTTCTATCAAAAAGACCGTATTGCTGCTTCAACAAATAACCACAAATTTAGTGATTTAAAACAGGACAAATTTATTACCATATGTTCGGGAGGTCAGAAGTCCAAAACTGGTCTCGCTCGGTTAAACGTAAACTGTCAGCAGAACTGTGTTCCTTGTGGAGGCTCTATGGGAGAATTGGATTCCTTGCCTCTTCCAGCTTCTAGATGCTCTGCACTGCATTTGGCTCAAGGCACTGCATCTCTCCAAACTGCTTGCATCATCACATCTCTTTTTCTTAGTCTCCTGCCTCCGTGACGACCCTCGTGATTACCAGAGACCCACCTTGGTAAGTCAGGATAAAGTCCCCTCTCAAGATCCTTCACTTAGTCATATCTGAAAAAGTCCCTTTTGTCATGGAAGTTAACATTCATAGGACCTGAAGACAAAGACATGGGCATTTTTGGAGGGCTGTTATTTAGCCAACCACAAAGACCACACTGCATGCCTTGTCAAATACTAGCCAGTGAAAAATGGACTTGTTACTCTTCGATAAATATAAATGCTACCGTCATAATCTCAAGTCTCAGATGATGGCCCTTTTCCAAAGTTAGTAAGATTAAACTTATACGTTTGTCATAGCACACCCCAGAGTTAGTTTCCAGTTTGTCTCCATACTTGAACAAAATTTAGTGAGAAAAAAGGGAGAAGATGACTTTATTCTAAAAAATGTTCACGATTAGTTATCCCTTGCTCTAAATGATAAGCAAATTGTAACTTTAGGTTACAAATGTCATAAGATACTATATCATTCCAGGTTCAGTTTAGAATAAGATGGACAGTTTAGAATAAGATGAACAGTCTATTTTTTTAAATTATTAAATGGAATTATACACACAGAGAGATGTTTTTGTATAAAATATGGACATGTTCTAATATCCCAGCTCCTGTGCATCTGCAACAAGTCACCTAAACCATATGACACCAGCGGCCAATTCAGGTAAACACTGGCCTCCAGCCATGGACATATTTTAAGATGGTCTTTCCCAGTATGGCTTTTTCTTATATTTTTACATTCATAAGATGATTTTTCCCTAAATAAAACACTAAAAGATAGTCTCCCGAAATACTGTCTTGACTATGCCAGCTGAGGAAATCGATGTAAGTTTAGCCAAATTAATTTGACAGGGGATTGAATAATTACAACAATCAAGTGAGTGAAAACAACCAATTTATTGTGTTCATCTAGAAACATAAAAGTCTGAAAATAAAATCAAGATCAAAAGGTTAAAATAATATATTCAAGAAATGTGTTTTATAGGGGTTAGTATAATTATTAAAAAATATTCTCTTTTCCCTGACTATCAGTTATATTTTTAATTTTGACAGTCATCTCCCAAATGTGACTCAGCCTTGAGAATGATTCTTTTTTTTTACGTGACAGAATGGTATTTACACAAATTGATCATTTTTGTTTGAAAATAACTAGAAAAGTATAGGAGTGACTTTGTATTACCAACTTCATATAACAGTCAACAAGAAAAAAAAACAAATAAAATAGAAAATAATAGGGGTGCCTCGGGTGCCTGGGTGTCTCAGTTCATTAAGCAACTGCCTTTGGCTCAGGTCATGATCCTGGAGTCCCAGGATCGAGTCCCGCATTGGGCTCCGTGCTGAGCAGGGAGTCTGCTTCTCCTTCTGACCCTCCCCCCTCTCATGCTCTATCTCATTCTCTCTCTCAAATAAATAAATAAAAGGAAAGAAAAAAAAAGAAAATAATAGGGGTACCTGGGTGGCTCAGTCGGGCTTTCAGCTCAGGTCATGATCAAGGTCCTGGGTTCAAGTCCTGAATTAGGCTCCTTGTGCAGCCTGCTTCTCCCTCTGCCTGCCACTCCCCCTGCTTGTGCTCTCTCTCTAACAAATAAATAAATAAAATCTTTAAAAATAATAATAAAAAATACCACCAAACTCCAGATTTCTTGTAAAATTGATTCAAAAAACACTCATAAGGAATTAAATGCTGGTTTTATGTCCTTTACACCGAAGGGTGAGAAAAAAAGTTATGCTCACTTTTTGCTTTTAATACAGGTATACATTTAAAGATATTTCTACTATATTAATAATTGTTTAAGACATCATACCCCAGCCAATGTCTATCTGTTCTTAAGCTACTATTCTAGAGCCTCAGTGTTCTTAACACACTGGCTTCACCAACACAATTATATGTTCAATATTTAATGTGTATTGAGATATCACTATGTGCTAGTCAGTGTGTTATCATTTTACCTGTATTGCTATTAAACTTAATACTCCCTCGCATACACCTAACAAAGCTGTGATTCAAATGCAAATCTGACTGGCAATATCTCAGGCTCTTAACTAATTTTTGTGTTATGTATTTTCTGGTTAGCTAACTAAAATGTGCAAAAATGGGCTATAAATAAATCATCACGGGAGCAATTCTTTTAATTTTTTGTGGAGTTGCTTCTCTCAAATAACACTATTTCCCCATGGTAAACAACTGGACCAAGAACTTTAAACTGTTTACCTTTCAGAGAATAGACTTCTGGTACAGGGTTTGAGTTGACATTGCTTAGATGCACTGCTTAGATGGTACTCAGTCCATACAAATATGCCAAGTCAGGATTTCCAGGACACCAACCCTCCTCCTTTTTAATTCAAGAAATAGTTTCATGAGATTGCTAACCAAAGACCAAATGGAATGTAATTTTTTACATAGGACCTGATGAGGAAAATTTTATTGTGGTAATTTGTTTGACATATTTCATGTAATTTCAATGTTTTATTTTCCAGATTAGTTAAGAAAGCCCTTTCTGTTAATTCTTAAGCTATTCTTTAACTCATGACATCTTATTAGATTCGGCCTTTTTTAATAAAGATTTATTAATTTATTTATTTGAGAGAGAGAAAGTGCGATCAGAGAGAGGGGCAGATGGAGAGGGAGAAAGAGAATCTCAAGCAGACTCCCCACTGGGTACAGAGCCTGAAGTGGAGCTCTATCCTAGGACCCTGAGACCATGACCTGAGCAGAAACCAAGAGTCAGCCACTTAACTGACAGTACCCAGGTGCCCCTAGATCCTGCTTTTATAAACTACAATTGTATCCAATTCTCCAAAATTTAAAACCTTTTAAGTATTTACTTTTCATGCAATATAGTTATTTGCAACAATCAATAAAAATCTGTTTTCCTTTCACCAGAATTTTTTAAATTTTAAAAATTTTAAAAATAGTAGTAGACTTGACCCGGAATGTCATATTTGAGAATCATGCTCCTCTAATCATGTATGTATGATAAGTCACTTTCAAGTAACTTAGTTGGTTTTACTTACAGACTTTAGAAGAGAGTAATTTACTGATAAGCAGGTAAAATGTGGCAGAGGCCTTCTCTTGGGCTTATTTTCTAGTTTCAGGATACCAAATAATAGGGGCTTTAGCTGTCCAGTATGGGATTCCTTATGAAAACCTTCGGATAGAGGTTAATTTTGTGGTCTTAGTAATTGTCCAATACGGTATGGCTCTAGATTTCACAAAGCAAACTTAAAGAGGCCCTATGTGGTAAATTGACACTCTTTCTATACCTATGCAATTAATCAGGCCAAATCTTACGTGACAAGACTTATTTTGTGATCAAGAGTCATTTTTTGGAGATTATTATAATCACAAAATGGGGATTGGGTGGGTGTGGAAGATTTTGAAAAATATAAAATATGGCGAATGGAGTACTAACCAGACCGCCTTTTCATTATCTCTGCATATAATTGTCATCAGCTACTTTATGACTCTATAAATTGGAACAAACTGATAATAATGCAGATTATGTTTGATTACAGAACTTCAAATTAATTGTGTCCTATGGAATACCATTGATTATTGCCTTGCAGATATCTATTTTGCATGTGTTTGTGAATGCATTCCAGAATTTCTTATTCCCAATGTATGCTTCTGCTCTGAATTCTCCTTTGTATCAGCTGTGTGCACTATATTACTGGTTCCCTTCATTAAGGGAATAACAAAAAGTTAATAATAATAAGTTAAGCAAAATCTTTGTTCACTCTATGTAAACTCAAGAGCCACAGTTATACCCTATTTTAACAATATTTCTTTAACATAATAAATGCTTCCAAATAAAAATTACAAATTGAACATCATATTTAAGATGATTTAGTTAAGGATAATCACCTTATTGTTATAAAACTTCTGTTTGGCTCAAACACAGAGAGAATAAACTCATAAACTATTGAAGATGTATAGCCTATCTAATGAATAATCCTCAGTGTTTCAAAAAACAATCACTTTTACAAAAAAAAAAATGCAAGGCTCGGAGATCAGATGGATGAAGGCATCTGTTGGGGTGATATAATCTTTACTATCAAGAGAATTCTCTCTTGAATGGAATAAAGCAAACCTGTAAATGCAAACAGGCAAAGGAGAACCCTGATTTTTTTTTTTCATTTTCTGTTTTTACCTTAAGAGGCAGATCAGGCCAGAAAATCTGAAAGGGTAATTAGAAGATCATTCTACTCACTACAAAGCCTGAGTTTCTCTGGAATTACTGCAAAGATGCTTAGAGGTTTCCAGAGCTAATTAAAAATGCTAAGAAGCAAATTAACACTTTCTCTCTAATAAACTGCAAACACACAGTTAAATCCTTTTAATAATGCTCCAAAGCCTCCCAAACAGATTGAAGTAGACAAAGCAGGGAATTCAAAATAAAGGCAGAATGCTTGGGGTATTTGGATAACCTAAGACTGAATGGGAGAAAGTTCAATTTCCATCCAGAGTAGAACACAGAGTTTGAGTAGAACAAAGAGAGGTTAATAAAATAAAAATGTAGTAACCTATTCTTCCTTTTGGTATTTGTTCAGTATCATTTTAATTTGTATTGTTATAGCTCCTTTCATTGGTACTACAAATACTTATTTGTTATTTTCTCCAAATCTGTCATATCGCTCTTGTTTTCTGTTGGTTTTCTAGCATCCAGCACAGTGCCAGACCAGAGCAAAGCTTCAGTTTTTTTTTTTAAACAAGTGAATGGATGAATAAGTTAAAGAATGAATGGGTTGTTGAAGGGAGATGTGTGGCAAAGCTGAGAAATATGAAGAAGATATTTATAAGTTCATTACAGATAAAATATTTTAATTTGTATTAATTATTCATTTATATAAAAATGAGTTTGTAGGTCTCATTTTTCTGTCACCTATTTTTCAGAATCATGTTTTCTTTTTTAAACAATATGCAGATCACATCCTTCTTCCATCCCCAAATCCCCAATGGGCTCTTAAATTAGTTAAGATAACGTGGTAACTCGGCCCTTCACCACTGAGTCCCTGCCTTCCCCAACTCATCTCTCACCTTGCTCACTTACTTGGCTTCAGCCACACTAGCCACCCTGTGTGTCTCAGGGTCATAACAGACTCTTTCTTATCTCAAAGTCTTTGATTTTGCTCTTTCTTCCACATAGAAGTATGCCCTGAGTTTATTCCGAACTCTAATCAAATACCAATTTATTGGAAGGATCCTTCCCAAGCATAGTATCTATAAAAGGCTCACTCTCTTTGTCAGCTACTATCTGTTTATCTTGTTTTACTTTTCTTCATAGCACTAATCCATCACCTGAAATTATTTTACATATTTATGTGTTTACTCTCTCCTGCCAAAAATAAACCTTCAGTTTGTGCCATTCACCTCTTTATTCCTCAGGGTATAGAACATGCCTAAAAAGTATGACATACACAATATGTATTTGTTGAGTTAATTAACATTTATATGTAGATATATAAATGTACACTTTATAAATAACACTTTATAGACGGTGAGTTTCAACATTATAAAGGTCAAATTAATTTCCAAGTTTTATGTGGCAATTAGGAGTTAGTTGGTTTATCAAATTAATTTGTAATTTCAATGTAATTCTACCGCACACACACACAAACACAAACAAAAGCTTTATTTTTTAGTTTGCCAACTGATTCTAAATTTTATTTAGAAGATTACATGTATATAAATAGTTAAAACCATTTCGAAAAAAAGAACAGAGTGGATGAATAATTCTATCATATATCAAAGTGTTTTATATTTAATTTTATCAAGCTTAAACTGATTACATCAGTTTGATGTTGGTGCAGAAATAGAATAGTAGATATTGAAGCAGAAGACAAGGTCCAGAAAAAGACCATAGCCAGAATTAGACAAACTTCGAGGTTTGGAGATACAGTCCCCACACGACTGTCCTCACTTCTGACACCAACAACAAGTTTGGGGGTTTCCCAAAACTACTTTCCTGTTAGGTAATTTGCTGGAAGATTTCAGAAAACTTACTGAAAGCCATGATATTCATGGTTACAGGGTTTATCACAGGGAAAGGGTACAGATAAGAACCAGCCAAAGAAAGATGCATAGAGCAGAGTCCAGGAGGAGGTCTATATATGGAACTTGAGGTCCTTTCCGTGTGAGGTCATGGATGTGTGACAATACTAACAAAATATTGTCAACCAGAAAGCTCACATGAGCATGTGTGTCTGACTTATGTTGGCACTGTTCATTAATTGATTGTCCATTGGTTAAATTCAGCATCCAGCAGCATCTCTCCCCAGTGATTTGGGTTCATATCAAATGAGGATTCAATATCTCGTTGGCATAAACTATCAGGTGTGGCCCGAGGGGTCCAACATAAATAAAAACAAAAAATATAAAACCTATTCCTATCACTAACCTACAGTTACCTTCAAGAAGCCCAGGACCAAAGCTAAACTCTTTTTGGTCACGGCCAAAATCTTCACTACACAGACCTGTGTATTTGTGGGTATTTTGTATAGGACAGGTTGATATCATATGAGAGAAAACAGATATATGGTACATCATGTTTTTTTAAAATTGACTTTCCTTAGGGGAAAAACAAATAAAACTAGATCACTATCTCCAGCACTAAAAGTAAATTCCAGATGGATCAAAGACCTAAATGTGAAAAACAAATTTTTATAACAATTTAAAGAAAATGAAGTAAAACAACATATGACCCTTGAGGTAGAGAAACTTTCCTAATGAAGAAAAAGAAAGCACAGGGGCACCTGGCTGGCTCAGTCAGCAGAGCATGCAACTCTCGATCCTGGAATCATAAGTTTGAGCCCCATGTTGGAGGTAGAATTTACTTTAAAAATAAATAAAATAAAGTTTTTAAAAAAGAAAAAGAAAGCATATGCCATAAAGGAAACAACAGATAATTTGAGCGATGAGAAAGTTTAAAAACTCTGTACAGAAAAGACTCCAAAAAATGTTGACAAGCAACAGTCTAGGAAAATATATTTGCCCATAGAGGTGATATCAATTTTCAGAACCTCTATACATCCATCAATAAGGAATGAAACAATTAACCCAGTAGAAAGGTAGGTAAAGGATATAGATAAAGGATTTATATGAAAAGAAATGCGAATAACTCCTGATTTTAAATAAATATATTTATAAACCAAATCATAATTAACACTTACCTTCAGTTTATTTAACTGTATTTTTGTTAAGAAAAGAGTACCGGACCCTACCCCCATCCCCAAAGCCCTCACTGTAACAGAAGGATGATACATTTCCTTTTGGCCTGTTGCCCTCCAGATCCTTTCAATAATATACAGCTCAGACCCACAGCCTAATTAGCTGACAGTTTAAGTTCAGCATTGCAGGTTAATTAGCTGGTGGTTGAAATTACTTACTGACTTCTACTTCAACGAAAATCATCATAGGTATGTCTGTTCCCTGGCACAAAGTAATTTCACAAGGACAATTGAAGAAAAGAACCACCACTCAGTCTGATGGTTTTAGAAGTGAATTTCTGAGTATAATGCAAATTTCTGCAAAGGTGTTAATCTTGTCTTTTCTAACAGTTCTATTGGAATACCAATTGAATAGTGAAATCATGGGGGGAGAATCATTTGTTCTAGAAAACAGCAATAGATAGCAACCACTTCCTGGAAAAATCAAATAATTTGAGCTATATGTATTTTTTAATTGACGCTAATGAAGGAAGGGCAACTTGAATATAATAACTTTCTGTCGGGGAAGGAAGAGCTTGTCTATGTGTTAAATGGCAGAAACCATAGCTTCACAAAATCTCAATAATTCTCGCTAATCTGAAAAACAAAGACAAATGTGGGATAGTCAGAAGGTGCATTTGGATAGAACCAGCTTTTCTAGAAAGGGCATCATAGGTTAAAGGCCACTGGTTTAGATGGCTGTGCCAAACACAAAACATTACTATTACTGACTTCTAACAAGGGAGGTTATATTAGGCAAAATGAGAGCATCACCCCAACAAACTGCTGGTTACCACTTGAAATTGAGAAGAAGGTTTCTTTATTGCAATGCCAAAGCTAAGTGATGTGGCTTCCTCTACGTGGGTGCATTTCTTCTCTGCTAGGGCTGCTTTTAGTGCTGAACCAGCAAAGTCCCATAATGACAAATCTAAACTTTTTTCTCCTTCATTGTAGTCTCTTCTCCTTCACTGATTAGGATTTACAAACTTATCCCTGTGCCAGATAAGCCTAGTCTTTCCATTACAAGGATGAGCAGGAAAATACACATAAATTTAAGGTGTCTATATGAATAATTAGAAAATACTTTCTTATGTAATAGAATTATTGTATGGTGGTAGGAAAGCTAGTATAAGACTTTTAACTTGTGATCTCCAAAAGATAACAAGGCATGTCATCTATGGTACTAGAATTTTGTTAAGGATTCATAAAGCAATTGCTAAAGCAAGAAAAGTTATTTTGCATGTTGGCAACATTCATTGGTGAACCTCAACATGTCCTGCTGTGAAATTTTAATTTCAAAGGTTTAAAAAAATCCTATAGCCAGAACAACAAAAACAAAACAAGAAAACATTTTGCCTTCATTCTTCTCAACAAGTATAAAGGTCATAATAAAGAAGAATGTATATTAATATAAATAACCTTTATAATAACCCTCTGCCTCTGCTATCTCTGGGAATAACTGCTACTCAGAAGGCTAAGACTCAAAAATTTTATGTTCAGCAAATTGCCCTTCCTATACAAGCACAAGAAAAGATACACACACACACACACACACACACACACGAAGACTTGTCAGTAGAAAAAAAAATGCTTAAAGATGTAATCCTTTTAATCAGATATACAATTCAAGAATGGAGAAATCAGGGTACAAAAGTAGTGGTGATTACCAAAAATGTATATTAAAAAGCCCATAAAACAGGATGAATTCTAAAATAATCATTGTTAAATTTCAATATCAATAACAAGACAATTTCTTTGAGGAAAAATTGTGGTCAAAATTAATAATATTATTCTGCATCTGAAAGTTAAGATTATATTTCAATAGAAAATTAAACAGAAGAAAGGGAGAAAGGGAAGTTGTGTTGAATTTGTAATGAATACTATTTCAAACTTTATAGTGATAATTAGAACAATGCAGGTCTAAGTAAATATTTTAAGTCTGAATTTTAAATAATAACTAATAGGTTAAAATAGGCTATGCCTGCAAAAAAAATCCCCGAGTTTTAAAGTATTTTTTTTCCCATCTTCAGAAATTTAAGTTCTTTGGCAATCAGGGAAAAACATTGTCCCAGTTCAGTTTCTGTTGACTTCCCTTATCTTTTTTACCCTGCTCCTCTCCTCAAACAAGGATCTTTTTCTTCTTATTTTGATTCAGAGGCCTAGCAAGTTTGATTTAGTTTGACTTACTGTATGTGTTTTCACCTGCAAGATGGATTTATTTTACTTAGACATGCTCATGGGCTCTTTTTGTGAAAATTTAAAGTACACTAATTCTAAGTACCCCAGGAAAGAACTAAAACATTTGTAGCTATTTATTCAAATGTCAACTGCAATTATTGATAAGTGAGAAGTTTTCTTGGCCCTCAAAAAAGAGTATAATCATTTAAAATAGTAATATTGAAGAAACTTGCTTAGAAATTTAATTTGGTGTGTGCATGCATGTGTGTGTGCCTTTGAGTTCATAATGAGATTTTCTGATGTGAAAAAAAAAAAAAAAAAAACAGAATAAACTAATAGAACAGGAGACTACCAGAAGAGGACCCAGGGGACAACCTAAGTACCAAAATATTCCTCCCTTGTCCCCATTATGAGGCAGCATCTTACCTCTCATGACGACCAAACTCAATTGTCTCCGACAGTGTAATAACTCCTTTCTGTGATTGATGGTTCACTCCCACAGAAACTCTACATGAATGGACAGAAGCTAAGGCCTTAATTTTGGTGGGATTCTTATTTTCCCTTCTGATGCCTGGAGAAAGTATCACCTCTTTGGAACCCAGATCCACCAGAGTCATGAGCCCAAAGTTTCAGGGATAGGAATACAAATCACCTATTCTGGTCTTTGGAAGTAATAATGAGTAGGGAAATTCCTACTTCTATGACCTGGTTTCCAGACCCATGTAATCTACTTAGGGACGCAACAACATAAAATGACCACTGTGCCTTGAAGGATAATGTCCCATTCTCACAGGGTATCATCTTCAAGCTGGCACCTCAGCTACACCTAAAGGAGGCTGTTTAACTGCACTGTCTGGTGGCAGTTTCAGAGTTGTGTAGTATATGATAGAACCAATGTTTTCGATGGTCATTTCCTCTGCCACGATGGAGGGAAATATCAATGCTTCTACTTTGCTTTTTTTCTATTGCATCGGTATTTACTTGACTGGTTGAAGAACCCATGTGAAGACTCTGGCCAAATGCTAAGTATATCTATTGCAATTATACTATTGTGACCTGGAAGAACAACTGGTGTGCCAAAAATACAATGGACCCTTTTGGATGGACTTCTATTAGAACTCCAAATATTTCCTGACCCCCAAATACCCACAGGTAGCATGTGGCTATGATTATACTAATTACCTGTGAATAGGTATCAACTCAGACCTTATGTCCAATAACCTTCACAAGTCTAGGTGCTTTCTCTTCCATCTTTTCCTGTATTCATTTATTCTGTACATACAGGAAAGACCAAGAATGGATGAGCCAAAGGCTGAGGTAAGCTTTCTGTGTGTGTGTATATATACATATATGATCAAGAACACATGTGTGTATAGGGACGCCTGGATGGTTCAGTCGGTTAAAACGTCCACCTTCACTCAGGTTATGATCCCAGAGTCCTGGGATCGAGTCCCACCTCCGGCTCCTCGTTCAGCAGGGAGCTTGCTTCTCCCTCTGCCTGTACTCTCTCTCTCTGTCTCTCTTTCTCTGACAAATAAATAAATAAAATCTTAAAAAAAAAGAACATACACCCACCCACACACACACACACATATAGATGGATATAGAGAAATATAAAAATATAGAAAGATATCGGGTATATAAATGTAGACAGATACAGATACAGGTACAGACCCCTTGCTGGATGCCCATATATTGGATACCTGATTCTCTTAACCAGCTCCAAAGATGCTATAGATAAGGCTCCTTTGCTACTATTCAACCTTTCTACTTAATTATTAAGGTAATTACACTTAACATTGCTTCTAATAGTTAAGTGCTTCCACTAAGCCCCACAATTCTGAAATCCTATTATCTCTATTGTTACTAGAAAACCCAGTTCTTTAATAGATTTTCCTACCATCACCTTGGCCTACAGAGGGCAACACCTAATGAACTTCTCAATAATGTGTGTACCTCTCCTTATTGACTTGGTAAATGGACTATCCTCCAGCCCTCTTATGGAATATAATCAGTTGGGGAGTTTGGGGTCCTGTAGAGTAGACCCATTCTAGCATGCTTACTTCTCTGATTATTTTACCTCTTCCTTCCAAGTCTGTCATAGCAGTTCTGGAATCATTTAGTATGTGCCTTCACTTTTATAAAGTCTCCAAGATTCATCTAAGCGGTGTATTAGAACAATCTGGATCCATTCCAGAACTTAAATCCTATGTCACAGGAAAGAGCCCCCAAATGAACAAACTCATAATTTAGGGGAAAATCTCAACATAGCCCAGCTGGGATTATTAACAAACTCCTCCATATCTACTTTTTTTTTTTTTTTTGATCCAGGCCTCTTAAAATCCTCATTCAGATTCTCAGACATATTCTCACATTTCCTGCTAGTAATGTTTGCTAGATCCTACAGCTTATTTAGCATATAATGCTCTTAAAAAACAACAACAACAACACAGGTCTAGAAATACTCCCTTTGAGTTCTGATAAGATTTGCCCCAAGTATGGGATTCTGAGAGTTCAAGTTTCTTAATTGCATATATCCAGGATCCTCATCCCAAATCGCACATCAGACCACAGTCGTTTTAGATCCCTGATTTACCTAGTCTACATAATAAGGTTCTTTGAAATTCTGCCACTTCTAAAATTAATATGCAGCTCTGTCTACTGTGCAAATGCTGGAAAGGGGTCTCTCGCAAGACTGCCAAGGAAGCCCCCTCACTCTCACACTGCCCAGGAAAACAGCTAAACTAAAATACCATGCATTATCTAATAACAGAATATGAGTGAAAATTAAAATGCTGATAACTGTTATTATTGGCACAGATGTAGGCAAAAGAAACTCATGTGCTTGCTGTTATAAATTACAAATTGAAAATGTAAATTGATATATTCACATTCTTTTGAATAGAAACATGGGACTAATTAATGTGATAGACCAGATTAATGTTACACAAATATTTATCCCCCCTTCCCCTCCAACCATAACTTTGATATTGGGCATAGCTAATGATTTGCTAGAGTCAATGAGAAGTTAGCAAATGTGAGATGAGCAGAGACTTCAAATGGGTGTGCTCCTATCTCTTGCCATAAGAAAAGCATGCCTAAGGCAGCGGCTGGAGCAAGGAGGATATAAGAGACGAGTCTCACCCAAGCCTCAGCTTACAGCAAAGTCCAGCCAAATGTGGCCTAGATCAGCTGAACAGCAACCAACTGGCAAACATATAAGTGAAAAATGAATGTCTTCTGTTACAGGCTACTCAATTCTGCAATGATTTGTTACACATCATTATTATGTAAATGAGCGATTAATATGACTTCTTAAGTGGAAGATGTACGTAACTCTATGACCTGGGAATTCCATTTCTATCTATCCTGGACAAATCCACGCACGTGTGTGTGTGTGAGGAGACTTGTAAAATGATGTTCCTGGTAGTATTGTTTGTTCTGCCTCACTTGACTCACCTGCAAGTTTAATGTTTTTCATGTCATATCGCCTTTTGAAACATGCGAGCCAGCAGCACTAGCTGAGAAGAGTTTGTCGTTTTTCTCACCCTGGGTAACGTGACCATAATTTCATTGGCTTTCAGCGTCACAACAATACTATCCACGACACTTTTTAAAACTTGATTGCCATCTCATAAATCCATAAATTCAGCTACATTTCAATTTTTTCTATAGCTTTATTACA
This sequence comes from Zalophus californianus, assembly GCF_009762305.2. Classification (NCBI taxonomy): domain Eukaryota; kingdom Metazoa; phylum Chordata; class Mammalia; order Carnivora; family Otariidae; genus Zalophus; species Zalophus californianus. Next base: position 55,848,478 of record NC_045600.1, on the reverse strand, counting down.
CACTATGCATGTTACTTTGGCACTTTCCAAAGTGGTCTCATGTACATTCAGTAAATATCCTCTTCCCTTTTCTGAATATTCCATGCTTTTGATTCATTAGCACTGAACTCCTGGCCAACAGCACTATAACTCATGCCTGAATGGAACTCATTGAACACACATATTTTCTTCATAAGGCACATCACAACTTTCTTACACTTGCGAACAATAGATAGCACTTCAGTACTATGCTTGTGAGCCGTTTTAAACAGCAAACTCACCAAAAATGTAAAAAAGAACAAAGATGTAAAAAATGTGGCACTAAATAAATTGCAAAAAGGCTAGTTACTTAAAGTATAAGAGCTGCAACAAGAAGTCTGAGCATCGCCTTGTTCAACCTCAGCTAGAAACCGGTGCACTGGGCAACTTGAATTTTCTGTGGCCCTGTGCAAGCCTGTGAATGACCACAAAAAGTGCCATGAGCATTGGTTTTGGCAATACAAATAAATTTTAGCTAGTGGGCAAATTTGCAAAGATATACCCCATGAAGAATGAGGATCAACTAAATTTAGTTTCAGTAAAATGCAAAAATACTCATGGGAAGGATCTTACCAAACATCAGGATAGTGTTTACATCTAGTAAAGGAGGAAGTGAAAAAGATGCTTGTGTGGATCTTAGTTTTATTTTTAACATTTTTATTTTTAATAGACAAGAGATTTTAACCAAATACTGCAAAATACTGATGCTCTATCATCTCTGGTAAGTATAATTACCTTTAAGTTTTGGAATATTTGAAGTGTTTTCTGACTTTATATACTTTTTATTCACAATACAAACTTTTATTTAAATAAGGAAAAAGGCTACTGTACAAATATTACTCTTCAGGTGCAGGCCACAGAGCCATGATTATAGATGCTTAGCTCTGTAAGGAAGTGCTTCTATAGATTTTTAGGTTTAGAGATGACACCATCTGGATACCTTGGCTTGAACCAGGCAACCACATCTGGTTCTAGTAGGTGGATCCTATCCAGTTGTTTGCCCAGGGTGATCCAATTGGGCTGCAGGTTGTGTGGTCATCCAAATAATTCAATCTTAAGAGTGCCAGAGGATAGTCTCTATCATGACATAGATTTCATCTGGTTCATGGCTGGTAGAATGAACCTCATCTACAATCACATCGCAATCCAGACCCTGGGTGAAGGCTTGGGGATTTCCTTTGACACCAACAAACCAATGTTCCTTCCAATCATTCAACCAGTAACCTGTACAGCCTGTCCAAATGATGTGCTGCAGTTGATCTATCTTCACCCAGATACATATTCTCTTACACATTCTCTTAGAAAGAAAAAAAAAGAGTTCTGGGAACTGGGAACTTGAGCTAGGCTATCCATCTTGGTACAGAGGGCAGATGCTGAAATATCAGCTAGTTGAAGCACAAATCTGGTAAATGAAGTCACAGAGGTACAGACCTCTATCGATTCCTGAAAGGGTCTCTCATCCCACATTTAGAAACCATTCAGTTATAGTTTTCAAAGAATATTTTGACTGTGGGCTACTAATATTTTCAGTGTTCAGTTCATTTAAAAACTTAAATCCATTAAAGTATTCTGAGAAATCACACAAGAAAGCTCTAATTATTGATACCATGCTCTTCACACATATCTCCTACAATCTGGACCAACTCTGAAATGGTGACCTCTACTTATTATAAAACATTGATTTACTTCTTTTATGGATATTCCATCCAAATACAATGCCAGCTGTTTTCCTGGTCAGGAGGTAATCTGGAATTACTGGTTGAATATTGGCTGAGGAACAGGATATATTTAGTTACTGCTTTTCCACACAGATCACTGTTTTACCTTACTATGGAATCTCCCAGGAACAATAGCTATTTTTGATCTTTCATATTGATCCTTCCTAGACCTTAACAACTGTGGCTAGAAATGATATTTATATCCCAGTCTGCACAAGCTCAAAAATTATGACATGATCATTGTCAGTACTCAGAAACTGCATCATACTACTATGCAGAATCAGATTTGCCAGGAACATCAATTAGATAGAGTAGGTAAAAATTCTAGAAGTGTAAAACAGATTCTTAATCTCTTCCTTATTTCTTAAAAGTTGTATATTAACCATATTTTGCCTAATTTGTGTAAGGGTGTCCTCTTATAAGTTACAGATCAATACAGAGTCATCTACATGCAAATCATTGTGTATAGATAATGGTATAGTAAAGAATTTGGCTTTACTTAAGGAAAAGTCAGAAAATAAGAAAACCTTTTCTTCTGACTTTTGGGAGGTAAACTCTAAAACCTTGGTTTTCTCCAGTGATAAGAGTACATTTTTTTCTTCATGCTGGTCCCCTCAGAGCACACCTGATATTTTATGCTAATGAGATGACTGAAGGTGAGGCTGGCCAATGTGATAGTTTTAGGATGGAAGCTGGACATACTGAAATAACCAACTATATGATTTAAGTTGGGGGCTCTGGATTATGTGATATCACCTTGTCTCTGGGAGGTGAGGGAGGCTAGAGATTGAGTTCTACTATGTGGACAATTAATCAATCAATCATGCCTCAATAATGAAGTCCCAATAAAAACTTTGGACACTGAAGTTCAGTGAGCTTCCTGGACTGACAATACTGTGTGTGTTATCACTTATCAATATCAAAAGTAATGTATCTTGAGGATAAAAAATGCTTTGTGTTTGGAAATTTTCTAGACTCTGAGCTATCCATCTCTTTTCTTAGCTGATTTTAATATACCCTTTTCCTATAATAAATAAGACCATAATACAATCATTTACATTGAGTTCTGTCTTTCTAGTGAATTATTAAAACTGAGTATGGTTTAGAAATCCTCCAAATTTCTGTCTTGGGCAAACTTGGCAGTCTGGAGGACTATGCCCTTAAGTTCAAAGTCTGGCTAACTCAGGGTAATAATAGAAAACATATATATTTTCTAAAAGTAGATATAATCTGAAAATAAAACTAAAAATTTATTTTCTAACAATTGGCAGAGAGGGGCTATATATCAAGTATTCCAAAACCAAAATAAATCTTGTTATATATTTTTAAATATGTGATAGGTCTAAAAATACTATAGTCTATTACAATACGATAGCTTACTTGTATTCCTTGGTATGTATTTCCCAAAAGCATACCCAGAATTGTTATAAAATAATATTGCCCAAAGTGATGTACTCTTTAGATGGATACTTGTTGGAAGAGGTCATCCAGAGGACTGCCAGTTGACCTCTGAGCTGGACCCGAGCAATCAGAAGCTTCTCACCCCCACCCCTATTCCCGGATTGTACATTCTGCCCACTGTTCCCACACTAGGAGCTGCTTTAAGGACATCACCTTAAGAGAGTAAGGTATTTTTGAGACCATCTTCACTGAATATGTGACTGAACTCAGTTGAGGTTTCTATGTAAACGTTTTTAAGATTCTGGCCTATGAGTGCAGAGATCTACTCTTCCTGTAGCCACCCAAGACCAGCCTCCTATGTAAGTTCCTTTGCTTATTAACCCTGTCACCCACCAATCTGGAGCACTTTACCTCTTTCTTCAGTCTCTCCTTGCACTCTGTGAACAAGGGTCTATTTCAGATTTTGCCTCAGAAGCCCCTAGGGTTATGAACCAACAACAATTTATGCAGATTCTCTTTAGGTTCAGCTGATACTGGATTACCCCTGGACCTAAAAATCTTTCTGAACAAAACCAATCAGCAATGTTGAATGGAAAAGAACTTTAGAGTGTTAATTGTTTATCCTTTATAAACTGGAACAGAGTCAAACAATTATGTAAAAAGAATCAAGACTTTCTGTGATTGTGCCCTCAGCTCACCTAAGACTAAAAGAAGAAACAACTTGTACTGTGGTACCCATGTTTGTGAGGCAGCTGTCTTCCATTAAAAACACTGCCACTGGGTAGGGGAATCCTCCAGCAAAACACAGGCAATTTTATTCTAGTTATTATAGCAATAAATGTATAAGTGGGCACTTTGTTCTCTCCCACCCTCTCGCAATTATGGAACTGCTCAATCCATCAGAGCGATTCTTTATTACATGCACATTCCAAGGGCAAGTGTCTTTTACTGAATAACAGTAGCCAATGACTACTGAGCACCTAGTGAGTGTTTGCCAAGAACTTTAAAGTGCTTCATGTTGGGGCACCTGGGTGGCTCAGTCGGGAAGGCTCAGGTCATGATCCCAGGGTCCTGGGATCTAGCCCATGCATCTGGCTCCCTGATCAGTGGGGAGCCTGCTTCTCCCTCTCCCTCTGCTGCTCCCCTTGCTTGTGCTCTCTCTCTCTTTCTTTGTCAAATAAATAAATAAAATCTTTGGGGAAAAAAAAGCAAAATAAATACCATGAAAGTAACCTACTTTTAGCTTATTTGTTGACGTGTATGTGTCTGTTCAACTAGTAATATAGAATAACTTTAGGTATCCATTAGTGAGTATGATTTTGAACTCACTAACAATCAAAATCCTAGCTAATAGAAACAATATTCATGTTACATAAACTTTATATATCATATCTGTCTTTCTGTATTCTGAAATATATTCTAGATGAAGCCATACTTACAAAGAATAGAACACTGTGACAGCAACTACTCATTCTCTACTAATCATTTTGCCCAATAAAAAATTAAAAATACCCCCCCCGATTTTTAGCTGGATACATCACTACCCAGGATAAATGCTGTATTTTCTATTCCCTTTGCTCTAGGTATGCTTGTGTGATAGAGGCTTTCTTAATGATAGCTTTGCAAGAATAAAATAGCTACTTCACCACACAAAGATACAAGCCTACAGTCAAAGATGAGAATACTATGCTGCCACCACACCCAAGCCATTTTTATCAGATGACCCCCCAAAATCTGCTACTGTTTGTGGAAGAAGAAGGACTGGGATGGAGGGGAAGAAATAAATCACAATCAATAAGAAAAGATCACTGTCTTCAGACTCAAACACTACATCTGGGCAAGATCTCTAGCTTTGACTATATGCACATCATCCTAAAACTAAGTTTTCAGAAGATCACTTTGACAGAAAACCAATCTTGCCTTGCAAAAGACAGTAATTGTTAACTTGTAGAGTTACCAAGAATAACAGCCCTTCCCTGTAACACCTCCACACACAAACAAACTGCACCTCCAGGATGGCTACAAAAATCGTATAGTCCCTGAGAAAAGCATTCTTGACAACATTCACTTAAGATATGAGCATGGAAGGCGGGGTGGGAGGGATGGGGTGGCTGCGTGATAGACGTTGGGGAGGGTATGTGCTATGGCGAGTGCTGTGAATTGTGCAAGACTGTTGAATCACAGATCGATACCTCTGAAACAAATAATGCAATATATGTTAAGAAAAAAAAGAAGAAGAAGATAGCAGGAGGGGAAGAATGAAGGGGGTGGAATCGGAGGGGGAGATGAACTATGAGAGACGATGGACTCTGAAAAAGAAACTGAGGGTTTTAGAGTGGAGGGGGGTGGGAGGATGGGTCAGCCTGGTGATGGGTACTAAAGAGGGCACGTTCTGCGTGGAGCACTGGGTGTTATGCACAAACAATGAATCATGGAACACTACATCCAAAACTAATGATGTAATGTATGGTGATTAACATAACAATAAAAAATTTAAAAAAAAGATATGAACATGGAAGAAAATAGTCAAAGAAGAACCTCCCAGAGAGCTATGGGTTTCCAAGTAGCTAACCAAACAACTTGTATTTTATCCTCACATACAGCTAAGATTTGGTCATTGCTATAGATCTATAATTACTATGTGTTCTTCATTCTCCTTTTCTGCAAATAAGTATCTCATGATTATTTTGTGTATGTGCTGAGATGTAAAAATATGGTCCGCAGGCCAAATCTGGTTTGCTACCTGGTTCCGCAAGTAAAGTCTTATTGGAACATAACATGCACATTCATTTTTGTCTCTGGTTGTTTTCACCCTTCAGTGGCAATTAAATAGTTGTAACAGAGAGAGTATGGCCAGAAAGCTGAAAATATATACCATCTGGCCTTTTACAAATGAAGTTTACTGACCCCTGGTCTATATCATATTTTTATATTGAGCATGCTAAGAGCAAATGACTTGTTCCTAAACTAATAACTATATTAGATTTAAGGCAACAGATTACACATCTACCAGAGATCACGGATACAGTAAGCAGATGGAACTTTGTTTGCCTTAGAGAAGGATGCCTTCGAGAAGGAAGGAAGTGCATGGAGAGTTGGGTATTCAAAGAAACAGATTGTGTCATAGAAAACATCCACTCTATTTTTCCAACTGAAAGCAGAAACTTTCACATATATCAAAAATGCATGTTGTTAGCCCCATGTAAAATAGTTTTCTCAAAAAACAAATAATCCAGTCAAGAAATGAGCAAAAGACACGAACAGACTCTTCTCCAAATAAGACATACAAATGGCCAACAGGCACATGAAAAAATGCCCCGCATCACTTGCCATCAGGGAAATACAAATCAAAACCACAATGAGATACCACCTTACACCAGCTAGAATGGCTAAAATTAACAAGACGGGGAACAACAAATGTTGACGAGGATGCGGAGAAAGGGGAACCCTCTTACACTGTTGGTGAGAATGCAAGATGGTACAGCCACTCTGGAAACCAATATGGAGGTTCCTCAGGAAGTTAAAAATAGAGTTACCCTACAATACAGAAATTCCACTACTGGATATTCACTACAGATGTGGTGAAAAGAAGGGGTATCTGCACCCCCAATGTTCATAGCAGCACTGTCCACAATAGCCAAAGTGAGGAAGGAGGTGAGATGTCCTTCAACAGATGATAGATAAAGAAGATGTGGTTCATATATACAATGGAATATTACTCAGCCATCAGAAAGGATGAATACCTACTATTTACATTGACATGTTTGGAGCTGGAGGGTAGTATGCTAAGTGAAATAAGTCACTCATAGAAGGACAATTATCATATGGTTTCACTAATATGTGAAATATAAGAAATAGCACAGAGGATCATAGGGGATGGGAAGGAAAAGTGAATGGGAAAAAAACAGAGAGGAAGACAAACCATGAGAGACTCTGGACAGCAGGAAACAAACCAAGGCCTACAGAAGGGAGGTGGTTGGGGTGATGGAGTAACTGCGTGATGGGCATTAAGGAGGGCACATGATGTGATGAGCACTGGGTGTTATAAGCAACTAATGAATCATTGAACACTACATCAAAAACTAATGATGTACTATATGTCAGCTAATTGAATTTAAATTAAAAAAAAACAAAAAAAGAAGTTGATACTACTGAAAAAAAATTTTTAAAGAAAAAAATAGTTTTCTTTAATTGTCCTTTTAAATAATGACATCTACTTATATTGTAAATTTAGTCTTATGAGATTTTTAATTTGGTCAATTATAAAGATATTGTTCAAGTTGTTTATTCATTATGTCATTATCACACTGTGCATTCATTTCTACCAAGAGAAATGATCATGCCACCTAGTGATGTTCTGTTTTCTCAAAAATTGGTTTCTCTCATAAATGTACTAAATTATGTAAATTATAAAGTTTCTCTTTTTTCAAATTGACTGCTTGCAGGTTGTGACACATGTATGCTTCAACTTAGAAAACATATATATCATTTTTGTAAATATCTTACTAGATCCTTAGTTCCATTTCACTGCAATCTTGTTTTGCTCTGCTTTTAATTTATAGTACAAGTATGTAGCATTATATGCTACTTGATATCTCTTCTAGAACAAGCAGATAGGAAAATATATAATCACTCAAAAATGAAACACTATCTCATTTAATCCTAAATATGACTTTTTAAATTCACTATTTACATTTTACAGGGAAAAGACAAATTACAGGCAAAGACAACCAAAAAGTAAGTAAGAACCTAAAATTTAAACATATATTTAACTCCATACTTTTTCCACTTTATCATGTTGTTTCCCTTTGGACTCAAGGTAAGAGTAGAACAATATTATTCTAAAGTCTAGATCAAATTAAGTTAAAGGTTGAAACAGGCCTGAGGATAAGTCCTAAAACCTTGACTTGACAGTCTCATTTTTATGTCTGAGGATGTTAAAGAGGTTAGTATGTGTATCAGTAGCTCTAAAAACCTTTAAGAAAACTATGACTTTGGTATAGAATTGGCATATTTAAAAAAATTGCAAACCAGGGACACCTGGGTGGCTCATTCAGTTGAGCATGGACTCTTGGTTTTAGCTCAGGTCATGATCTCATGGGTCGTGGGATCGATCCCCAGGTTGGGCTCCATGCTCAGCAAGGAGTCTGCTTGGAGATCTCATTCTCCCTCTGCCCCTCCCCCTGATCACGTGCACACATGCACACACACACACACACACACACACTCTCTCTCTCTCTCTCTCAAATAAATAAATATTTAAAAAAATGCTAACCACTCCAAAAGTTCATGACATGTAACAATTTTTAATATTGCTGGAAGCTGTTGAAATAAATGAATCATTAGGCTAATATGACATAGGAGCCCACAGCTGGAGAGCAAGCCTGGCCTACCATGCACTATCTAGCTTTCCATCCAGTCCTCTTGCTCTCTCTGGTTTTCATGGTATCAGTAACTCATGAAAATAAAAATAAAATCTTATGTTTATATGCTAAAAGAGGACACTTAATAAAGTCTTGCATATAAAGTTAAGAGGTCTAAAAAATGATTCTTATCTAGAAGAAAATTTTGAGTAAAGAATAGAATAGCAAATTCTGAAAAGGTCCAGATCTATGACATTCAAAATTATTATATGTATTTACTCAATACAAACAGTTCATGGAGTGATAACACCAGGGCAAAGTTTGCTCAATGATAGAGATAGAACTTCAGTGAAATTTGAAAAATCAGGTAACTTACATTTGAAGTTATATAGTCTGAGGAAACAGAGGACTATTTCAGAGCTCTGTATGTGTGAAAGTACAAGAGAAGAGACACAGCATTAGTATTTCTTCCTGAGGAGCTGGGGAAAGGGCATGACTTAGAAAGGAAGGGTTGTGAGCAGAAACAAGTGTTCAACACTGAAAAAATCCACCTGGTTTTATAACAAAATGTCTACAGAAGGGGAGCATCCTGGTTAAATGCAACAATGCATATACTGATTCTTATATGGTGGCAACGTGGGATGTTTGAGCCATGACTACTCTACGATACCATTAATCTCAATTCACAATAACAAAGAAAAATCTCCTTCTTCCATCCAGACAGTCTATTAGAAAATTTGCATCATGGTACATTTATTTTAACATGATTTTGCAATTATGTGTGTGCTTAAGTGTAATTCACAAATGTGAGGTCTTAAAAAAGATTATAAGTGATTTTGCTTATGAATGTCAGGATTCTACTCAGATTTCTTTGGGCAAAGCCACTTAAATTGAAATGATCCTTAGCCAACTGACATCTTCTCCATAACCAGTCTTCAAATTGTTTCATTTTAACACTATACCTAAAATCCAGCTGGCTCACACTCAATTATAATAAAAATCCAAAGTGTTGCTAAGTGACTAGGGAATAGAATATGAAATTCTGACAAGAAATATTCCCTCACCCTTGATTGAGGAGAGTAGTGCACAGATGGTCAAGGTGATGCACATTCTTGGGCCCGATAAAGACTAATTTCTTCTCAATTCCTACATAGAAATAATGCTTAATATTAAAAAATAATAAGTGTCATCTTTAATCTCTGATTTAAAGTGCGCATTAACTCCTACTATAATTTAGGTTTTTAAGTGACGCATTCATCCTTGCCGCTAGTTTAGATTACTGCATGAACTTCCAATTCTACTACAAACAGAAGTTTCTGGAGCAGTTATAGTCCTTTCAGAGGACAAGAACACTGAGGTCACATCACATCAGTACTTCCTGCCCTGCACTGATACCCATCAAATTCTGAAAATAATTTAAGGTTTCGGTCCTTAGCCTTAGGGCACAAATCTCGAAAGAATCTAGCAATTTCAGAAACCTTATCATGTTCGACACCACATTACTCATAGCAACTATTTTCAACAAGCAGTCCGTAGTATTGATCCTAAAACTGAAATGGATGAGATTTTAGGTCAGAATACGTCTTTCAAATCAATGAAATCATGGAAATTAGTTTGAAAACTTCTATCAGGACATTAGAACATTTTCAAAGAAACTGGCAACAATTTAGCAGGTTCATTCTTTCATTCATTTATAAAAACACCCCTTTTCAAGCCATAACTTTATTCAGTTCCCTCTCCCATTTCTAACAAGAGTTATTTCAGGTTCTCCAAAGCCCCTCCCCCATTCATGCAGCTTACTTCTCCCTGTCTTTACATCATACCTGACTAGACAATCCTAAAGTCAGAAACACCCTCTGCTTGTGGCCGTCATCACACCCAATCATGTTTACATCCAAGTGTTTCTCAAGATTCACATTTGCAAATAATGACTGTTTAAAAACAGTTCAGGGGCGCCTGAATCTGTGGAGTGGCTCAGATGGTTAAGCGTCTGCCTTTGGCTCAGGTCATGATCCCGGGTCCTGGGATTGAGCCCGCATCAGGCTCCCTGCTCAGCAGAGAGTCTGCTTCTCCCTCTCCCTCTACTGTTCCTCCTGCTTGTGCTCTCTAACTCTCTCTATCAAATAAATAAATAAAATCTTTTAAATAAAATAAAATAAAAATAAAAACAGTTCAAACAGCAAAGCTATTTATTAAATATATTAACTCCATTTCTCTGTCTCTGTCTCCATCTCTTTCTCTCTTTTTCCTCTCTTTTTTGCCAACAGAACATGAAAAGGGACGCCGGTAGCCATCATGGCCACTGGCGGCTATCTTTTAAGTGTAACGTGAAGTTAGACTTAGGCTTAAACCAAAAATAAGGGCAGCAAGCAAACAGAGAGAAAGAATCTTGAAGAGATGGCTACCTGGACCTCAGAGTCATTAGCCTGGACAATAGGTATCCAACATCAGCCCATGAGGCCATGTGTTTCCTACCAAACTGATCCCATCTCAGAGAGTGGATTTTGCTTAATTGTAAGCAATATCCTGAGCTATCACTAGAAAAGGTGTGCTGGGGTGGCTCTTGGAAAGTTTTACTCATTCTTAAAGACAAAAAATGTAGAAAAAGACCTTGTCTGCTTCTATCAATGAGAATACTCTCAAAGAAACAGAACTACACCTATTCTTCATTTCTTTAAAATGGGGGAACAAAACTCTCAACAAACTAGATATAGAAGGGAAGTTCTTCAATCTGATAAAAATACCTACAAAAATCCTGTACATCATACTTAATGGTACAATAATGAATGGTGTCTTCCTAAGATTGAGAACAAGGCAAGGATATCAACTTTCACCATTTTCATTCCTTCTGCATTTTACTGAATATTCTATCCAAGACAATCAGGAGAAAAAAGAAATATAGATATCTTTTTAAAAAGTTATATAGGTTGTAAAAGAAGGATTAAAATAGTTTTTATTCGCAAATGACATGTCTCTGTATTTAGAAAATCCAAAGAAATATCTGTCTAGAAATACACACACTAGAAGTAATAAACAAGCTGAGCAAGGTTGCAGGATACTGGTCAATATATAGAAGAAGTGAAAGTTTATACAATGAAATACAATATAAAAAAGATCTAAAGGAAAGGAGGATCATTTTTGTGTTCATAGATTGAAAGACTCAATATTATTAAGATGGCAATTCGCCCCAAAAAGATTTAATGCAGTTCCTACCAGAATAGTTGCAGATGTTTTTATTGAAATTCATAGTCTGATACTAAAATGTACATGGAAAGGTGGAGGACCCAGAAAAGTTAAAATAATCCTGAAATATAACAAAATTAGAGGGCTTGCCTTCTTGATTTAAAACTTATTACAAAACTATAGTAATCAAGATACTATGGTACTGACATAAGGATAGATATATAGATCAGTGGAACAGAATTGACCTTCCTAAAATAACTCTTACTTTTCTTGTTAATTGATTTTGGCAAAATTTCCAAGATAATTCATTGGAGTAGGGATACTGTTTTCAACAATAGAACATTTCCCTCCCTCTACTGGTTTGGAAGTTGTCTCTAGTTTTTATCTCTGGGATAGCTCTAGATATTTTACTACACTTACTAGAAATAGAGACTGCTAGATTTCTAACCAATATTCATACTTTTAGTCTCTTGTTCCAAAAGAATCTTGATTTAATTGAAGACTGTTTGAAAACCCCACTCTTCAATTTTCTGTGAAATTTCAGCAAATTTGATTAGGTTTAAAGAGAATATAGGTAGAAATTTGGGGTTGAGGCTTCCTTTAAAGAGAGGTCAGAATTAACTGGAAGGCCATTTGCCTTTGACACTTCTTACTACCTTATTTTGTTGTCTTGATACTTGGCAAGTAGCCATGATGGGAAAAGGTTTGGTCACTGACTTTCAACCAAATGCAAAAGATAACAGGACAGAGAGTCTGGATTTCTGATAACAGTAAGAAGCAGCCATCTCTGCCTTGGACTTTCTACCTCTTGTCTTATTTTATGTGATAGAAAATATACCCCTAACCTGCTTAAAACATTTATTTTAGATCTCTGTCACAAAAGGCCAAATACAATTCTTAATAATATATTAAGCAGATCTATTCATCAAATCCATTAACCTCTCTGTCATATTTTACATTTTATTTTCTATCTCGTCTGCATACTACGGAGATTCTTCCAGTAGTTCTTCTAGTTTACAATTGTTTTCATATGTACATGATCTATCAATTAACCCATCATTGTGTTGTACTTAATTTGTTTCTAAATTTTTACTTTTAAAAGTTTTGTTCTGTTCTTTTTCAAATTTGCCTCGTGGTTTGAAGATATATTTGCTTATTGCTCACTCTTCTTAGGTTTACCTCTCAATTTTCTGAACATTTCATGTGATATATATATCTGATAACTCTATTTTCTTTCTTCCATTTTTATTGAGATATAATTGATATACAATTTTGTATTAGTTGAAAGTACATGACATAATGATTTGATAAATGTATATATTGTAAAATTATTGCCACAATGAGTTTAGTTAATATCCATCACTCACATAGCTACTAAATTCTTTTTCTTGCGATAAGATCTTTCAAGATCTACTCTACAAGCAACTTTCGAATACATAATACAGTACTGTTAATCATATTCATTATGCTGTACATGGTATCCCCAAAACATACTGATCTTAACACCATACATTTGTATCTTTTGACCACCTTCAGTCATTTCATCTAACCCCTGCCCTTGCCTCTGGCAAATACTAATCTGCTTTGTTTCTGTGAGTTTGGTATTTTTGTATTCCACATATAAGTGAGATGACACAATACTTAATGTCCATGGAAACAATCATCCATGCTGTTGCAAATGGCACCATCTGTGTTCATCAGGGAGAGTGGTCTGTAATTTTCTTCTTTTGTGTGTGTGAAGAAAATAATGAAGTCAGAGTGGACATAAATGAAATAGAGTCCAAAATTACAATGTTCCTAAGGAGGATGAAGTGATACTGAGTCGAGCAGCATCAGCCCCAGGGAAGCAGCTGCAGAAACCTGTCTCAAGTGTTTTCTTTCTGGCAAGAGGTCAAACATCAGAATATTGTAATCAGCTAGTTCACTAATGTGGTGATCAAAAGAAAGACAAAATGGGCCATGTAATTATAGGCATTCCTTTAGGTAATGGTTTTCAAAGTGTGGGCCCTAGAATAACAGCATCAGCATCAGTTTGGAACATTAGAAATGCAAATTCTTGAGCCCTGGCACAGACTTACCAAACTGAAACTCTGGGGAAGGGACTCAGCAATCTAGCTGTTTGGGTGACGGCAATACATGCTAAATTTGAGAAACACTGTCCCAGGGATTTCTCAAATCTTTTCCGAAAAGGAATAGGCATCTGGAAAAAAGACTGGATTTTCAGCAACTAAGCAGAATGATAGCCTTGAAGGAAAGTCAGTGAAACCTTGCATTAAAGTAGTAGACTGGTAAGGTGAGGGTATATGAGTTATATAAATTAATATGACTTCATTTTAATCCATTTCCAATAAGTCATGATGATATCTCGGTGGCAGAAAGTTACCGAATTTTTTTGGCAATTTAGGAAATTATCTACTAAAATTCCTTTTTAAAATACAAAGCAATTATTTTTAAAATGTATTATTGTGTGTGTGATTAAAAGTTCAAAATGAGTCAAAACAGACTCCTGAAGTCTAGTTTTACATTTCTACAAATGAATTCAGCATCTCCTCAAAATTATTTAAGCTATATTTCTGCAAACAAAAATGTAGGCATAATAAAACATGGCAGCTTGGTCATTAACTATTTGTTCTCTCACTCTAATTGCTATTCAGAATAAAAGTAACATCTACCAATAAATGCATGATTTTTTTTATTATGTTCAGTTAGACAGCATATAGTACATCATAAGTTTTTGTTGTAGTGTTCAACGATTCATTAGTTGCGTATACATAAATGCATGATTTTAAACAGCTTCACAGATTAGCATTGTGTTCGCCGGTCACGTGGGACATCTTAACAGTACATGCTAGAAATACATGACTAAGGGCTGCCTGGCTGGCTCAGTCCATAGAGCATGCGACTCTTGATCTTGGGGTTTTGAAATCAAGCCCTACATTGGACAGAAAACTTACTTGAAAGAAAAAATACATAGCTAAGTTTGAGAGGATATCTAAAAGTTATGTCTTTACAAATGGTTAGGATGTAAAATTTGATGCTAACACAGTAAAATCAGAGTCAGTTGTGTGGTTTTATTACACTTGGCACGTTATCTCAGCTGTACACATCTCATATCTTGAAGCTACATTCAGATAAAATAGTGGTTACATCTCTCTTCTGTGTACCAACCAACAGATAAGCCAGCTAGAAACCTTTCATCTTCTCCATTTCCATCCTTTCTTCAGTGTGATATCTTTCTTAAGATTATTTATTTCAGAGAGAGACAGAGAGCACGCACCTGCGGTGGGGAGAGTGAGGGGAGGGGCAGAGGGAGAGGGCTAGGAATTTTTTTTTTTTTAAGATTGTATTTATTTATTTGAGAGAGAGAGAGTAAGTGAGAGAGAAAGAGCACAAACTGGGGGGAGGGGCAGAGGGAGAAGCAAGCTCCCCGCTGAGCAGGGAGCCCAATGTGGGGCTGGATCCCAGGACCCTGAGATCATGACCTGAGCCCAAGGCAGACGCTTAGATGGCTGAGCCACCCAGACAGTCATAGTAATCGCTTTTCTAAAAAATCAAATAGAATATTTGTGCAAGGCCATTTTTTATTATATTCTTTTAAGATGTAATTCCACCAAGCATTAGTGAAACCTTGTATACTGCATGCATCAAAAACGGGCCATCATAATTATTTTGAATCTTACATGCTGACTTCAAATCTCGGATTAGTAACAAGGTAATAGTTTAGATTGTCATCAATACATAAAAGGACAGAATTACAAAAACAATGACAAAGCAGCACATTCCATGGGATTCTCCTATAATTAGCCATTTTTATCATCCAATCTCATAATGCATGAATACTCATAGCTTGTTTTGCTAAGTTGTCTGGAAAGACGTAATTCACTTGTAGACAGTACAGTGGGAAAAGGCGCATGAAAATGATACATCAAAGACTAATTCAATAATTCCATTAATTCACTAAAATATGCCTATGGTAATTTATCATAAACAAAATGAGGATAACACCAGTGAAGACAAAACAAGATGAAGATCATTCCTTGCTTTTTCATTACATTCATTGTCTATTTGTGTTGGTTATACCTGCAAGTTCTTTTGGTATTCTCTAACATCATGAAATGCAGTAAAATAGCTGTAGAATTCTGCATGCAACACAGTGCCAGATAGCGCCACTTAACGTCTCTGGAACATGTATTATCTGACTGGTTATATTTGCAGGTCATCTTGGAGCCTCGGATGTATCTGAAGAATAAATGAACATTCAAAGACCATGCTGCAAAACATTTTTTGTTTTGTCTTCTGCCTCATACAAGGGAAGGCTATGTAGAAACTTAATATGGCACGTAAGGAATGTTAAAATAATGTCCTGATTGCTGAATTCATATTATCCTCTCACGAGGGAGCCATCAGCCTCATAGATTAAATAAAAATAAATAAGAGAAAGAACCCATTCTTGTGGTTGCCAGCTGAAAATAAATTAAATGCTGCTTCTTTTTTAACTATGTTCAATTGTCCTTGTCCATAGGGACCAGCTTTGGAGATATAAAAGAATATATTTAGTTCTTGATGAAAGAATAATAATTTGGTAATTTCTCCTAGGAAAAATGCATTAAAGCTGTGGTTATACAAAACCATTTTCCTGTCCATGAAATTTTCAGATTTAAGACTCTAAAATGCTTTGGAAAACATTATCTTTACACCCCAGTGGCACAATGTTTTAAATTAGTCATTTAGAAAAAGGAAACAAAAATTTGAAGCATACATATGCTAACAGGCTTTTCTGAGCTCCCAGAAGTCAACAGGAGAACTGAAACCATGTGTATGGATAGCTAGGTGATCTTTCTAGCATAACACGTTTTTCAGTCAGAAATAATTTTGAGGAAGAAATAAGAAAGGTGAATTTGTACCTTTGAAAGTATAAAATAAACTTTATAATTAAAAATAATAAATCAGATGATCAATTTTTAGTCTCGTTATACTAAATGAACTATTCTGGATTTTTTTCATTATGGTTATGTTTGTTTGTTTGCTTTAAAATAAACAAGTGGGCAATTGTGCCACTGTTGACCTCATAAGGAGTTTCTGGTGAGAAGAAATAAAAAGGAGGGCTAGAAGGAGCAATTTTTACTTTGAAAACATGCTGAGTATCATTATATAAGTCCAACTATATAATCCACATAATCAAAATTTGTATTAAAATTTTACATTACTTTCAATGTCAGATTCTCATTACAAAACTATTGGGAAAAGATATAAGTAGTCATCAAAATATAGTATGAACCTCTGTTCTTAAACAATGTTTCCAGATCTTGAATAAAATGAACCTAGCTTTTTTCTTTTTTTAATTTTTATTTGTACTCTATAAGGTCTGCATTATGAATCTTCACATTTAATTGCAAAATTTACATGTTTTCATGTACACATACAATTCAGTGTGTACCCATGGATTTGTTACTGTAAAGAGTTCATCTCTTTGTGCTGTTCCCCTATATTTAATATACAGCAAGGTTAACAAATGCTCAATTTGAACACGGGGTTGGATATTATCGCTTGTACTCCCAAATAAAATTACCTGACCTGTTACTCAGACTTATACACATTCAGAGGATACTCACATGCCTTCCTGAGGAAGGTAAACTAACTCCAAACCCTTCTCTTTCCAACGTGCTGGATGAACTTTCATGTGGTTTGTTAAAAGGTCCTGTCCCTTCATTCGCTTCCACTTTGGAACTGCTTCCAACTTTGAGAACCAGCAAGCTGTGTATTCTTCACATACTTTATAATAAATACTACTAATAAGAATTTGCTACATACTCTACATATTTCATCTCAAAGCATGACAGTGACCCTGCACTGTAGTTATTAGGGTTCTCAATTAAAAACACAATGAAACCAAAACTCAGGGAGTTAAAAGTGGGCTGATCAACATCAGGTAACTTCTCAATAGCACATAAGTATGTTAATCTAATACCATCTGAAAGCAAATTGCTTTCATGTCCCTGCAAATAAGTATTTGGCTTCACCCAAAGTCAATGCTCTGATCATTGCCATGAACTCTAATTTCCTGTAATTTGTCTAAATTACAATTGCTCTACCCATAAAACTACCTCAATTTCACTGTCGAATATGTAATACCCATGGATTTCAATATAGATAGGAACATAAACAAACGCTGGTTATTTTGACTTCGTAGTTTTAATATTTCTCAGTTTATATGACCCTTTAAAAAAACCTAATCAAATTCCAAATTATGTCATATGACCACACTATGTTTCAGAAATTCCACTCACAGGTTTATACTAAACAGAATGAAAGTATTTCCACAAAAAAATTTGTACAAGAACAATTATATAAGCTTTCTTTGTAATGAGCAAAAACTGAAACAACTCAAAACATCTATAGAGAGAAATATGATTAAACAGTGGGTGTTATCAACTAATAGGATGATATTCCACAAATAAAAAGAGACAATTGCTGATATAGCAACAATGTGGATAAATCTCAAAACATCAAGTTGACCAATATAAGTCAGTACATGTACATGAAAAGTGCATAGCATGATTTCAGCTATATATGCAATTTGAGAAAATTCATTGTTCTGACAATCATTGCTTGGGTCCTAGAGCGTGCTACTGACTAGAAAGAAGCATGAGGGAATGTCACGGTAAGAGAAATGTTCCGTATCTTGATCTTTGGAACATGGCTACATGAGTGTTTACGTTTGTAAAAGCTAATCAAATTAGGCACTTAAAGTCTACAAATTTATTTTGGAATTATAACTCAATACAAAATTTTACCTTATTTTAGTAAGCAATTAATGTTACTAAACATTAATTTCCCTAACATCCATCTCTAATATTTTCATAAATCAAGAAAAAGTTAAAATCTGTAGTGAGTTTGAGGATCAGTTATCTATATGACTTAATAAAATAAGCTGAGAATTTTATGATAATTGCGATAATCAGGTACTGAAAAAAATTTCAAAGTGACAAAAAAGTTGTGTTAAATCTTTCTGTACTTCACACTCAGATTCTAGGCAGTTATATTGACTCTTGAAGCTACTTCTGCTACTAATTCTTTTGAGTGAACGCCCTGGAGCTGATCACAGAGTTTATTGATCCCTGGCTCAGTTCTGAGAGGCAAATAAGAGAAGCTTCTTAGTAGGGCAAATATTTTGACATTACTTACCAAGTGCATCATGGTGTATCTTACCTTAGAATCTGTGAATTACTGTTTTTCCAAGTGAAAACGAAGTCACTCAGCAGAAACCTTTCCAGAGGAATAGTATCACAAAAAGGTTTTTTTTTTTTTTTTTTTTTTGAGATTGTTGATAGTCTTCAACAGGGGAAGTTAACATGGAGTGAATAATTCACTAGATTATTTCTATTTGAAACAGAGATAAAATAAACTATTACACAACTGAACAGGAATTACCTGCCCTCAATGATCCACTGAAAACATATTTGGTCCATAGCTTGTAAAATGTTTTATGATATATACAGATGGAGAAATAAAGAGTTTTCTGTTATATCATCAAGATGCCATCTTCAAAAAGACCAGGTTACATTTAATACAAGTTACTAGGAAACATTTCAGCATCAAAATTTTTGTTTTTCTTCCTTACTTGAAATTGAATAAACCTGAATAATTCAATTTATCTTGTTTAATTGATTACATTAGCAAAAATGGATATAACTACTGTTAGAATTTGTAAGATCTCAGAAGTGGCATTCCTGTTATTAAATTGCTTTTCAGAGAATATTGTTCCTACCATATTTTGTTCTCTCACTGTTTCATGATAATAGGGTATTGTAGGGTATAATAGCTGGGGTTTAAAGAAATTGTGTGTATACACACACACACACACACACAACGCGTGTACGTGCGCATACACGCACACACACACACACACCATGGGGGAATGAAGAATAAAGGATTCTTCTTGCGCAGTCACTATGCAGATTTTATAAAAATCTAGAATGGTCCAATAAATAAGTAAGCTCCAGGTAATCTTATTTATTAAAGCTTTTATACTCTGCAGGTGATAACTAATTTATTTTTTTTAAAGATTTTATTTATTTATTTGAGAGAGAGAATGAGAGATAGAGAGCACGAGAGGGAAGAGGGTCAGAGGGAGAAGCAGACTCCTCACTGAGCAGGGAGCCCGATGTGGGACTCGATCCTGGGACTCCAGGATCATGACCTGAGCCGAAGGCAGCCGCCTAACCAACTGAGCTACCCAGGTACCCGGTGATAACTAATTTAATCTAACATTTCTACCCAGGCATGTGAAAGGAGCAGTAAAAATAAAATAAGAATAAATAAACAAAATAAGAATAAATAAATTGATATGAGAAATAATTTGTCATTAAAA
Source organism: Zalophus californianus (assembly GCF_009762305.2). Taxonomy (NCBI): domain Eukaryota; kingdom Metazoa; phylum Chordata; class Mammalia; order Carnivora; family Otariidae; genus Zalophus; species Zalophus californianus. The sequence continues at coordinate 55,828,424 of NC_045600.1, read as the reverse complement.
TGCATACAATTATAATTAAATCAATTATTATTTAACATTTATTATGCTTTTAATAATTATAATCCACCTCTTTCCTCTAACCACCAAATAGGAGTTTAGTCAACTGAAATTGAAACACAGTTAAAATTAAACTGTGTGATTTAAGAGTTCATTGCATGCTCATATTTAGATCTCTTACATTGAATCATAATTTTAGACTGAAAAGGATTTTAAAAATCTATTTTGATATCATTCTTGCTTATATATAAAACAATTAAATAAGTGCCTTGCCATGGAATTTACATTTACTGGTAGAGCCAGGACTAGAATCCAGTTATACACTTTTTATTTTTTTTTTAAGTAAGCTCCACGCCAGCCTGGGGCTTGAACTCAAGATCCTGAGATCAAGACCTGGGCCAAGATCAAGAGTCAGAGGCTTAACTGACTGAGCCACCCAGGTGCCCCTGAACTTCTAATTTTGGGTGCTCTAAAGTTTAATATTTACTTATAAATCCAGTTTTATTTAAGCAATAAAAATACACATTAATCTATATGATTTTTAATTTTTTTAAGATTTATTTATTTGGGAGAGAGAGAGAGTGCAGGTGGGCAGGGTAGGGGCAGAGGGAGAAGGAGAGAAGCAGACTCCCTGGCTGAGTGTGGAGCCCCAGGCAGGGTTCGATCTCAGGACCCTGAGATCATACCAGAGCAGAAATTGAGTCAGACACTTAACCAACTGAACCACCCAGACCACCCCTCTCTGACTTTTTAAATTAAATCTTCCAAATAATTGAAAGATTTCCTCACTTTAATTTAGGCATCAATATTATCAAACAAACATCTTTATTCTTTCCCTGTTTAAAAAAATGAGGTTTAGTCATGGAGTCTACTCTCTCTCTTTATATACCAACTGCTCAGAATGTTATCACAGAATCTAAAAGACACGTTCTTATATACCCATTTCAAAAACACTGAATATCAAAAAAATAAAAAATAAATAAAAATAAAAAATAAAAAGCACTGATATTTTCTCATAATTCAAAAGATTATAAGATATAAGATAGTGTTTTTCATAACTACAAAAATAATATTTATAAACCCCTTGAACATAAATAAATCATCAAAAGATGTCAATTGAGTACTAGGCTAGGTTGGGCATGGTAAGTCAAGAATTTTAAAACTTCCTTGACTTCAAGGAACTTGCAATAAAATAGTGTAAATAAAAACATGTCCCAGGGTGCCCGGGTGGCTCAGCCAGTTAAGTGTCTGCCTTCGGCTCTGGTCATGATCCCAAGGTCCTGGGATCAAGCCCTGCATCCAGCTCCCTGCTTCTCCCTCTCCCTCTACTGCTCCCGCTGCTCGTGCTGTCTCTTAAAATGAATAAATAAAATCTTAAAAAAAAGAAAAAAAAGATCCAGAGGGAAACAAACTGAGGGTTGCCGGAGGGGGGGTGGATTGGGGGATGGGGTAACTGGCTGACGGGCTTTAAGGAGGGCACATGATGTGATGAGCACTGGGTGTTATATGCAACGCTGATGAATAACTGAACTCTACATCTGAAACCAATGATGTACTATATGTTGGCTAATTGAATTTGAATTAAAAAAATAAAGATCTAAATGGGAATAATTTAATTAAAAAAACAACAACAAAACATGTCCCAAATAGGAATATAAAAAGTCATCACTTTATTAAATAGAAATTATTCTTTTATTTAAAAGATATATATTGGATGCTTATATAATATTCATGTGTACCTTATGCCAGGGTTTCAAACTCGCAATAGTATGCGAGCTTGAAACTATGCCAGGCATTCAAGCTCGCAATAGTAAACAAGATATTTTTTTCCCTAGTAAAGCTTACATTATGGTGAAGAAGACAACCAGATAAATGAACAAGTACATTTGTAATGTGACAAATGCTCACATGGGGTTATTTGTGCTAACTAAGTAGAAGGAGCTGGGTGCACGATAGGAAGAACATCTAATTCAGCTGAATCATGCAAAGAACACTGAAGTTCCCAGGGAAAAGGATGTCTAAGGATGACTTAGAAATGGCAGATGAAAGCAATGAAAAACGAAGAGAGTCCCAGGCATAAAGAATAACACAAGGAAAGCTTTAAATTAAGAAAGAAGATAAAAACAATTGGAGAAGAACAAGCATATGATGGGCAGTTAAGCAACACAAGGCCAACTACTAGAGTGCTATCAAACATTTTAAGAGCTTCCTTTTTTATACCTGAAATAGAATCAAGGTGTCTTGGATAAGGTCTATGAGCATTCACAAGAGAAACTAAGTGGAGATCAAGGAAGTCTATATTTAGGAACTGAAATTCAAAAATATATCTTGAAATGGTAGCAGAAAGAAGTTAGGCTGCTTGAAAAGAGACTGAGTGACATTTGTAAAAGGAGGTATATTAAAAGTGCAAACAACACTAAGTCTCTTTCAACAATCTTTGACTCAAAATGGTTGAAAGACCTAAATGTGAGACAGGAGTCCATCAAAATCCTAGAGAAGAACACAGGCAGCAACCTCTTTGACCTCAGCTGCAGGAACTTCTTCCTAGAAACATTGCCAAAGGCAAAGGAAGCAAGGGCAAAAATGAACTATTGGGGCCTCATCAAGATGAAAAGCTTTTGCACAGCAAAGGAAACATTCAACAAAACCAAAAGACAATGGACAGAATTGGAGAAGATATTTGCAAATGACATATCAGATATAGGGCTAGTATCCAAAATCTATAAAGTACTTATCAAACTCAACACCCAAAGAACAAATGATCCAATCAAGAAATGGGCAGAAGACATGAACAGACATTTTTTCCAAAGAAGACATCCAAATGGCCAACAGACACATGAAAAAGTGCTCAACATCACTTGACATCAGGGAAATCCAAATCAAAACCTCAATGAGATACCACCTCACACCAGTCAGAATGGCTAAAATTAACAAGTCAGGAAATGACAGATGTTGGCGGGGATGCGAAGAAAGGGGAACCCTCCTACACTGTCGGTGGGAATGCAAGCTGGTGCAGCCACTCTGCAAAACAGTATGGAGGTTCCTCAAACAGTTGAAAATAGAGCTACCATACGACCAAGCAATTGCACTACTGTGTTATTTACCCCAAAGATACAAATATAGTGATCCAAAGGGGTACGTGCACCCTGATGTTTATAGCAGCAATGTCCACAATAGCCAAACTATGGAAAAAGCCAAGATGTCCATCAACAGATGAATGGATAAAGAAGAAGTGGTATACACACACACACACACACACACACACACACACACACACACACACACACACACAATGGAATATTATGCAGCCATCAAAAAAAGAAAGAAATCTTGCCATTTACAATGATGTGGATGGAACTAGAGGGGATTATGCTAAGCGAAGTAAGTCAATCAGAGACAGACATATATCATATGATCTCACTGATATGAGGAATTTGAGAAATAAGACAGAGGATCATAGGGGAAGGGAGGGAAAAATGAAACAAGATGAAACCAGAGAGGGAGACAAACCATAAGAGACTCTTAATCTCAGGAAACAAACTGAGGGTTGCTGGAGTGGTGGGGGGTGGGAGGGATGGGGTGGGTGGGTGATGGACATTGGGGAGGGTATGTGCTACGGTGAGCACTGTGAATTGTGTAACACTTGAATCACAGACCTGTACCTCTGAAACAAATAATACATTATATGTTAAAAAAAAAAAGAAGAAGATAATAGGAAGCGAAAAATGAAAAGGGGGGGAAATCGGAGGTGGAGACGAACCATGAGAGACGATGGACTCCGAAAAACAAACTGAGGGTTCTAGAGGGGAGGGGGGTGGGGGATGCGTTAGCCTGGTGATGGGTATTAAAGAGGGCACATACTGCATGGTGCACGGGGTGTTATGCACAAACAATGAATCATGGAACATTGCATCAAAAACTAATGATGTAATGTATGGTGATTAACATAACATAATAAAATTAAATTAAAAAAAAATCTTGATGACAAAAAAAGAAGAGACGGGAAAGAAAAAAATGGAAACCAATGCTGAAAACACACACTTGAGTATTTTTAAAGGGTTTTTGAGGCAGTTTGATGAATTGTATGATATAAGAAGAGCTTATAGTATTTTCTGATAAAAAAATATTTCCCTGACAACAGTGACTTAAATTCCATCATTAAAAGTGCTTTTAACAGGGGCGCCTGGGTGGCTCAGTTGGTTAAGCGACTGCCTTCGGCTCAGGTCATGATCCTGGAGTCCCGGGATTGAGTCCCGCATCAGGCTCCCTGCTCAGCAGGAAGCCTGCTTCTCCCTCGGACCCAACCCCCTTTCATGCTCGCTCTCTCTCTCTCTCATTCTCTCAAGTAAATAAATAAAATTGGAAAAAATGCTTTTAACGGGGCGCCTGGGTGGCTCAGTCGTTAAGCGACTGCCTTCAGCTCAGGTCATGATCCTGGAGTCCTGGGATCGAGTCCGCATCGGGCTCCCTGCTCGGCAGGGAGTCTGCTTCTCCCTCTGACCCTCTTCCCTCTCGTGCTCTCTATCTCTCATTCTCTCTCTCTCAAATAAATAAATAAATAAAATCTTTAAAAAAATAAACTAAAAAAAATAAAAAATAAAAATAAAAATGCTTTTAACATTACACACACACATGCACACACACATATCAAAAGGGAAAAAGCCAGGATTCAAATCTGCCTTTGATTATCTCTAAAGGTCATGTTCTCTCCACTATATCATGATTCTTTTCAGGTCGATGAATACTGAAAGTGCACAAATATTAAAGCATTCCTTATTTTCTTTCAAGCAGTTACAGTTGACTTTATAAGAGAAACCCAGGAAAAGGACATAAATATAAATAAAAGAAGTATACAAACCCATACATCACTACCGGCTAATTACAAATAATAACGAATGTAAAAAGCAGTTTTATTACAGATTTCCTCTACAACTCTGCAGTTTCTATCTCATATTTGGAAAATACGACTATTATGAGATACTAATTCTACACATTTTAGCATATTTATTTTTTTAATTTTTTTTAAAGATTTTATTTATTTGACAGAGAGAGACACAGTGAGAGGGGGAGCACAAGCAGGGGGAGTGGGAGAGGGAGAGGCAGGCTTCCCGCGGAGCAGGGAGCCTGATGCGGGGCTCGATCCCAGGACCCTGGGATCATGACCTCAGCCGAAGGCAGACGCTTAACGACTGAGCCACCCAGGCGCCCCATATTTTAGCATATTTAAAACATACTTCTCCATTGAACAAAACTATTACAGTCAGCACGAAATACAAAAAGACGTGAATAGCTCATTTTGAAAGAGTGTGGTCAAGGGTCTTTCGATATGACATTGTTCGCTAAAACAAGCTTCTGTTGAAAAATGGCTGGGACAAATTATTGCTATTTATGAACATTTGCCATTTTAGCAGAAGTATGTAACGAAAAATGAAAGTATTGTGTCTGCATACAGGCAGAAAAAAGTTTAGGTTAACAAAAGTACAGAAGAATTTGCATAAATACGTATGTTTCAAGTGAGCACCAACCATGTGCTCTTATATTTGGAATTCTTACAGTGCCCTGCTGGTCATACAAATGCTTGGCTTTCTTCTTAAGACAGTTAAAAAGTACTATATGCATTTATGCATTGTATGTACTATATTTACTATAATTGTAGGGTTGTCTCCCTACTAGAAGTGGTGAAACAATTCAAGGGAATACAGCTTTAGAATGTAGTGATCGATACAACTTTAGAATGTAGTGAGCGTTAACCAGAAATGAAGCCAGAAAACGTATGGCAAGAGAGGAATTCTAGCCCAGATGAGGAAACAAACAAAATCCTAAAACCCTGAAGTAGGACAATGGGTTTAACACTCAGTGCGATAAGAGTAACCTTGAGTCACAAAAATAAAGGAACATAAAGTGTTCTATAAAGCCATAAATAAGATCAAGGAAAAGAGCTTATTGGAAATACTCAATCATTAATCCTAAATGACAGTGGTAGTCAGTGACTCTGTGGAGAAGTACAAAGCCAGCCATGTATATGTGACATCCATCTTTTACAAATATGGTTTTCCTGATGTTTGTATCAAAGAAGTAATGGAAAGCCTTCTGAGACTTAGAAAAACTGTGATACCAGTTCTGTTGATTTACTTGGCAACAAATGACCAAAGACAGAATAACCTCAGTATCCCCTTCAAGTGAATAGAATTTCATATATAATAAACTGAAATTTAGACTAGCAATTCATTTTTCTTTGCAGCTGAGTATCATGATAAGTGAAAAATAAATAGCAGGTTATGTGGTGATGTAAAATAATAAAATTTGATTTTCTAGACAAGGAATTATAGCAAAAAAAAAAAAGAGTGCACATCAGAAAAACTAGGGGAAAAATTAAATTGTCCAGATAAAGATAAGACTGCATTCTTCATAGAAAAACAGGTTCAACATAGAAAGAACAATTGTAGAGCATGTATTCAATGATTCACAGCATAATTTCTAAGAGTGGAAAGGAGACCTGAGACAAAAAATTAAAATCCACTGCTGTAAAAGTATGAGCAGGAACACATGATTAGAGAGATGGTTTTCTACTTTTTCCCTTTATCTGTATTGCTGAAACACATATGGCAGATGAATTTCACACATAAAACAAATCTCCATAGGCATGTCTTTATCAAAAGTAATCCTAACATAATTCTATCATTTGTCATATACATATTAGTATCAAAACTGATGAAAAGTGATATTATTATAAATATAATCTTGAATCTTCTCAAATTTACTAAACATGGCTAATTGTTTCCAAACACTCCAAGTTTTTGCCCATCTCAGGGCCTTTGAATATGCTGTTTCCTTTGCCTGTGACCTTACTCCCCTCCCCCACTTTTTAGGTATCAGCTTAGATGTCACCACTTCAGATAGCCTGCATTTACAACCTATGTAAATCTGATACAGCCTAATAATTTTTTTTTTTTAAATAGGTTCCATACCCAGTATGGAGCCCAGCGTAGGGCTCAAACTCACAACCCTGAGATCAAGACCTGAGCTGAGATCAAGAAGTGGACGCTCAACTGACTGACCCACCCAGGTGCCCCAGTCTCATTCTTGATAACAGGGTCCTTGTTTGATAATCATTTTATCTTTATTATAACATATAACTGTATTTGACATATAGCTTATTATTTTTAACCTCACCCACAATTATGCTATTATCTACTTCAGGACTTCTAAGTGTTTTATTTCTTTATTCCTTAAATAAATGTTAATGGTAATTTGGCTATTGAAAAATAATATATTACTTTTTGAATTTAGTTAGTAAGTTTATGATACAATCATCTTTTGTAATTCATTTTTTTACTTTCATCAATGTTTCTCTCCTGTTTCCTTTTACATATTTAGTCTTTTTCTAACTTTTCTAGCTAAATGTTCATTTACATTTTTGTATTTCTTCTTCTCTTTGTTCTTACCTACTTGTCCATTGTAATAAAAAATTATTACCTTTTATAATAGTTTGTCTTATTTCTGTCATCTTGCTTTAGCTTTCCATACTTCCTTACCGTTTACTTCAGTTTTTGTGCTTTGACTTAAGGCCTATATACTCTTCAGTGTTCTGGAAGGATATACTAGGGATTCATATTTACTTTCCTAAAACATTCTTTCATATACATTCTTATAAATACCATTATTCAGAATAAGATAATTCAATATCTTTTTACCACCACACTTTAGTCTCTAATGCAATATTATCTACATAATTTTTTTCACTGAGCAGCTATCTTAAAAACAATTTTGGAATTTGCATAATGAAATACATAATTAATAAGCCTATTTATTAATGCAGAGTACAAATCTGATATGTGGATATTATATAGAAAGAGAGCATTTTTTTGTGTCTACTGAGCCTACTAGCTCGAAGTCTCACATCTTCTCTTTGAGGTTGTGGCTGGCTGTATGATAATAAGAGGCTTGCTAGGAAGAATGAAGGGAGGAAATCGGAGGGGGAGATGAACCATAAGAGACTATGGACTCTGAGAAACAACCTGAAGGTTCTAGAGGGGAGGGGGTGGGGGATGGGTTAGCCTGGTGATGGGTATTAAAGAGGGCACGAACTGCATGGAGCACTGGGTGTTATGCACAAACAATGAATCCTGGAATACTACATCAAAAACTAATGATGTAATGTATGGTGATTAACATAACATAATTAAAAAAAAAGAACCAATGGCAATTAAGCCTGTTTGTAAACAGCAAACTGAAAGAGCAAACTGGAGGGCATAGATGTCATTAGTGATGATCTTCCTTCTTGCTGACACACAGTGCCATGTGGTCAAACCCAGATTTACAGACATGTACATCTATGGCAGCTCCTCTACGTCCATCCCTCCTCAGATTATAGCAGTGCTCCCTGTTGGTGCCAAATTTAAAACGTTTTTTTAGTTTACACCCTCATGTTCTTCCAGAGTCTCTCTGTAGCAAGTTGGCTTGATATGCAGGAGCTTCCAGTATCATCTATGCTGTGCTGAAAAGCCAGTCTTCTGATATAAACTCCTAGGTCTTTATTTAAAAGATCATAAACGAGGGGCACCTGGGTGGCTCAGTTGGTGGAGCATCTGACTCTTGATTTTGGCTCAGGTCATGATCTCAGGGTGGTGAGATCGAGCATCAAGTCAAGCTCCACAGTCCGTGTGGTGTCTGCTTGTCCCCATCCCTCCGCTCCTCCCCCAATTGCATGCTCTCTCTCTTTCTCTCAAATAAATAAATAAAATTCTTAAAAAAGTTTATCAACCTTTGTACAATGAGTACAAAATATCAATCTTCAAATCTGAATAAGTATTGGTTATTCATCAAATTGCAAGATTTTCAGTCATTTGTCAAACAACAAATTGGAAAACCAGGCCTACGTCCACATAGAGAGAAAGTAAAGGCGAGACTAAGAGGCATCATGTATCAGTGCATTTTCGAGGTCATTCAGAGAAAAGTAAACGACTCCTATTTGTTTTCATTTTTTTACAGACATCCGAATGAAGAGAAAAATAAAGTTATAAGGTAGGAATACCTGCAGAGTGGTGCTCATCTGGTATGACCATAGCTGAACACTTTATCGTCAAAGGCTATTTCTCATTCCCTGTCACCAAGCTCCTGTAACTATACCAATTAGGAGACAAATATAAACCTTTATTTAATGAAATTTTATTTAATTTACTTCATAAATACTTTATAGAGTTTTCCCCATATTTCAGGCAAGTTCCAAGCACTGAAGATACAGCAGTAAACAAGAAAGATGACACTCTTGCTCTCATGAACTTTACATTCAAGTGTCCACAAGCAGACGATGAGCAAACAAACAAATATGTAAGCTATTAATGACTCATACTAAGTAGTAGGAAGAGAACAAATCAAAATGAAGTGATGGAGAAAACCAAGAAAGAACTTCACATTTGGTAGTCAAGAAAAGCCTCTCCTGGGAGACAATGTTCAAAGAGGCACCTGAACACTGAGTAAACCATGCAAAGATCTAGAGAAGGAGCATTTTAGGCAGAGAAAATAAATGATGCAAAGGCTCCAAAAAAAGAACAAGCTCTGGAAACTGGCAAAGGCTCCTATGACTGAAGCATAAAGGACAACAAGGCAATCTGTATGTAATGAAATTAAAGAAGTAGGCAGGGATCACACATAGCTTTGCAAACCATATATAAACATTTAGATTTTGTTGTAATTGGAATGGGAGGCAACTGGAGGGCTTTAAGTGAAGGTTTTTACAACCCCCCTTTGACTGCTGTGTGAAGAAAAGACAGGGGTGTTGGAAAGATGGGAATCAGAAAAAGCAAGAGTTTGCAGGTGCCAGATCTTCTGATCAACTGAAATAACTCCTACTAATGAAAATGTAACACTCACTGTTCAAAAATGCATATTACATTTAGGCATGGAATTCACTGAGTTCATTAAGCTAAAATTCGATTCTTATTAAAAGATTCCACTTTTCTTAAACTTCAAAATATCTCTTATGTGAAATCACTTAGCATAGCAAATAAAACTAAAGCTTCTCTGCTATCAGTCGAAATCAAATTATTTTTACATTATATCTGTGGTCACCTTTATTTTCTTTTAAGCTATAAAGATCACTAACTTAGCACTGTTCTTAACATTTTGGGTGACTATGGATTTTTTCTCCAGAGAAATGTACACGCACATAGAAATTTGACGATAGTTTCAAAGGCTTGACAAACTACTTACATTACATATATGAAAGGTCAACCGACCCCCAAATAATAAGCCTTGCTATAAATATCCATCATAATCCTTTCTTAGATGTATCTGTCTTCCATTTGTCAGAAAACGAAATTTAACAGATCATATTGGCTTATTTAGCAATTCATGGCAGCATCCAATCTAGCAGGTAGAGAGAAGCCCTGAAGAGCTATACAAAGCAAGAGATCTTACAGGTAGAAGAAAGCAGGAACAAAGACCTTGTAGTAGACAAAAAGGCAAATTGGTAATTACAAGTTTACTTTCCTTAAAAGAGATGGCAGGGGTTGATCAGGCAGATGACCTAACTAATGCTGATAAGGTGATTCCTGATTGATTGGTTTAACATTCCATTTCTGGGACAGCCAAAACTGTCAGTTAGTTAAATCTCTGGTGATGTGGAGTTTAGAATAGTCTCTCCATTTTGGGCCTATTATTTTTAATACATTGAAGCAGTTAAAGAATTTTTATATTATGAGAAGATGGTAAATTTAAGAATATTATCAATGTCTCCAAAAATAGCATGATATGAAATCCAGTGACATCAAACAATATGGTATAATCACCTTAAAAATAAAACATTGGTACTAATGAGCAACCTAGTGATAGGATCACTCTTGTGAGTATCACATGTAGTGTTTTCTCTAAATTTAATAATGTAACCATATTGTCAAGCCTCTGGTTAACAAATCATTAAGTTGAAATGCCTTGAAGCGTAAAACAGAAAAATTAAAACTTAGAAGAAAAACAGTACTCAATTTCCTTATATTAGAAAGTGAGCCCTTATTTCTTTTATAAGTGTGATTTAACATAAGAACCCTCATTTTAAATCTTCGAATGGATTGCTTGGCATATACTTATGTTTAATAATCATCTAGCCAAGAAGCATCTTTTAAAAGCAAAAATTAGATATACCTGATAGCAGAGAAGAGATTCAATTCAATACACACCATTGAGCAGACCTCAATCTCTCAGAGGAAAATTGAAAATTGAAAGTGCATGAACCGTAGTTATCAGGCTTTCCTGAACTCTATAAGTGCTGTTATTGGGCTATTTTGGTGTTTCTGCAATATTTCAAATATTGTAATTAAAAAAAATAGAAGACAGCCCTACCCATTCCATAAAATAATAATCTGAGGTTTTTCTTTATCATAATCAATTCATTAAAGATTATGGCAAAATGAAAGGTCAATCAATTCTAAAACAATGGTCATATAAACAGATGGAACTATCTAAAGCAAAATATTAACAAATAACACTAAAATATTTAGTCTTTATACACAAAATATGCTTTTTATGAAATTGTATAAATTGGGATTTTTAAATCAAGCACAGAATTTTAAATGTGTTAGAGGAGATGGCTTTGTAAAATAATGTCCCATTGAAAACTTTAGAGAAGGGGCGCCTGGGTGGCTCAGTTGGTTAAGCGACTGCCTTCGGCTCGGGTCATGATCCTGGAGTCCCGGGATCGAGTCCCGCATCGGGCTTCCTGCTCAGCGGGGAGTCTGCTTCTCCCTCTGACCCTCTTCCCTCTCGTGCTTTCTGTCTTTCTCTCTCTAAGAAATAAATAAAATCTTTAAAAAAAAAAAAAGAAAACTTTAGAGAAAATGAGCTCATTTTCATAAGCAAGTACTCTGAAACTTCCTGCTTTCATCTGTAGTTTATGTGCATTTTAAGCATAGTATATTTTTAAAAGGAAGTCACCAAGAATGATGATAGTATTTGCAAAGCAGAAGAAAGATAAATATTCAATTTTATAAAAGAACTCCATATGATTCTTCAAAGCAAGAATTATTTGTTAACAAATATTTTATTTACTACTTTTTGGAGTATACATTTTGTAATAACCGAAGCACATTTGTATGTAGTTTTCTGAAAGTAAAACTAATTTTTCGTTTCGTAAAATTTAGGAAGTACCTTCTTTGAGTGACCTATTAGTTTTGTCTGTAATACCCATAAGGATGAGATGAAACACTCCATTATCATTGTAGGGGAGGAAAATGAATTTTCCCTTTATCATTGTATGTTCTTGGCTGAGATTCCCCCTGTAATAAAAGATAGATTAGCAGGAGAAAAGCCCACAGAAGTTTAATAATGTACATACCCCAGGAAAACTGACTAACTCCCTCAAATGGCCCAAGTCATCACTTTGAGTACCATCTTCTGCTAAAGACAAAAAAAGATGTTGGGACGGGGTGAGACCAGTTATGAGAAGTTACCAGGAAAGCACAGTAAAAAAGGATTCGGTTCTCTTACAAAAGGGTAATTTTGATGTGATTTTCACAGCTTCTCCTGTGACTGCTCTTTCTTAAAAAAAATCAGGTCAAGGGGCATTTGGGTGGCTTAGTCGTTAAGCGTCTGCCTGCAGCTCAGATCATGGTCCCGGGGTCCTGGGATCGAGCCCTGCATCCGGCTCCCTGCTCCATGGGAAGCCTGCTTCTCCCTCTCCCACTTCCCCTGCTTGTGTTCTCTCTCTCGGTGTGTCTCTCTCTGTCAAATCAATCAATCAATCAATCTTAAAAAAAAACCCATATCACCTTAAAAAAATTACTCTTTCCAAAAACCATTTAAAAAAAAAAATCAGGTCAAAATAATTTTCATGCCTTATCCTTATTTGAGGGTGATAAATTCTGCTTCCCTTGAGTTATATATTGAAAGAGAATGGAAGAGAACAGTTCTGATAGCTGGAAATAGTTGTACTTCATATCTGTCTCTAAAGAAACAACCATTGCTTAAAAAGCAGAAGAAAAAAAAGATGTACAATAATTGAGATGTTTAATGTTATTATGAAACTTCTTGTTTGTCTAAGAAGTAAAAGTTATCAATGTATCCATTCATAACGAAAATATTTATTTTATGTATGCTATATGCCAGGAATTCTCCTGGACACTGAAGATATAAAAGCAAGTTTTTAAGAGTTTACGATATATATATATATAGCTTACAATTTATGAAACAAAGAGCTAAAAATAAAAAATCAAATGTAAAAGTGCTGATTCTGTGAGTGTGACAAAGGAGAATCAGGTGATACCATTAGTTAAGATCTAATGTACCAAGGTATATTACTGTTGTAACAGGTTACCACAAATTTAGTGGCTTAAAACAACAACAACAAAATTATTCTGTTATGGTTCTGGAGGTCAGAAGTCCAAAATAAATTTCACTTGGGCTAAATTCAGTTTCAGCAAGGTTGTTTCCTTCTGAGGGCTCTAATGAGAGAATTTGTTTCCCCGCCTTTTTTAGTTTCTTGTGGTCTCCTCCTGTGTTCCTTGGATACAGCCTCTTCGTCCCTTTTCAAAGCCAGTCACTCTAATCTCTGCTTCTGTCATCAAATCGCCTTCCACTGTGACTCTGATTCCTCCTTTGTTCCTCTTAGAAGAACCACTGCTATTATATCAAACTCACATGAATGATCCAAGATAATCTTTCCATTTCATGATCTTCAATTCCTTCACATTTACAGTGTCTTTTGTCATATAAGGTAAACATTCACAGAGTCCGGAGATTAGGATGTAGACATATTTGGGACTCTATTATTCAGCCTACCACAGGAAGTAATAGAAAATTGACCCTGTGAGAAAGACCCTTGGGTTTAGATATGATGGATGAGATATGAATCAGAGCGAGAGGAGGAGGGAGAGAATATGAAAATACTTTTTATGGAAGAGATTACTATGTATTGGTGAAAGAAAAGGAGTTTGGTCAGATAATGCTAGCATAGAGTACAGGGAGAGGTTTTTCAGATAAACCAAGGGAAATAGGTAGGCCCATAACCAGACTTGCAATCTGAAAAGATCTCTCTGGATGCAGAATAGATAAGGTATCCCTTAGAGTGGAGTGGGATGTTGTTGGGGGCAGTGGAGAAGGAGGCAGGAGCAGTAAAGAAACCAAATAGTTTACTTCAGTGATCTGAGCAAAAAATATTGGTGGCTTTGATTTGAGCTGGGCTGATAAAAATAAAGAGAACCAGATGGAAGACTGAGAGGTATTTAAATGAGAGGTAGAGAAGACGAACATATATTTTATTATTCAAACTAGAAAAGTTTTGAGAATGAAAGGGAGAGCTAAACATAACTCAGGTTATATATGGAAAGGCAGATCAGGAGTGATGTAGGAAAGAACATTAGGGTTTGAAGCCAAAGGCCAATAAAGAATTCTTGAGACATCTTTGGTGCAAAAAGCTGGTTTTATTAAAGCATGGGGCAGAAAGAGCTGCACTGGAGGTCATGAGGAGTGGCCGGCCCACTTTCAAGTTGGGAGGGGGTTTGGGATAGCATAAGTCTCTAAGGAATTTTGGAAGCAAGGTTTCCAGGACCTTGAGGGGGCTAGCTATTGTTGGGAAAAGGTCATTTATTACTGTCTAATAAAACCTTAGTTATGATAGTTATGAGACCCTTCAGATGTATATCAGTGGGCCATATGCTTGGGGGATGATTGTCAACAAGTACCTTGGGGGGTTTAGAGATAAAGGAAGTTTCCAAAGGAATTTTTTATATGTTAAATTAGACTCAACAGGGTCCAGGGGTTGAGCTAAGATTGCCTTTTGCCCTTAGTAAAGTATCAACATCAAGGCAGTTGAGTCCCTAGAGGAATGTCACTCTGTCTGTTTCAAGGACTTGTCAATGGGCTGTAGGTAGTAAGGAAATTTAGTAATTTTCTTCTGCCTTTGTTTCCCACATCAGGAAGACCCTGAGCATGACCTAAAAGACATCAAGTAGTAAAGGAAACCAGAGGGGTTTGGAAAAGCTATAGATATAAGCAAAATAAGTCAGCCAGAGAAAGACAAATACCATGTGATTTCACTCATATGTGAAATTTAAGAAACAAAACAGATGAATATAGGGAAAGAGAAGGAAAAATAAAATAAGATACAGATAGAGAGGGAGGCAAACCATAAGAGACTCTTAAATATAGGGATTGTTGGAGGGGAGGGGGGTGGGGAGATGGGGTAACTGGGTGATGGGCATTAAGGAAGGCACTTGATGTAATGAGCACTGGGTGTTATATGCAACTGATGAATCACTAAATTCTACCCCTGAAACTAATACTATACTGTATGTGAACTAACTTGAATTTAAATAAAATCTTGAGAGGAAAAAAAAAAAAAAGAAAAGTTATAGATGTTAGGCAAGAACATTTGGAGGTTAATCCCAAAGATACTCCTACGATTACATTACATTCCAATATAGTTGTATGAGAAAAAAAAAAAAGGATAAATCCATTGGAAAAGTATAGATTATTGAACACATTTGGACATAATTCAGGTGTATATTCTGAAGCAAATGTGATTTTCTCTCCTCATTTTCTGTGAAATACGATTTTTGTGTGAAAATACCACAATAGGCCAGACATCCCAAATTCTAAAATCTCTTATCAGGCCACTCTTGAAAAGAGAGGGTGATGTCTCCAACCAAAATTATACTTGGGCACCTACTAGACTTTGCAGCCTTTATAACTGACTTGCACAGAAATAGAGATTAGAAAGTCTCCTTAGGAAAATGGTATATATGTGGAAATTGTCTCACTTACAGACTTTACAAGGAAGTCTCATAACTCAAGCTACATCTCATGTTCTACTTTGACCTGATAATCTCTGAACTATACATCTCACCACCTATGTGCCAATCCACTCTTCAGTGGTACTCTATTCATATAATATGATTCAGCAATCCCATAAAGGTATTTTGGGTGAAATCAGATGATTTTTTGCCCCCCACCTCATTAAGTGCTGTTATATTTGTTCCACAAAAGCCCCATTGGCCAAACTCTACAAATAGGACAGTGATTTGTTTTCTCAGCAAACTGGTATGTGCATTCAGTTCAATCTCTGATTTTACCTAGAGTTCACTTTGGCCCATCAACTTTCCCTCTTGGCAAAAAAAAAAGATCTTAAGACAACTGAAGAAGGATAATATTTTAGTCTCAATTTAAGACTCAAAAATCAAAATTTAGTGTCAATTTCTTCTGTCTTTTGTCTTCCAGACCCTTTAATGTTTATAAGAGGTCTCAAAATTGGGGGTGGGGAATCCTATGTGAGAATAGCATAGAATATAGACAATGTTACTAATACTATATATTTTCTTGCCCTTGAGACTCATGAGATTGTACAGTCATGTTTCAAAAAAGAGGAGTCCTAAACATAATATTGTACTTTCAAGGTAAAATATGTGTGATTTTAGTCAAAGAATGTTGTACTTAATCCCTAGAGTCATTCTAACATCTTTAACATTACTACAAAGATCTAGAAAATAAAGAAATCAAGAAAAAGGTAATTTGGCTAATATCTCCAAACTCTTTTCTTCTGTGCTATTCAAACTGGGAATTGGATCCATTGTCTTAGATTAATTTGGACGTGTTAGTCTGCTAATTGAAAGTACACAACAAACTGTAGTCATAATCCTTTCTTAAATTTTGTAGATATTACTGTTTTAGCTCACACTGCTATTACAAAATACTGGATGGTTTAAATAACATTTATTTCTCACAGTTCTGGAGACTAGGTAATCCAAAATCAAGGTGCTGGCAGATTCTCTAATCCCATCATGAAATTCCCCCAGCATAATTTAACTTAAATGTAATTATCACCCAAAGACCCCACCTCCTAATACCATCACATTAGGGATTAGGGAGAACAATATATGAATGGGGGGGCACACAAACATTCAGTCCACTATAATTACAGTGATCAAAATGTTGCACACAATTTTTTCCATCAAATGATCATTGAGACAGAGAGAGAAGGAGAGGACAGAAATAGTTAATAACAGAGACTAAAACAAACACTCTCCAAAACATGATACATGATGATAATGCCTCAAACAGCAGTACAGATCTGGAATAATCATGCCCCACGTGTTAATTATCTATCCTGCAGTTTAGGCTAAAGAAGGATTAAAATGAGGGTCTGCAAATTGAGACCGTTTGCATCAGCGTAACTAAACTGGTGGGACTGAAAACTGAGACCACCTATATCAATATAATTTAACAATTTGCACCAGGAAATTCTTGCCCAGGAAGATGAAACATCAAACCTATATATAACTTTACTGCTTATGTTAGGAAATTATTGGAAACCAATATACCTGGGCAAACAGTTTGCTCATTTCAGGAAGCAGTTCTCTTTTTAATAAAACAATTTACTCATCAAGACTCACCTTAACACCTTCTGTATCCTCCAATCCTGAACTATTTTCTGTGAACTTACCCAGTCCTAATCAATTCCCTCCTTTAAAAGGTTTACTGTTAACTTCTGGAGCCTAACCAAGAAAACTCTGAAAATAAATTTACCTAATTTCTATCTGTTGAGATACTACTGTTGAAGTGGTATTCTCCCTTGCTGCAGTCAATTTAATGAAATAAACTTTTCTTGATTAGCAGATTTTTCTAGAGGCAGACTACAGTAACATCTATTTCATTGGTCTCGACTGGCACACTTAGTAATGCCTAGAGATCTTTTTGGCTTATCTGCATCTATGGCACCTAGATGGTAGAGACCATGAATATTGTTAAATATCTTAATGCATCAGATAACCTCCACCTTCCCCAACCCAACAAAGAATTATCTGGTCCAAAATATCAGTAATGGTGAGGTTGAGACACTCTGATCTACTTCATTTGATTGTTGTGAAGATTCAATGAGACAATGATGAAGGATAGTTGGAAGGCAGGCAGGCAGGGACAAGCCCCCCTCCCCCGCCCCGCCCCCCAAGAGGAAACCACCCTTAGGAGGATTTTACACCACCCTGGAAGGAGTCCTCCACCCTTTCCCATATGATAGATAGCCAACAAAAATTTGATTGGATTACAGCTGCAGGGAAGGTTAATCGGATTAAAACTGCCCACCAACAAGCCCTTAAAAACCCCTAGACTTAGAAACTCTGGTGGCAACCCCCTGGGGTCCCCTCCCCCCTTGGGAGCTTTGTACTATCACTTTGCTATTGCACAATAAACGTTGCTTCGCTGCCAATCGCTCAGTCTGGTCTACCTCTTCATTCTTCCAAGCAGCATGACCAAGAACCATGGGCACCAACAGAGAAAAAATCCTGCAACAACAGTACTTCCAAAATTTTGGCATACAGTCAACACTACATATGTTATTCATTACCATTATTATTTTTATTAGTATTTATTCTATCAGAGCATTTAAGAAGATTCTTTATGGACATTTGGTAGCTATAAAAATAAAGAAGAAAAAAATTTAATTCAGCTGCCTAACACTGTGTATGTTCTCATCACAGAAAAACACAATGAGTCACAATGGAAAGATACACCAGTTTCATGACTACAGTGGCACAAATACCCATTGTGTAGCATTGCCCAATTTTAAATGAGAAAATGTCAAAATGCATACAGCTTTGTCTTTAAAAATTTTAGGACTCAAATAAATAGTTTATTTTCCCACAAGTGTTTTGGCATTTTCAATATGATATGCATTAAGTATCATAATAATTGGGAATGTTATTGTAAATTATAGGTCCCCAAACCCCTTTCAGTATTCTTATATCATAATATGTATCTCACATTGGAAAAAGTCAGTTCAGATTTCAATGCTTGTTCACTGTATTATTTCTTAAGTGCATTTTACTCCTTTTCCCATGTGAGACCAGTAGCAGTAATGTAATAAGACCACTAGCCCAAAGATCATACCTTTTATTTTCTTTTGGTATCAGTTAATCCTGAGTTACCACCCTTCGCAACCCCAAGGTGTTTTGGTGGAGCTGTCCCTCCAAAGATGTCAATCAAATTCTCTCCCTCCCTAGAATTTGAATCTCAAGCACCATGGCAAAAAAACAAGAGGCCATTGAACATCCGTCTTTACAACATCGATGTGAACAAGACTCATCTTCAGTTCCTTTCAATCTGGGTTATCCTCATCACTATATAGATGATCAGAATTAAAAAAAAAATTCTTTGTGATTCCTAGTGTCCTGATAATAAATTTATTTTAATGTAGCCTGAGTCATATTCTGTTACTTATAACCAGAGGCTTCTCACTTATACATTATTAACATGTATGCACCCACATAGGTTAATTCCAAAAGCCTTCCATGTTCTGAATTAATTTCTGAAAAAGAAATAGGCAACAGTTCCAAGCTGAATCAGGCTTAGTGAAATATAACAGCAGCGGCAGACCAAAGGGCTCTCTTTAACATTCAAACAGGGTAGAAAAAACTGCTACAAAAGGTTCCTGGTTTTCAGCCATACCCCAAACCTTGGAATGATAATACCAGTCACAGTATCATCGTCAAATATGAAGGAAACAATGCATTTTATTATCAATGTCCTTCTCACATCCTAATTTTAAAGAAAATCTATGAATAGAAATTCCTGACAGAGTTAACCATAACCTGACACTCTCCACACCCTCTAAAGCTGCACCCTGCAATAAAATGAAGATTGAAAATTGAATGTCATCAGAACACTCATGCCATCAGGGCTATAAATATTAATTCCAGAAGTGACTGCAAGGAAACTTAGAGGAAGAGAAAAAGTCAGTAACTAGCAATGGAGAGAAAAGACCAGGTCTCAAGAACTGGATAAAGACCCTAACTACTTAAATTATCTGCTTACATGAAAAAGCTGTGACAATAATGATTAAGAAGGCTTTAGGCTAGTTATTCAGATAAGATTATTATTTTGTTATCTTTTCTCAGTCTATGACCTTCTCTACATATCTCTGTGCATAATCATGACCATTTATGAGCCAGTACAGTTAATGCCAGTTGAAGGCATGAGTATAGATTAATGCTTTGGCTTTACTTTATGGTTCTTATCTCTCCACAGCCTGATGCTTTTTAAATCTGACCTAACTTTTTTCAAACTTCGGGCCTCAGGGCCCATGCTAATTTACAGAAGAGTTTGAAGAAGAAACACATCATAAAATTTCCATGTATAAATTGAAAGACTTTGATGAAATGCACTAGTTAAACTTGGTGATAAATTCCTTTTACCACCCATCTGGTTTAATTCTGTGAAATGCAATGTAGTCTCCATGAAGAAAAGAAATGGAAAGTACCAGAGGGGACTTTTTTTTTTTTTAACTGGGAAAATATAAAAAGCTGACAGATTCTGCTGGGTTTCCTGTAAAAGATCCCTTAATATTTTTTACTAGCTGGTTTGTTTACACTGATGTACGTAAAAGATTGAATATGACTAAGCAGCAAAATACTTATAGAGGTCAGAGCTAATCTGACTTTAATGAATGGCTGTTTCCTTAATCAGAGCCAGAAAGATTAATTAAGTTCCTATTATCTTCCTATTTAAGAGCACTTAGTGGCTATCATATAAAAAAAATTTAAGAACAATGATGTCCACCTTGCAATGTTATAAAAAAATACTATGACTCTTTTTTATGCTTTTAGCATTTGTCAGGCAAATAAATAGGTTATAAAATGTGTAGTAAGTGTAAGAACTAGAAAAATAGAAAAACCTATTAAGCTCTGTTGCTACTTTGTTTTTGAGGTCCTCTTTCTCATTGATTTTAAAAAGTAGGATATGCACGTCAATATGAAATTATTGAAAGAGCTGATTTGCATATTCCATACTACCAAACAATATATTGGAAAGAATAACATTCTAAAGAATAAAAAAGTTCATTTTCGTTGACTGGAGTTTTTATTTTTTCTTTTGTGCCTTACTTTCTTAGTTTTTCTGTTTTGTTTTTTGTTTTGTTTTCTGTAATAATAAACAATAAGCAAGCAAGAAAGTTATAGTTATAGCTTTGACTAAATATTTCACTGAACAAGTTCACGTACAAATAGCTTATTTAAGTAACTAATATGACAGGAGAAATTTCTTACCAGAGACAATGTATTTCTTAATTATTTTTCGCATAGTTCTGTTTAGCCTAGTAAATAATAAAAGGCAATTGCATTAGATGGTACATTAATTTGTTTTATTTTCTTGTTTCTTTGGTAAGATAAACTCCCTCCGGCATAATGCTAGAGTCCTCAATACATAAGATAATTTTTTACATTGTTCAATCATAAAAAAATAAATAATGTTTGGCTTTCATTAGCAAATATGTTTTTATCAGATTCAAGTCAACCCAACAAGTTAATCCTAAAGATTTTATTTATTTATTTATTTTAGACAGAGGGAGAACATATGTGCACACGCGAGCAAGCATGGGTAGGAACAGAGGGAGAGAATCTCTGCAGAGAATCTCAAGCGGACTCTGTACTGAGCATGGAGCCCCACATGGGGCTCAATCTCACGACCCTGAGATCATGACCTGAGCCAAAACCAAGAGTCGGATGCTTAAACAATTGGGCCACCCAGGTGCCTCAACCCAACAAGTTTATCTTACCATAATCAATCATTGACAAAACTTCCTCCTGACCAAACTTTGGTTAGGCTCCTTTGAGCCCTTTTCTCATCTAGGCTTTAACTTCAGCCTGCCTTTAATAAAGGATACTACTCAGTCAGTGTAGCAAGAATCCCTCCACCCTTGATATTTGATTACCCTTGATATCTGCTCAAGTTCCTTGTCCTCTACCCTTGATATTAGATCACCTTTGCCTTTGCCTGACTTCAGCAAGAATCCTGTTGTCTGTTTAGCAAGAATCCCTTTGAAACCTGCTCTTAAATTATTTTCCATTCACTGACCCCCTACGCTGCTCCTTGGCTATAAATATCCAGTTGTCTTTGCTGTATTTGGAGTTTTATTACAATCTTTTTCTTCCTTATTGCAGTAGAGTTGTCCCCTATTGCAATAGTTTTGAAGAAAGTCTTCCTTACCATTTTAACAATCATCAGAATAGTTTTCTTTTTAACACCATAGATGCCTGGTTTCTGTTATAATGAATCATTAGATTACAGGTGGATCACAGGCATAATTTAAGAGTTCATTTCATAAAAGGAGATATCGTTTTCCACAGTTATAAATGATAGAATTTGTGGAAGGATTGTAGAATCTTTCTCCTCTCCTGTCTTTT
Source organism: Zalophus californianus (assembly GCF_009762305.2). Lineage (NCBI taxonomy): Eukaryota > Metazoa > Chordata > Mammalia > Carnivora > Otariidae > Zalophus > Zalophus californianus. The sequence continues at coordinate 55,806,267 of NC_045600.1, read as the reverse complement.
CTGGCTTAGGATAGGAATTTAGGATTATTTCACCAAAAATTTAAAGTTAACAAATACACTCTTAAACTGATTTAGCAAGGGATATTCAAATAAACTCAGAGATCTAGGTAATAAAATAATAGTAAAGAACAGGGAAAGAAGTTGAAAGTCAAAATATAGACCAATGGCTCCCCCACCCTCCAGCATCTTTTATCTTTAACTGAAGATGGTATTTAATGTGATGGCTTGAGCCATTTGGGGTCATTACTTAGTTTTTCCTGGGTGTCTCCCACATATACAGGATGTATACATGTCATTAAACTTGTTTGTTTTTCTCCGGCCAATCTGTCTTTTATTACAAGAGGGTCTCAGCCAAGAAACTAGAAGGGTAAAGGAAAATTCATTTTCCTCCCCCACATATTTTTTATCCTCCTCTCATCCCCAATAAATCTTTCAATCCTCTTTTCTCTTCCTGTTCACAAAGAAGGTTCATGAAATAAACATGCCTAGTTTTTATTTCTTCACCATCTATTTGCTCCTGACAACTATTAGGATCTGTATTCTTGCTAGTGTAGGGGGCTAGTTAGGTTCTAACAGGATACCTGGAGGTCAGCAATGAGGAAGTCATGGCCAGCTATCGGGAAGGTCAGAGGCCTGTCTTGGCAGCACTCCACAAGAAGTCAGATCAAACAAGACAGGCCCAAGATGGCAAAGGCCATGACAGGAATCCCCTGACCAAATTAGGAAGAAAAAGCATGAAACCCTACTTCCCACCTGAGGCGATGAACATTCTGCCCTCTAGTTAACAACTGTCAATAAAAGATAGAAACCCAACTCCCAGGGTGCACAGCTGTCTATCCCTTGTAAGCTTGCCCACTCTCAACAGTTTACTTTTCACTTTAATAAAGTTTCCCACTTGTGTTACTCCTCCGCTGTGCTGCACGTCTGTCCTTGAATTCATTCTCATGACAAGACCAAGAACCTTCAGCAACTCCTTTGGGTCTGGTTAGGTCAAGGCTGCAGGGCCCAGGATCTCTCCGATTCACCTGGCAATATTCTGGCTCCCCTAATTCATTGAAATTGTTCTTACCAAGGTCACTAGTTCTTCCTTACTTTTAAATTTATTGAATATCTTTGAGTTCTTACCTTTCTTGATCTTATAACATTTTATAATACATATAACCCTCTTAGTTTAGAAATCTTCTCTGGCATCTATCAGCACTGGTTCTTCTTGTTCTACTGTGGCCATGCCTTTTTAATCTCCCTTGCATATCGTGCCTCCTGAGACTATCACTTAAACACCGAATGAGGTTTTCCCCCAAGGAAACTCATTAGCCTTCTTTTCTTCTCATGGTATACACTTTCTGTGAGTGTCCTCCATCACCCCACTGACTTTAGCTACCATCATTAAACTGATGATGTTCATATTTTTTTTCTATACTTCTTATGTCATACCTGAGATTCAAAGCCATATATCCAATTACCTGCTTGATATAGTCACATTTCAAATTCAGCATATCACAATGGAAATAATTATCCAAAGAAAATAGTTAACATAGTTATTCAGGGAGACTGATGTCAATAGTAGCCATGGCCTTCAATAGAGAAAAGTAGCCACTGCCTCTCTGAGAAAAGAGGAGATGGAGAAATACACATAGATTTGGGAGAATAAATACCTAAACTTCACTCTCTTCCCACCTTCTGATTTTCTACTGGTGTTTACCATTGGTTAACCTAATTGTGATGCATTGGACAGGGTAACTTACTGATGCAATCTCTAAAGTTGGGCCTTCCCAGGCGCAAAGCAGGGTGAAAAAGGGTAAAGTGTGAATTTTGTTATGACATCCAAAGAACTAGATAGTGTCAAACAGTGGAAGAACACATATTTCTGCTTTAGGCATACTAACTGAGCAATCCACTACATTTAGCATGACTGCATCTAATTGTTTAGGGTGAACTCAATTATTAATTCTAACATTATATCTGAATATTGTTTTGATCTTCTATGTACATAAGCATAAAATAATGATAGTTTTATTTCTTCTTTCCAATGCTTATTTCCTGTAGTTTCTTTTTACTGCTTTAATTAATTGCCAAGAGCCTCCAGTATAATGTTGAATGCAAAGGGTGATAGCAAGTACTCTTGTCTTGATTCTGACCTCTAAAAGAACACTTTAAAAATTTCGTCAAGTATGATGTGTACTCTATGATTTTTGTAGACACCTTTTATAAAATTTATAAAGGACCCACCTATTCTTAATTTGCAAAGAATTTGCATCATAAATGAATGTTAAATTGTACCACATTTTCTTAATCTATTGAGATAAACATTTAATTTTTCTTCTTTTTCTGTTAATGTAGTAAAATACATTGATGGTTGAATTTATTCTATTTTTTCTCCTTTTAAATGTATTACTAGAATAAACACATTGTTTATACAATCTATTTTTATTTACTTACTTATCTATTTATCTCAGTTACTCAGAGAGCTCTATTAAAAATCTCCCTTGGCAATTGTGGATTTTTACATTTCTCTTTGTATTTTTGTTCATTTTCACTTCATAAATTGTGATCCTATGTTATTAACTGAACACAGTTTTAGAATTTTTCTATTTCTTAGGGCACCTGGCTGGCTCAGTCAGTTACATGTCTGACTCCTGATTTTGGCTCAGGTTATGATCTCAGGGTAATGAGATCAAGCCCCACATTGGGCTCCATGCTGGGCATGGAGCCTGCTTAAGATTTTCTCTCCTTCTCCCTCTGTTTTTCCTAACCTGCTCTCTTAATCTCTCTCTCTAAAAAAAAATAATAATAATTTTTATATTTCTTGATAATTTTACTATTATTTTATTACTGTGAAGTGTCCTCTTTGTTTCCTATTTGCTTTTTAAGATTTTGTTAATTTACTTGAGAGAGAGACAGCAAGGGAGAGAGAACATGACTGGGGGAGGTGGAGCAGAGGGAGAGGGAGAAGCAGACTCCCTGCTGAACAGGGAGCCCAACATGAGGCTTGAACCCAAGACCTTGGGATCATGACCTGACCCAGAGGAAGACGCTTAACCAACTGAGCCACCCAGGTGCCCCTATTTCTTAAATTCTACTTGGTTGATATTAATATAGTTACGCCAGCTCTCTTACGTTAGTTGTTTATACATGATCCATTTTTTTCTTATCTTTTGCTTTTATATTTTCTATAAATTTATATGTTAGATGTGTCTTATGTAAGTAGCATATATTGGGGATTTTAAAAATCTGGTCTGACAAAGTTTGTCCTTTAAGTCTCTTTTAACCAATTTCTATGCAGTATGATCACAGATATATTTGAGTTTAAATATAATATCTTTGTGTGGGCTTTCTTTTTGTCTCTCCTCTCTTAAGTTTCTCTTTTTCTTGCCATCTTCTGTATTATTTTTTTCTTATTCCTTTTTTTTCCAGTTAGTTTGGTGTACTCTTTTTTCAATTTCTGTAATTATTACCTTGGCAATTATAACCTGCATTCTTGATTTATCAAAATCTAATATTAATTAGTAATTTATTCTCTTTCCAGATGATGCAAGGGACATTAAAAAGGTGTAACTCGATTGTCCTCCATTTGAATTATTTGACATTATTTCCATGTGTTCCAGTTCTGTGAATGTTTAAAACTCAAGATATTTCATTATTATTTAGTATTTATTCAGATTTATCTGTTTTATTTCTTTCCTTCTTGAATTTCTGAACTTTCGTTTTAACCTGAAGAACACCATTATTTTCTGTATTATGTATCTAAAGATAATAATTTTCTCAGTTTTTACTTGACTGAAATTATCTTTATTTAAATTAATTCCCAAAGGATATTTTCACATAGTATAGAGCTCTAGATTGAGCTATTCTTTGAACATGATTTAATTTTTCCCCCCCTTTGTCTCCTTTTAATAGTTTCATTTTTTCTTTTGTCTTGCCCTCTCAATTACCCCTTCCAGCAACATCAAGTAACCCCAAATCTGGGTTAAAATTTCTGGTCCTCCCCCTTTTACCCATTTCTGGTCTAGTAATTCCTCACTACTTATTATCTCTCCAATACCATCAAACAGATACCTTTAATAACTGTATTAGTCAGGTTGCCCAGAAAAACAAACCAGACAGAGAAAGAGAGAGAAAGGAACTGGCTTATGTGATTATGGAGGCTGACAAGTTAAGTCTCATGATCCTCAGAGTGAGTTAGCAAGTTGGAGATCCTGGGGAGTAGATGATATGGTTCCAGTCTAAAGGCTGGCCCACTTGAAGCACTAGATAATCCATTGTGCCAATTCACATCTGAAGGCAGGAAAAGCCAATGTCTTAGTTTGAAGGTAGTCAGGCAGGAAGAATTCTTTAACTTCTTGTCAATGAAGATTTTACTCACACCTTTTGGTTTTTAATATTACAAGCATGGTAATTTTTATGCATGTCTCTTGGTACAGGATATTCTGTATGCAGAATATTCTCATTTGTAGAATTTTCTCTAGTTTATGGCAAGAAGTAAACTTGTTGAGTCTTAGTGTAAGTCCATGTGTAGGTAGTGAGTAATTGTTTAAAATGTTATTGACCTAATTCAGCTCACACATATACCAAATGACTTCTTATTGCTTTACATCATTATCAACACTTGGTATTTTCAGACTTTAAAATTTTTGTCACTCTGGGCCATGAGAGTAAGAATGTGTTATATTAATCTGCATTTATCTACTAATACAATTAAAAATATTTTCAGGGTCACCTGGGTGGCTCAGTCGGTTAAGTGTCTGACTCCTGATTTCAGTCCAGGTCATGATCTCAGAGTCATGAGATGGAGCCCCACATTGGGCTCCACACTGAGCATGGAGTCTGCTTAAGATTCTCTCTCTCCCGGGTGCCTGGGTGGCTCAGATGGTTAAGCGTCTGCCTTTGGCTCAGGTCATGATCCCAGGGTCCTGGGATCGAGTCCCACATCGGGGCTCCCTGCTAGGCAGGGAGCCTGCTTCTCTCTCTGCCTCTGCCTCTCTCTCTGACTCTCATGAATAAATAAATAAATAAAAACATTAAGAAAAAAAGATTCTCTCTCTCCCTCTGCCCCTTCCCCTTATTGTGCTTTCTCTCTATCTAAAAAATATATGTATTTTTTTCATATGTTCACTAAGCAGTCATTTCCTCTTCTATAAAATGCCTCTTCATATGTTTTGCAGATTTTTCTAAAGGTTTGTTTAAATTTTTTCTTTTGATTTATGAGTTATTTATATATGCTGATACCAAACATTTATCAATTTTATGCATTGTACATATTTTCTCCTGCTTTGTGGCTTATGTTTTCAGTGTCTTTGTGGTGCCCTGTGGAGAACATTTTTAATTTTTAATGTGTTCTAATTTAGCCATCTTTTCTTCTATAGTTAGCACCTTCTGGAATTAATAAATTCCTACCCACCCTGAGGTCATGAAATTATTATTCATTATTTTCTTCTGTTTTAATTTCCCTTTATATTTAAACTTGTAATAAATCTTTAAAAAGTATATTTTTTTCATTTTTAATTAAGAAACAAACTTAATTTTTTCTATAGAGTTTGGTTATAATATCAGCACCATTTAATGAATAGACCTTCCTTTCCCACAGTCATCTGTCATATATCAAGTTTCTATGTATGCATGAGTATTTCTGGAGTCTCTATTTTGCCCTATTTGTGCTAATAGTTAATGGCTTTTATTTTAGGTTTTAATAGGTACTAAAATCTGGTGATATGTGATAAAATATCTCCTACCTTACTCTTCTTTGGGAGAATCTTGGTTCTCATTAAGCCTTTGATTTTCCACATTAAATTCTAAAATTAGTCAATCAGCTAATTAATGGATTGTTTAAAACCTTTGTATAATACTGACTTGAAGTTATGGCAGATACAGTATATTCATCAAATAGTCCATATACTTCTATTTTGGGGGGTTTGGTCTACACAATGGGCTATGAGAAAAAGTATTGCTTGATACTTCTGGGATGTGTGTGACTTCTCCATATTCTCTCTTCCTCTGATTTGGTAATGAGGTGGTGCATGGGAAATGAAAGAGAGTCTGAATCCTTAAGAATGAGATGAAGAGAATGGTTTTACTGTGTTGGGAGACAATTATCCATAGGTTTCTCATGTTTCTGCCCATTTTACAAAGAGAAGCACTGGCTGCCTTTGTCTGGACTATCTTTTCAAAGGGATTTAGATAGCAAACAACACTGGAGAAAAGTGATAGTCTGACTGTTGCACAAGGCAGACATGCTTACTCTCTAGTATAAAATATTTAGGTTTTTTAAGCACAGGGTTCCTCTCCTTTAATGCAGCCCACTAAGTGTGAGATATAACTTAGTCCTCTAAGTCATCCTGTGGGAAGTGGGCAATGGGAACAAAGCAAACATGAGGTACGTGTTACTTGCTGCCCTGAGTAATAAAGTCTGTTATCTCTGATGCATATCTCTAATATATAGTTTGCAAGTAAGGTAAATACCAGATCCTTCACAACTCTTAACATACTAAATTATATTATTGAGAATTAAACATTTTTGTGTGTTAAACCCATGAGATTTTGGTGTTTTTACATTAGGTCTGAAAGCTTAACCCAACCTGATACACAATAGCATTGGATTCTGTTTTGTTTTGTTTTTTATCTCTTTCCTATTCTTGTGGAATTTAGTTTTTTTTCTTATCCTCCTGTACTGCATAGGGTCTCCACTGTGGAGATCAGTGTGGTGCTAAAAAAAAGTAAGATTAGGCGCATCCTTTTCTTTTTCCTAAACCCAAGAGAATGCTTCTAAAATTCCCCCATTAAAAATTATATGTGCTGTAGGTTTTGGTAGATATCCTTAGTAGGTGAAAATAATTTTCTTCTCTTTTTATTGAATAGAGAGTTCTAATCATGAGAGAGCACTGAATTTTATCACAATCTTTTTTAAGCTCTCATTGAGATGATTATACATGTTTTCTCCTTTAATACATTACATATTTTCTTTTTTTTTTAAAGATTTATTTATTTATTTGAGAGAGAGCACAAGAGAGGGGGTTGGGTCAGAGGGAGAAGCAGGCTCCTTGCTGAGCAGGGAGCCTGATATGGGACTCGATCCCGGAACTCCGGGATCATGACCTGAGCCGAAGGCAGTTGCTTAACCAACTGAGCCACCCAGGCGCTCTACATATTTTCTTTTTTTAAGCAAGGATTTTATTTTATTTTTTAATTTAATTTTATTATATTATGTTAATCACCATACATTACATCATTAGTTTTTGATGTAGTGTTCCATGATTCGTTGTTTGTGTATAACACCCAGTGCTCCATGCAATATGCGCCCTTTTTAATACCTATCACCAGGCTAACCCCCCTACCCCCTCCTCTCTAGAACCCTTAGTTTTTTTCTCAGAGTCCATAGTCTTTCATGGTTTGTCTCCCCCTCTGATTCCCCCCCTTCATTTTTCCCTTCCTACTATCTTCTTTTTTTTTTTTTAACATATAATGTATTATTTGTTTCAGAGGTACAGGTCGGTGATTCAACAGTCTTATATAATTCACAGTGCTTATTTTCAAATGTTAACTGACCTTTGAATTCCTAGGACAAAACCAACTAGGTCATGATGTGCTATCATTTTTGTACATCAATGAATTTGTTTTGCTAATAATTTGTTTGGATTATCTCATAAATATTCATGAGCAGAATTTGCTTGCACATAATTGTTTATTTGTCAATCTCTTGCAGAATAATTATGGTTTCTGAAGCAAGGACCATATCTTATTCATTTTTATATCTTCAATACTTAGTAAAATGCCTGGCACACATGTTACACTAATAAATGTTTTTGAATAAAGCACAATTGGTTAATCATATTCTAAGAAAGAAATAAACATATAGGTAAGTTCTAATTCTCAACTTTAAATGAGATAGCCCATATTCATCAAATTTGCATATTGACTTTTCCTATTCTCTATTCGTTCAAGCCATAGATATGAAAGAGAGTTTTGACCAGGTGATTTTGAAGAAAACATGCTGCTTGTTATCCAGATTTGTCTCCTGGTCCCAGATACTTAAACTGATACATCAGCCCTATATTGCTGTATTTGAAAATTAAAGAGCCTTTTTATTAGAAATCCAGTATTTCTCAGGGCGCTTGAATGGCACAGTTGGTTGAAGATCCGACTCTTTGTTTTATCTCAGGTCATGATCTCAGGGTCATGAGATAGAGCCCTGTATCAAACTCTGTGCTCAGCACCGAGTTTACTTGGGATTCTCTCTCCCTCTCCCTCTGCCCCTCCCATTCATGCTCTCTCTCTCTCTCTCTTTCAAATAAATAAATAAATCTAAGAAAAAAAAAAGAAATCCAGGATTTCTCTTTAGACACTGATTTGGTTATCCTTTTGTAGAATGTATTGACAATGAAGGTTCAGCCAAGAAGGATGAGACTGGATGGACAGGGATATTAGACAGAGAAGGCAAAAGAACTAGACAGACAGGACAGCGTGAACACAGAATGTTCAGCAGGAAAATCCAGTCTCCCATCTCCCTTGGTCTGTGGTTCCCTTGCAGGTCAGGTCCCTGGAGACTGGAGAGTTGCACAATTTCTGTCAGAGTTAACCAAGCCTCACTTTTTGAGCTTTAACCTAATATATCCGAGCACTGCTTTCTATTGACAAAATTCATGAAACACAACATCTTAAACACAACACCCCTTTTCTGACTGTGGTTCCCATTTCCAAACCTCTTCCTTAATCAATCATGATTGTGTCTCCAAGTTTCCCCAAATCAGCAGCCAGCCACACCTCACCAGTTCATGGATGATCCTCTCCTCCTCTTATAAGGTAAAGTTGTAAATTGTTTTAAGGATGAACTCTTATCAGAGGTCACATTTAGCCACATAAACTACAGTAGCGGGTGCCTGGGTGGCTCAGTTGGTTAAGCATCTGCCTTTAGCTCAGGTCATGATCCCAGGGTCCTGGGATCAAGTCCTACATTGGACTCTCTGCTCACTGGAGAGTCTGAATCTCCCTCTGCCCCCCCAGCCCCGGTTCATGCATGCTCTCTCTCAAAAATAAATGAATAAAATCTTAGAAAAAAAACAAAAACACAACTACAGTAGAGACACTCAAAGTCTTAACTGCCAATAGAGTTATCTTTCATGTCCATTTATTGCAGTAACGTAAAAGGAGAAAGAGGCATTCTCCCCAACTTTACTGATTTGTCTCTGGAGTAAAAGCAGGAGACCACAGAGTGGGTATGGAAATACAGCAGACCCGGAAAATGCACCAGGGGGCAAGCAGGAGCCACAGCAGAGAGCAATAGGATCAGTGGTGCCCAGAGGCCATGACCGTACCTGTGTCCAGGCAAAGGAGGTGGAGCAAGAGCATAGAAATAAAACCAGAGTTATCATATCACTATTGAGAATACTTTGTAAGCACATGTGAAACAGCCTCCAGAGAGTCCTAAACATTTTTTTATTATGTTATGTTAATCACCATACATTACATCATTAGTTTTTGATGTAGTGTTCCATGATTCATTGTTTGCGTATAACACCCAGTGCTCCATTCAATATGTGCCCTTTTTAATACCCATCAGCAGGCTAACCCATCCTCCCACCCCCTCCCCTCTAGAACCCTCAGTTTGTTTCTCAGAGTCCATAGTCTCTCATGGTTCGTCTCCCCCTCCGATTTCCCCCCCTTCATTCTTCTCCTCCTGCTATCTTCTTCTTCTTTTTTTTTTTTTAACATATAATGTATTATTTGTTTCAGAGGTACAGGTCTGTGAGTCCTAAACATTTTAAAGGCTGAATGAGGGAGAAAGGCAAAATATAAGTTTTATATAATATATATGATATAATATGTATATCAACCAAGGTTATAGGATAACTAATATAATTAACTATTGTTTTATAATTTATCAAACTACATATATTTGGTTTCAAGTTTAATCTACTTAAACTTCTGTTTTAATTTTATGTGGTAAGATTTGCTGCATCATTAAAAAGAATGCACACATGTTAATGTAAAAATATTGTAAATCTCCTGATATATAACTTTGAATAAATATTTCTCCACTTTGAGATAAAAAGGAAAATCTTGTTACTGCTTTTGGAAAAATGAACTTATCAGGTAGAAAACATCTGTCAACCTTAAAAATAAAATAGCCAGTAAGTTTACCAGCAGAATGAGTTTATTTGGGAATAGTGGAGGAATTGTAATTCAGAATATACAAACTATGGTGAACCATAGGCAAGTCCAGAAAACAAAAGAGAGAAGTATTCTTTTAAAGAGGAAAGAAGGAAGTTGGGAGGACTGTTTGTAATGAAAGTCCATTGGAAGAGAGTGAGAGTTCAGGGTTGTGGCAGTTCTCATTGGCTGTGTTGTTGCTGGTCAAGGAGAAAATCTTCCTCCCTCCTGCTAGGGTAGTAAAGCAAGCTTTTTCCTGTTGGGGAAATGCAAAGTATGCTTTTTCCTGTTAGGGTCTGCAGACTAGCAGGAGGTAATTTGTAAGAGCTTCCCATTCAGGGTGTTTGGACTCCATTTCAAATGAGGTTTCTTTTATTCATTTTCACACATCCAAGCACCTGAGGCCATGAAGGTCTTTTTCTAAGATGAGAGCAATGTAATCAAGAATGAGTAACACTCTGGTAACAGGCAATCCAAAGGAATATTAAGAGATTGACAAGTGGTACTAGAGATGAGATATCTTTAAGATGGCTTGGCTGGATTCAGTCAGAGAACATATATCTCTAAACTGGTTACATTACATTGAGATTTTATCTAAAGTAAGGAGTTTGAAGTTTTGTATGAGAGAAGGAACAAACAATAGTTGAACCTGTGCTGTGGACAGAGTGAGCAAATAGAGTTCTATAAAAATATTCTGATACACTGTCAATACCTTTATCAAACAGATCAGGTTTTTGTAGACAGATATTTAAAGAGATTATTTGTTAACATGTAGTAATATCCTTCCTATAAACTTACAAAATAGATAATAGTTTATAGATTATTACTAAAAATAAATGAACTATGATTCTATCCCCTCATATTGTTATGCATAATCACTTAACCGGACAACTTAATTCATCTGGCTTATACTCTTCCCTAATCAATATCATGTTAGTGAGCTATTGAGAAATAGCCTCAAAAAATGTTGAAGACACTCATAAGTGTTTGGGACCATATAACCAATTCCTAAGAGATTCTTGTTATAGAATTAATTTGCCTTAATGGTGTTCCATTAGTAATTGAGAGAACTGAGCATTTAACTCAGAGTTTTGCCCTGTAAATTAATAGTGGATAATAAAAAGGCAAGCCATGGTATATTCCTTTTACCTCTTCCCTATAAGTAAAACCTTTGTGCATATCATGTCAAGACTGTCTTTTCTCAAAAGTATAAATAGAGGTGTGATCAATTGTTCCATTTTTGAGAGAAGCAACATACTTCCTTAAAATCTCATGGTAATAAAATGGTGAGCTGAAGCAGAAAATAGAGATACAGATAAAGAATGAAGTCTGGATGAGACTATAAAGAATTTTCAGATAGAAATATAAGTCTGAAATGTAAGGCAGATGCTTTTTCTACACCAGATGTGTGAAACACAGAAAGAATATTATGTATTCTCAACTAAAATTTAGGAATCCCAAACCAAATCCTAATTAAAAAGTAAGCAGATCTCTATATTTTAACCAAACTCAGACAGAAACAAGGATCCAAGGTTGCAGTGCATATGTTAAGAGCCTTCTCTTTTGTGCACACCAGGAGTATTGATATTCCCTAAAGATAACAAGGCAACTTCTTCCCAGATGCTGAAGCAGTGTTCTTCATTCTAAGGGAGTGGCCTTCCTCAAAGTTCATTCCAAAAGATCCCAAATGAGAGAGTTGTCATGGGAATACTCACCCTATGCCTAATTAGGGTACAGGCTCCACCCATCTCAATAACCTAAACTAGAGCCATTTATCAGGATATCACTTAAACCCAAATCACTCCTAGGATGTTTCATAGCCTGTTTTGTGAGCAAACAGATGTGTGGACTCAACAAAGAAGTTGTAACAGCAGAAATATTTCAGTAACTCTAAGGAATTCCCCTAAAAAACTCTTCTGAAAAATATGATACTTAATACTTTGATCACAACTTGCTAAATTTCTTCCCATAATTTCAAAATAATTTGTTTGGAAAATGTCCAGATAGTATCCACTGAATTCATTTCGGGGATGAAATTTTGTCTTTTTTTTATTTTTTTATTTTTTAATGCCAGCCACTTTTTAAGATAGCTTTGGTAAGAGGAGAGAATAACCACATTGAAAAGGATAAGCACAAGATAAGCAAATGTGTAATTACCCGACATGATAATAAGTTCTCCATGCTCATGATCTCAATTTGGTTTTCTCAAAAACACCTCTGCCCTTCCAATTTCTCAGTGTATAAATTCCTCCTATCAAGCTGTGCAGATCTGATGGATGTTTTTTTCTCACTTTTGTGAGTGAGGACACACTTTGTGTGCGTCCTTTATACAGTCAAAGAAGCCATAAAATAACAATAGTAAGAATTCTAAATTTTAAGAATAAAAATAGTTATGTTAAAATTTCATCAGTCAGGATTTAAATTAGAAGGACCACTTCCAGATAATTATTTCAAGGATCATAAATAAAGGTCAAAGAGAAAAACACTTAAAAGACAGTTCAAGGAGACTACAAATGAATGAAAACTGTATCAGGTCCAAAGTGCGAATGCTTCAGGAGTCAGGCAGATAACACACAGGTGAAGCAAACAAGCAGGGTGTATGGAAGGGGCTGGCTCTGGTGAATTAGAGAGACCTTACCTTACCCAAAGGAGGAAAATTGGCTCCAGTGTATTTCAGCCATGCAGAAATGAGAGCTCAGTGTTATAGTACTTCTTCTTTTAAATTTTTCAGTAGACTCTAGTAATATGGATTATTATGTAAAAATGTTCAGATTTTACATATTAGCTTAAAAAAAAGTGAGTACCCTGTAGCCCAAATCAAACATCACTCTGGGCCTGATTCTGTCCTTGGGCCACAAGTTTGTTACCTCTCGATGAAAACGGAGACAGGCAAAAATATTTAGAGAAAGAATTGCAATGAGAAGATGGATAAAACACTATAATACCAATCAAACAGAAATACTGAGTAGTCAAGATTCTTCGGGGCGCCTGGCTGGCTCAGTGGGTTAAGCGTTTGCCTTCGGCTCAGGTCATGATCTCCGGGTCCTGGGATGGAGCCCCGCATCTGGCTTCCTGCTCAGCAGGGAGTCTGCTTCTCTCTCTCTCTCCCTCCTCCCCTCCCCATCACTCGTTCTCTCTCTGTCTCTCTCAAATAAATAAAATCTTAAAAAAAAAGAATCTGCTATTAATTTGGAATTAAATAACATAAAATATGAACTATAACTATCAGTAGTGAATATGCTTAGTATTCTCATTCCTCTTGTTCTATGTAGTACAAATGTTTCTTTGATATTTTAAATAAGTTTCTTACACGTGTGACCATTTTACTGACTATCAGCAAGTCACAAGGCTCGTTCATAGAATCTCCTTACACCTTCTAAAAACTTAATAGTCAGGGACAACTGTATGTTATTCTCTCAAGAGTCTGAGTATCTTATTTGAAAAGAAGATTTAAAGTTGTCTTTCTCCCATGACATATACATGTTTAAAATATGATTTTAATAATTACTATTAATATCTCCTAAAATGGAATATATGGTAACTTTCCCCATAACCACCAAAAAACCACTTAAATTACAACTAGTAAAGATCTTCTTTATAATATTAATGGTTTAGTTATAATTATGGTAATTTTTCTTGGAAATTTTTAATTTCTTTTATATATATTATTTTATTTGATCCTCATAACAATGATGTTTTATAGATAGAATTATAAATAAACTAAGTTATATATGCATAAGTGAGTTATCCAGAGTCACAAGCTGGGACTTGAATTAAAGTCTCTGACTAGCAGTCTCTTTGTCATTGTAATATACCACAATTCCATAGAGCTCACTTGGAAGACCCTGAAGTTACAGATAGGATTATGGTATAACGTAAGATGAAAAGAATAAGTGTTCATAAGCCATTTAGAATTTTTCATCTAGCATAAAATTTAAACTGCAACAGAATCCTTTTTAGACATAGGCAAAGTATAAATAATAAATAAATACATTAATAAATAATGTTCTATAACAGAAAATGAAAGGCAGGTTGCATGTGAAAGGATTTCATGAGGCCAAAGGAACACATGGTATATATCACAGATAAAGGCATTTTGATGAGAAAAACCATTGTTGGAATGCAATTGCCATCTTGGCTTTGTAATCCCTTGTTTCCTAGCTCCTCAATATGAGAGAGAAAGTTACTGAAGAAATAACAAGGAATAGAACACTATAGGGAATTTTATTTAGCAGGCTTATAATTAATACCTGTCTGATAATTAATACAATCCTGAAATAAGACAAGCAGTAAGGCAGAAAGGGACCTAGTATCATATTTATTACTGATTAAGACTATGCTTTTATTTGAAGGAAATTGAGTTTCCAAATTATAAAAAAACAAAACAAAACAAACAGCAGTATGAGGTTAACTTCCCCCCTGCCCCAAAACCTGCAGTACCAGCCTAGTCTACAAGCTAGTTTTCTCTTGTGGGGCAGGACCACCAAACATGGAGGAAAAAAGAACACACCACAGGCAGTTCACTCCAAGAGAAAGCGGAGAGATGAAGTCGTTCTTCCTTCCTTGAGGAGGGAGGAGTGAGAGGGTGAGAGAGGCTAAAGTGATAGACTATCAACAGTTTTCCATTCAGGGAACTGAAAGCTAAATCTGGGAAAAAGTTGACCTTTCTAAGACCCACAGGAGCCCTGAGGTACAAATTCTGTGAAGCCAAGGAAAATGGGAAGGAATGGAATAGAGCGTCGGGTGTATACACAGCACCTGGAAAAAACACTGAGACATCTCCAGTTCTTTCTGATGGGACTGGCCTCTGAACGTTAAACTGTAAGATCATTAGGCAATTGGTCTAATAAAGGTATGCAACCGCCCTAATAGGGTAGAATATCTTCTCAAAAAAGGTTTGAATGAAGAGAAGAAGTGCCATCTACACAGGGTTAGTCATCGTTGCAAAGAGATTTTTGAGGAGTGACAGAAGCGAATGCTGACAAACCCCATCCAGGAACAGCCTGAGAGTGCCTGGCAGGGTTTTGACTCACAGACTTAATTAATTAATTCTGGGGCAGTTTTGACCCCAACTGCAACATTGAATGTATCAGGTTATTATTGTCTGGTGCAACTAAATATTCTAATCTTTCATCTAATTTTCCTTATTCTTAATGCATAATCAGCAAGCTGCATGTTGATTATTATTAGATTTCACCTTTAGAGATGCTCTGAAAAAGAGAATGCAGTGATCACACTAACATAAGCATACTAGTTCTTTTCCAAATGCAGTTGTATTCCACATTGCAAATTAATCTATTTTCTTTTCCATTTAATATCTCACTCCCTTATGAAGTTAGTTAGGGTGTCAGCCCCCACAAGGCCCCTGGTGACCTTGACCTTGTAGTATTACTGCCCTTGCATAGATCCTCTCACCTTGACATAGAGCTTCACTGAGTGACTGATAAAATCAGTTCACATGACAGCATGTGGATTCTAATGCTACATCATAAAAGACACTGCAGCTTCCACATTGGTCTTTTAAATCCCTCCCTCTGGGGAAAGTCAGCCATGATGCCATAAGGATACTCAAGAGACCTGCAGGGAGAGAAACAGAGGCTCCTAGCCATATGCATAGGCCACACTGGAAATGAATCCTCCAACTCCATTCCAGCCTTGAAATGACCATAGCATCAGTTGACACTGGACTGCATTATATTCACAAGAGATTCCAATCTCTCTGCTGAGCCATTCTTAAGTTCCACATGAACCATGAGAAATAATAAATGATTATTCTACCATTAAATTATAGAATGACTTTAAATGCAGCATTAGGTAACTAATATGGTTAATATACTCTCTTCTGATATGAATCCCTTCCAGGTACAGCTATTATAGCTATTATTTAAATACTATTAACTCTGTATATAAAACATCCTAAATTATTACAGATAGTTATATAAACTCATTTAAGCCTCAAAACAAACCTATTATCCCTATTTTATAAATACAGAATCTGGGACACAGAGAGTAGTTTGGACAAAGTCACATAGCTGGAAAATCTCATAACTGGAATTCAAACGCAGAGAAGCCTGGTTGAGAGGACATGTTCTTCATCACTAACCTATAGTACCGCTCTGTCCACATAAAGGAAGAGAGAAATCAAAGTTTCTGAGCCACCCACTTAATAGAGAATTCACTAAGCTGAATGCTATCTTTCTTCTATCATTGCATCTAGCTTACTGACCTTGCCTAGTAACAACCAGATATCTTCAAAATGCACATAAATTGTGGTATGCCAAGCCTGACAGAGGAGGTACACAGTGGAGGAAGAGTACTAATTAGTCCTAATTATACCAGATGGTTGCAGGGAGATACACAAGAAAAGCAGGAAAGTTGGAGACAAACTTTTCCTTCACAATGTTGTGATGTGTTCTTGACAAATGAAAGAGGTTATTGTATTGACTTTTATTATTTCTAACCTCATGATTCCTGTACACTTGGCCACTGAGTGCTTCCTCAAGAGATTGGCTTTTGAAATGGATGGTTAATCCTTTCAAGCTTTGTGTTTTCGAATCCCGTATAGATCTGGCATACAGATTTTTGACAATCCCAATCCAGAAAAAAAAAAAAAAAAAAGAGAGAGAGAGAACCTTGATTTAATTATTTGGTAATGTTCTCAGGCATAGTTGGCTATTTTGACAAAAACAGAACCTTTGTTAAATTAACAAACTGTGAAAAGAATTGTCATATTAACCACTTATTGTTTTCTAAACATCTTCATTTATGTCACATGAAATATGCAAATACAATTTCTGCCAAAACAGTAAAAGGAAATGATTCATCAAAGAAAATCAACATTGGAATTTATAATTAAACACAGGCATGCCCCCTATGATAATTGAAATTCCAACTCTGTCCATTTCATCGTAAAAAGTATAAGTCAAGAACAAATAACACATATTTTATAATCTTATTTTTTTCTCTAAAATAAGCTATCTTTGAAAGGCAATATGATTGTGAAGTTTGTAGACCTCGACCAAAAAGTGCACCTCTGTCAGTTATTAATCTGAGTGAAACACTGTGCACAGATCTGCTCACCACTTGTTTTCTTACTGTAAGAGGATTGCTTTCTCAGCACTTGCAAGGACAGCTGTGGCAGTAGAAACCTCATCCATTTGAAGCTGGGCTTGGTCATGTGACTTTCTTTGGCCAATAAAATGCGAGTAGATATTTCGTGGGTCAATTCTGAGCAGAAGCTTTAAAAGTCATTATGTTGGGGCACCTGTGTGGTTCGGTGGATTAAGTCTGACTCTTGGTTTCAGCTCAGGTCATGATCTCAGGGTCCTGAGATAGAGCCCCACATCAGACTCTGTGCTCAGTGGGGAGACTGCTTGAGATTCTCCCTCTCTTCCTCTCCCTCTGCCCCTTCCCCCGCCCCAACATGATCTCTATCTCTTTAAAATAAATAAATAAATCTTTTAAAGTCATTATGTTTCACAAACTAACTTTCTCTTTCCCCTCTGAAATGGGAATTGCATGTTTCACCTAGGGGCTACTGCTTCACACTGAATATGTAGTTGGCTCACACTTAGAAGTATATAATGTGAATAAGATATTTCTTATTATAAATCATAGAAATGTGGCATTAAAAAATATAGAAGTACAGCTGGGCTAAGCAATACACATTGTCCTAGTTTTTTTATCTATCAAACAGGAAGAATGATTTTAGCCTTATAGCATCACTCTGAGCAATAAATACATGCTCAGGAAATGGTAGATTATCTGCCTAAAAATTTGTGTATAGCCTTCTGAAGAAACACAATAACATAAGTAGAGAGTCATTATTTTACTTAACATGAAATTGTTATGCTCTTGAAAGATATTGTTATGATATTTGAAAGCTATGGTTTGAAAAGATACTGTTACGCCTTTGAATCAGAAAAGTAAATTCTAATTCTGACCCTGCCATTAAAGTCTGTCATTGACCCTCTTGGTGCCTCCGTTGTCACATTTACGAGAGGGAGTCAATAATACTAATTATAGCTTCCCATCAATGTTGGCAAATGACTTCAGCGAGAGGTAAGTCCAGAACATTATGTAACAGGAATCTAGGTCATCAATAATAGCAACTGAAAATTGGTAACATTTTGTCAGATGTGCTTAAAAAAAAAAAAAAGACTTAATGAGATAGCAATTACAGATACAGTTGAAGTATCCATTGTCACTGATCCCCAAGAATTTTTAAAACTAAGAAAATAATAATTTGAAGGATTAGATATGGTCCATATACCCTTTCAGGTAACCTAATTGATTTGGCATTAATATTGCTAACATCCTAATATAATCTTGAAGATGGTTCATATTTCCATTTTTACATTCATGAAAGTTGTGCCTATATTAAGTATGAAAAGTGAACCGATATATGCACACCTGTTCAATATTTCCAGCCTTTTATTGTCTTTTTTTTTCCTTCCCCATTACAAAGCTCTAATTCTTTAGTGGATTTCAGTGAGAGATTTCTTGGCGCAGAAAGGAAGCACCTGCTGATTTGAGCAATTTCATTAGCACTCAGGCAAGCAAAAATATTCTGTAGGTGATTATGGTCCTAGTATCAGACCATAACCAATAATTTGTTATCATCTTATCCCTAATTTGTGATTGGCAACTTTATCCGTTTTTAGCTGTAGGGAGAGAAGATCAGTATTCATAATAATCTCTAAATGTTATTTGAAATATTATGGAGTCTTGAGTATAATTTCTATTTACAATTAGTTGGGTTTATATAAAGATGCAATAACATTAGTAGATTGCTTGGACCTAGTGCACATCCTCAATACAACTGATTAAGAAGTGGAAATCCAGATAATCAAAAGCTGTGCTTATCAGCAGCAAATATTAAGAAAAAAAATAATTTAATGACTGATCTTTCCTTAAATTGACCTAAGTGACCACTTTTTGTAGCCATGTTATTGCGAATTTGAGTCATATGGACTACATGTACGTGCTTGGTATAAGTTTAAAGCTACTCTGCTGCCCCACCCTCACCATGTGCATGCGCACACATTATGCACTCTCGAGACATCTGTGGGGATCTAAAAATAGCAAAGTTTAGTTAAGGGATAATCTTTCTTATTTTTCAAGAAAAATACTTTTTTTTTAACCAAAGATGATGTGATATTCCTCTATCTTGCTGTCTTATCTAGAGTGAGTAGAGATAAACTGCACTATATATCTGATGACCCTTGAAGCCAATTAGGAATTTCTTTTTACCCACACATTCATTCATATATTCAATAAATATATGTTGAATATCTGAAAGGAAAAAAGTGCTGGATACTGAGGTGTGTAATGAAACATACATGCCATTTACAAACCAGCAAATCCAATGAATATTACAAGAAGTTTTTATTTTAACTTGGGAGGGATAGGAACATCAAGCTGAACAACACATAGTTCTTTCTGTTACGTAGTTTATAGTCTAGTGTAAATGTAGCTGTATGGAAATAAAAGCCGAGACAAAGAGTAAGACAGGTTGATCATAAGCCTAATAAAAGGAGAAATGTGATGTAATACTAGAGAAAAAGTTTAAAAATAACTACAAGAGCACTGAAAGGAGCAAGAGTATCTTTTCTTTGATTAAAGAGCACTGTCACTTTAAAAGATCACGGAGGCTGCATTATGTAAGTTAAATTAGAGGTGGGGAAAGAGGAATCACTAGAGGAGAAAGGTACAACTAAGATGTAGGAAGAGTATGGATTGCAGCATTGAGAGTAGGAATGGAAAAATTGTGCTAATATACTCATGGTAGGGAGTTTGTATGGGCACAGGAGTATGCACCCTCTGCTCCTGGAGGTATGGCTTAGCAGAGTGATTACTGGCTCTAACAGACTTAAGTTTGAATCCCAGCTCCTTCACTCACTGGCTGTGTGACCTTGGCAAGTGGTTCATCCCCTTTCTGGCTCTTATTCTTCTTAGACAATCTCAAATTTAGAGGAATGTTATAATAAAAATAATACAACACACAAAGGCCTTAGGCTGTCTTTCGTGTTTAAAAAGTCTTTTTTACAATAATGTACACGGGCGCCTGGGTGGCTCAGTCGTTAAGCGTCTGCCTTCAGCTCAGGTTATGATCCAGGGATCCTGGGATCGAGCCCCGCATGGGGCTCCTTGCTCAGCAGGAAGCCTGCTTCTCCCTCTCCCACTCCCCCTGCTTGTGTTCCTTCTCTCGCTGTGTCTCTCTCTGTCAAATAAATAAATAAAATCTTTAAAAAAAATGAAAAATAAAAAATAAAATAATGTACACAAATAGATAAAAAATGTAAATTTTGGAAAAATAGTTATTAATATAATTATTGTATCATTCTGGTATTCCTATTACTTACTGAATAGATGAAGTCAAAAAGATTTTGAACTCTTTTCATTATGAAAATAACAAAAATACTTATAAAATAAGGCTTTGCATACCATCTATGAAAAACCTACAGTGAATATCATTCTCAATGGGGAAAGGCTCAGAGCTTTTCCCCTAAGGTCAGGAACGTGGCAGGGATGTCCACTCTCACCACTGCTATTCAACATAGTATTAGAAGTCCTAGCCACAGCAATCAGACAACAAAAAGAAATCAAAGGCATCCAAGTCGGCAAAGAGGAAGTCAAACTCTCACTCTTTGCAGATGATATGATATTGTATGTGGAAAACCCAAAAGACTCCACCCCAAAACTGCTAGAACTCATACAGAAATTCAGTAAAGTAGCAGGATATAAAATCAATGCACAGAAATCAGTGGCATTCCTATACACCAACAGCAAGACAGAAGAGAGACAAATCAAGGAGTCTATCCCATTTACAATTGCACCCAAAACCATAAGATACCTAGGAATAAATTTAACCAAAGAGGCAAAGGATCTGTACTCAGAAAACTATAAAATACTCATGAAAGAAATTGAAGAAGACACAAAGAAATGGAAAAACGTTCCATGCTCATGGATTGGGAGAACCAACATTGTGAAGATGTCAATGCTACCTAGAGCAATCTACACATTCAATGCAATCCCCATCAAAATACCATCCACTTTTTTCAAAGAAATGGAACAAATAATCCTAAAATTTGTATGGAACCAGAAAAGACCCCGAATAGCCAGAGGAATGTTGAAAAAGAAAAGCAAAGCTGGCGGCATCACAATTCCGGACTTCCAGCTCTATTACAAAGCTGTCATCATCAAGACAATATGGTACTGGCACAAAAACAGACACATAGATCAATGGAACAGAATCGAGAGCCCAGAAATGGACCCTCAACTCTATCATCAACTTATCTTTGACAAAGCAGGAAAGAATGTCCAATGGAAAAAAGACAGTCTCTTCAACAAATGGTGTTGGGAAAACTGGACAGCCACCATGCAGAAGAATGAAACTGGACCATTTCCTTACATCACACACAAAAATAGACTCCAAATGGTTGAAAGACCTAAACGTGAGACAGGAGTCCACCAAATCCTAAAGGAGAACACAGGTAGCAACCTTTTTGACCTCAGCCGCAGCAACTTCTTCCTAGAAACATCGCCAAAGGCACGGGAAGCCAGGGCAAAAATGAACTATTGGGATTTCATCAAGATAAAAAGCTTTTGCACAGCAAAAGAAACAGTCCACAAAACCAAAAGACAACCGACAGAATGGGAGAAAATATTTGCAAATGACATATCAGATAAAGGGCTAGTATCCAAAATCTATAAAGAACTTAATCAAACTCAACACCCAAAGAACAAATAATCCAATCAAGAAATGGGCAGAAGACATGAACAGACATTTTTCCAAAGACATCCAAATGGCCAACAGGCACATGAAAAAGTGCTCAACATCGTTCGGCATCAGGGAAATCCAAATCAAAACCTCAATGAGATACCACCTCACACCAGTCAGAATGGCTAAAATTAACAAGTCAGGGAACAACAGATGTTGGCGGGGATGTGGAGAAAGGGGAACCCTCCTACACTGTTGGTGGGAATGCAAGCTGGTGCAACCCCTCTGGAAAACAGTATGGAGGTTCCTCAAACAGTTGAAATTAGAGCTACCCTACGATCCAGCAATTGCACTACTGGGTATTTACCACAAAGATACAAATGTAGGGATCCGAAGGGGTACGTGCACCCCAATGTTTAGAGCAGCAATGTCCACAATAGCCAAACTGTGGAAAGAGCCAAGATGTCCATCGACAGATGAATGGATAAAGAAGAAGTGGTATGTATACACAATGGAATATTATGCAGCCATCCAAAGGAATGAGATCTTGCCATTTGCAATGACGTGGATGGAACTGGAGGGTGTTATGCTGAGTGAAATAAGTCAATCAGAGAAAGACATGTATCATATGACCTCACTGATATGAGGAATTCTTAATCTCAGGAAACAAACTGAGTGTTCCTGGAGTGGTTGGGGGTGGGAGGGATGGGGTGGCTGGGTGATAGACATTGGGGAGGGTATGTGCTACGGTGAGCGCTGTGAATTGTGCAAGACTGTTGAATCACAGATCTGTACTTCTGAAACAAATAATGCAACATATTTTAAGAAAAACGAAAAAGAAGAAGATAGCAGGAAAGGAAGAATGAAGGGGAGTAAGTCAGAGGGGGAGATGAACCATGAAAGATGATGGACTCTGAGAAACAAACTGAGGGTTCTAGAGGGGAGGGGGGTGGGGGGATGGGTTAGCCTGGTGATGGGTATTAAAGAGGGCACATTCTGCGTGGAGCACTGGGTGTTATGCACAGACAATGAATCATGGAACACTACATCAAAAACTAATGATGTAATGTATGGTGATTAACATAACAATAAAAAAATAAGGCTTTGCATGAATCTAATTAGAAATAACATCCTCTTTCTATAGAAATACCTTACTTAAAATTATTACCTACCATAAATTTAGGTTCCCTGAGGGTTATATGGGCAAGATCTCCAATGACAACCTAATGACTAAAATCCTATTCTCTGTCATCCTGCTTGCCATTTCTCCAGCATTTGGTACAATCAGGCTTTCTCTCTGGAGCTTCATTCACATTTCTCAGAAGACTTCATTAGTTCATTTCCTACCTCATTAATCATTCTTTTTCTGTCTCCTTTGACAAGACCTCTTCCTCCTAGCCCACCTCCAGGGAGAACTTTCTTCAGTTTGTCCTAAATTTACAATCTCTCTCTCATTCTCTCTCTCACCCCATCCCGGCCCTTTCTTCCCCTTCTCCTTCCCTCTCTCTCTGTCAGTTAGAACTTGCCAAGTGGTTTGCCATCCCTCTGGCTGTTATTCCTCTCATACAATCTCTAATTTGGAGGAATTTTAAAGAGAATTTAGAATATGTCTATCTTAGAAAACTAGACTATATGTATATAATATATATTTAGAATCTTAGGAAACTCATTTGCTCCCATAGATTAAATGGTCATGCCTATGAGCATGATTTCCAAATCTTATCTCCAGTTCTTACTTTTTCCTGAGTACGTATATGTCATTTTCCTAAAGACACTTCCTACTGGCATTGTAAATTTAACATGCCTAAAAGATAATGTATTGTCTTTCTCTGAAACAACGTTTTCCTTGAATTCTCTTTTGATTTATGGTTGCACCCTTTCCTATTCTAAAAATTCCAAAATCATATTCACCACCCATTTTTAACGTTTTCAGATTACATGATGTAGACACTCTTTATTTGCATTGCTACTACCATAATTCAAAAGCCTGTCACCCTGGACCGGACTATTGCCTTAACTGAATGAGTGAGTATTCTATCTCTAGCCTCTCTGTAAAGTCATATTTGGTCAGGAATTTTTTTTCACATCTATTTCAATGTCAGTCCTGTCTTTAATGCTTTTGGTAAATATCTTGGTCATAAAATGCAAAATTGAGAATACACTAATACAGTGTTCTTCCTTGCCTTCAAATATAAATAAATAAAATGGATCAGACTGAAAACCAGCAGGCTTGCTGATTTTACTTGATCTGATATAGAAGATGAAAAATCTAGCAGTTTTCAGTGAGTGATCTTGGTGAGAAGTAAATGGGGAGGGCTAAACGGTTAAAAGGAAATCCTAGATATGAGAGAGACATTGAGGGGCTTGATAATCTCTCCATACATTCCCTGGCCAACTGCAAGGTTAAATGTATACCAAGGGAACTGAAAAAGGTCTAATCTTTCCAGGCATGCCTGACTTACCAGGAAGCTGCATTTGTGTGCAGAGGAAACAGGACAATTTAGCAAAAAATAAAAGTCAAGGTAGACTCTAAAAATGCCCAAACTTTGAAATGTGCTTTTAACCCACACTAAGATCTATTGGTAAAGGGTAAAAGCCCTTCCTGGTTTGAGGTGTTTGAAGACAACTTATGATCATTTACAAGGTGATCACTAAGCTATGCAGAGGAAGGCATCACCCCTAAGAACCCAAGCAAAAAAGATTAAAATGGGAGATCATGCAAAAATATTGAGCATAAACATTAGTGACTGCACACCATGAGAGAGACAGAGTCTTCAAGTTTAGTCCAAGCAATTTAGTAAAAGAAATTAATCAACCATCAAACAAAAGGTAAATAAAAATAAAAGCCCTCAGGCAACAAATCCAGAATTGCCATATTTTCAAGATGTACAGTTTTTAAAGGGTTATGAAATATACAGTTGATTTTGAAGGTGTCCTACACAGTTCCCATGGGACTATGAGACCAGGCCTTTCTGGAAGCAGTGATTTAGAAGGAAGGAAGTGGGCTGCTACAGAAAGTACGCTTAGATACATCAAATGTAAGTATAAATTAATATCTGAAATTCCCTGAAATATGTCAGGATATTATCATTTTATCATAGAAAGTGAAATTGAGAGTATTGAACTAAGCAAAGACCGTGCTTCCCCAAAGTCCCCAACTAGTCCTTCTGGGAAGGACTAATGCCCCATGTGTCTTGCTCCCAGAGCACTTCATATAGAGTCTATTGCTTATTACTTAGGATAAAATTTATTTGGGGCTTTCTTGCCAGAGCTTAAATTTCAACAAGGCAAGGACTGTATTTTAATCCTTTTTCTATTCCCATTTCCAGTACTAGTACTCAAAAACTGTTAGTTAAAAGAAATAATGAAGGAGTACCTGCCACAATTGGGTGCTACCATTGCAACTTCCATCCCCAGTTCTGAAGTCACCACCCCACCCCACCCCTGCAGGCTATTTAGGCCTGGGCTCTTGCAGAACTCTTCTTTATTATGTTGATTTCACTTATTTTTATGCAAATTTTATATATATATATTTAAGATATACAATATGATGATTTGATATACCTCTAATAACGAAATGACTACTAGAAGCTCAATTTACATATCATCTCCTTACATAGTTACCTTTTGTGCGTGTGCGCTGGGGGAGAGAGGGAATAGGAGCATCTGAAATCTAGTCTCTTAGCAAATTTCCAGTATGCAATATAGTATTATTAACTAAAGCCATCACAAATATATCAAAACAACTTTTCAAATAATCTAAACCAGGCAGAAACTGCTTTCTCAATCTATAAGAAGGAAAGTGAGATTTAGATGTGTCTAAAACTTAAAACCCCTATTACTTCCCGTACTCTGTGAATCCAGAACCAAATATTTTAGTGTTAGTTCTAGCAAAGTTAACTGATACTGACTTGGTATAATATGGTAGCATATTAGATTGTTTAGAGGTATTACCAAATACTTCCAGCATAGATGGTTAAGGATGAATCTCCTGAATTCAGATATTTATACCCAATCTATTTTGTTTAAAGATTTTATTTATTTAATTGACAGAGAGAGAGAGAGAGACAGAGAGAGAGGGAACACAAGCAGGGGGAGTGGGAGAGGGAGAAGCAGGCTTCCCGCCGAGCAGGGAGCCCTATGCGGGGCTCGATCCCAGGATCCTGGGATCGGAAGGCAGACACTTAACAACTGAGCCACCCAGGCACCCTATACCCAATCTATTTTTATCACTCTCTCTCAGCTGGTCCTGTTTTAGCACTTGTGAGCCAGAAAACATTATAATTTTTTTGTATTCTCAATTATATTCTAATATTGAAGATGAACTCCTAATTTATCTATTGTCAAATATTTTGCCTCATAATGAATGCAGAGAACCTATTACCCAAGTTCTCAAATCCACTTTGGCCTAATGGTGCTTGTAAATAATACATTTGCATAATGAGCAATATTTATAAAAACCAATTACCGCTAATATGGATGACCTTTTGGCATCAAGTAAGCTAATAACCTTTGAAATACGGACTAAATTACACAGTGCTAAAGCAAAAGTTAGGTATAATAGAAACCAGGACCCCTTGTAAACATAAGAATGAAGGTTATTTTCTATTTTGGCTACACTTTTAAAGATGTGTTAATTAGATATGTGATTTGAATTAAAAAATTAATTCTAGCTCATTTTCAAATAAGAAAATTAAAAAGAAATCATGTAGAAATGATTAAAACTAGATGCAAGAAGCTTCTATTTTCAAAATAATTTCTAAGGACACAGAATTAGCTTTAACATTAAATACTATGATTCAGACATTTTAAGATATTAATTTGCTATAGTGTTCCATGGATGTAATATATGGTGATTAACATAACAATAAAAAATTTTAAAAAAGATATTAATTTGCTAAAGGTCATATACAGTTTATATCTATAACCAGACACAAGATTTTGAGCATTTTGTTGATTCACATATACTTAATCTTAGTAATAATGATTAATCAGGTTGAATTTTTACTCACTTTTTAAAATGGCCAAAAAATAAAAATATAAATATAAATAAAATAAAATAAAATAAAAGGGCCAAAATACGGTGTCTGCCCTATCAATTCACTATTTTCATAAGCTATAAAATTAACCTATTTCACTTAAAGCTAGTAGAACTATAGTTTGTTTTATTAAGACACTTTCATTTTTGTGCATTACGTTTTAAATTGTTTATTTACAATGTATGATCTACTATGGCAGCCTGGCCATGATGCAATAGTGGGATAGAACCACAGAACAGCTTGTGTATTATAACTGGAAAGTATTCATGCAAAATATACTGGAATCTGATTTTTGCTTCACTGCTGCACTCAAATAATTTGGGAATCAAAATTCAATTATCCAAAACACAACATTCAATTACATATCGAATAATTTTCAGCATCGATAATATTGCTACAGGCTTGCTTTCTCCGATCAGGTCTATGGCTAGTAAAATTGTCAGAGTAGAGTTATTTTTCAGTTATCCACCAACTTAGATTTTCTGCTTTATCTTCCCTTCTTTGTGACTTTGTACTCAGGGACCAGAACTTACACAATTATTCAGTGATTATTCAGGTCCACCCTTTGTCATGGTAGTACAAACCATTACTTCATCCCCCAACCATCATTCTGCTATGTAACTTTCTTTTATTTTCCTTCCTAGAAAAATCACATATATCCAATTTTCTCAAGACTTTGCCTTGGTAACAAACAACTAATGTGGTGAATTAATTGCAGTCATTTAATTTTTAAAGATACAGTTATGTTCAAGCCCACTGGGAGATACCTAAATGAGTTGGAATTTACTTCCTTAAGAGACACGAGTCCAGTAATAGAGTCACAAGTATACAAAGCAAAGTTTAGTGTTATCAGTATTAAAGTTGATGATGGTGATGATATTAGGCCTTACTTATTGATTCCTGACTTAGTGATAATCACTGCTCAAAGATTTTTACACAGGAACAGGTATTAAAAAGTGATTTTTATCTGACTCATCTTGAAAAGTATCATGAATAAATTGTCATTTACTCTGCTCTGAAGAAAGGCTGATTTCTATATATAGAACTAAAATGTAAAAGATTTCAGGGTAAGCTGGAGATAAGTCAAAGAAGGTTATTTGAAAGCAACAATTAATATAATGACAAAGATATTTCTAATAAAATTATAAAATGTCTACATTGGAAAATCACAAGTCCCAAAAACAAGATCAAAACTGTTCTAGATATTGAAACATGTGAACATGTACCCAGGCAGGGCTAGCTGTGTCCATAGAGGGCAAAAGAAACCTATAGCGAACAAATTGCTACTGCAAATATATTACCATTGGTAGAAATACTGTTTGATAAACTAGCATAATCATGACACAATCAATCAGAAGAAGAAAAGTATAACAGTTAATGCCACACATTTACATATAGTCACATGTATATTTAATGATCTAGGTCTTGTGTTTTAAAAATAGAGTTTAAATATTGTCATGGGCACATTTCTTCTCCAGGAGGAATAGGGAATTTTGGTGGAGACTTATCAAAGGGAGAAATTCAGGGCAAGACATGACGTCAGGCCAATAATTCTTAGGCAAACAGGCTTTTTCAACAGTTTTTTAAAAGCCTCAAATATCCGTCTTTCATATAACACATCTATGTATACTGTAAAACCTATTATGGATTATTTTTGTGGATTATTCTTCATATCCTTACTTTTTAGCAAGGCTCAGTTTTTATTGTCAAAAAAAAAGCTTTGTAGAACGTGTTGAAAAATATACAGTCTACATTGAAAATAGTAGGTGATAATGTTAGTAGTTTTATTTTTGCCCCAAGCCTTTCCTCATTTCTCAATTTTGTAACTTTTCAGATTGCCCAACTTTTTAAGCTTGAGGTCAGTAGGCTGAAATGCTGCGAAGACAGCTAACTTACAACTCAAAGCCTGAAGATGATATCATACCCTCTCAAAGAGATCAAACATCTTAAAAAAAAAAAAAAAAAAAAAAACACTGAAGGGAAGAGGGGAAAAAATGGGTCAAAAATTTTGTTTGTGCTATTTTTAGTGAAAACATCCCTATTATCTAAAACCTCTGAACAGCAGTTAGCTATCAATTCAGCAAGAGTCACTCCATGACTAAGAGCAAAACATAAGGACTGTCCCACGGCAAAGGAAGCTTTATGTGTTGGTGTTAGTGAACACTCATAGCTAATATAACGTTAAGCTCTAAAGGCCACACTCTGCCCTGCAAACTCCTCACTAGTCTCCTGGAGCTATATCCTTATTCTTTAAAGCTTCCTCCCACATGTGTCAACACCCAAAGTCTTTTCTCCACATATTTGTTCGTTTTAAACTTTGTAATGAAATGTAAGATAGAAAATGTGGAAGTAACCTTTGAAGAACAACTTACAGGTAAATTGCCTGATCAATTTTCACAAACAACACACTCTTGTAACAGCATCTGGATAAATAACAGAATATTCCCACATCCCAGAAATGGAACATGTTGAAAATAAAACTTTCTCCAACCTTGCTACTATGAATAATAAAGATGATTATTTTAGGATCTGTTAACTACATTTTGGTTTTTTTTCCAAATTTGTTCGAAAATCAGTGTGGATAGAAAGATGGTATTTTTTTGAGCCTCCCTCAGAGACTCTAACAACTGCATGTAGGCATCTGATTTTCAGCCTAGCTTGGAACTAGAGTATATACACAACTGATGGAACCTGAATAAACTCTGTAGATGTGCCAGTGTCGGTTTCCTGATGTTGCTATTGTACTGTGAGGAAACGGGGTCAAGTGTGCATGGGACTTTCCAGTACATTCTTTGGCAACTTCCTGTGAGTCTCCAATTATTTCAAAACAAAAAGTAAAAATAGTAATTCCAAATTTATGAATGTTATTTTAATGAAACTCTTCTAGGTTGGTTATTGACTGAACATAATGATGATGTTAATAATATTTAAATTAATAATAACAGATAATAGTTACTGTGTTTACTATGTGCCAAATATGATGCTAAGAGTTCTCTACAGATGATTGTTTTCAATACTCACAAGACACTTTAAGTGTTCTTACAGAACTGAGGTATAGAGACATCGAATAGATCACCAACTAGTAAATTGCAGTGCCTGGATTCAAACTCATTTAGACAAAACACCGTATGTCTTAAGTAACATTATCCCAATCATATAGTTCCATTTGAGTCACATCAAATAAACTGTTCTGAAGACAGGCAGTCATCCAAACAGTATAGTTTCTTGATCATGGTTCTCATCTTTCTTATAAGACTGCAACTTGCTGATCGTAACCTAAATGTAAATTAAACCTTGACTTTAGCTTGGCATGTCAAATAGTATCTGTTATTAAATCCTGATCTCTGTCAAGTCTTATGGTATTTTATGCTCTACTACCACTGTAGAGAAAAATAAACAATTATAGTGTCAAAGGTATAGAATGAGATTAGGGGAAATAAGAAACGAGGCAAAGTATTTCTGAAATATAGAAAAACAGTTATTTTGATGTTGATTTGTTGTTTTACTATCATTTAAAATATAAGCAATAAATAAAATTTGTAAAATACAATAGGGATTTTCCTATAAAATCTGGCTGTTCTCTATTGCTTAAAATATTCCCATTTTTCTAGTTGGACAGTAGTATAGACACTAATTTTAGTCATGTTCTTGAAAGTTTATGAATAATACAATAAGTAACTATTTTCAATCCATGTTTGTTTGCCAAAGAAATATTAAAAAATACTTTGAATGCCTACATATTCAAATATATACATTTCTACTGTGAGAAGAATCCAAAAGCACAGTGTTCATACTAAATTGTGCATTTCACAGAATTGAAAAGATTACCAATGATTATTATTATATGTTTGTGTGTTTATGCACAGATATGTGTGTGTGAGTGTGTAATTTCAGAAACATTATAATTTTGGAAAAAATAATTTTGTTTAGAACTTTGAGCATAGTACAGATAATGCTCAGTGGTTGATGTTCAATAAAGTTTTGAATAAATACAAGATATACAGAGAAATAAATTCCAATATTTGGGACCATCAAAGGAGATAATAAACTACTAGAATTTTATACCTAGTGAAGGGAACGATTTTCAAAATAAGTTTTGTTTTTAATAACTGGAGTGAATTGGTAACATTATAGACTTCAAGATAAAGCTTGAAATACTAATTCCATGCTAAGCCACACATCCTATATTTTTTCCAAAGATCCAAAATCACTTTGATTGAATTGTAACCATCTTTCAGGAGTATAAAATTCCAATTATAACATCCATGATTAGCAATTTCCTTTGCTTTTATATAGAACATCTCACTGATTCATGAAATCCAGTATTTAGATAACTTTCCTTTCCTGAAGAATGATAACCAATCTATGTGTCCAAAAGATGATTCTCTAAAGAAGTGAATTTTGGAAAACTAATATCAAAATTAATGACCTTGTAATTATATTAAAATATTATTCTATGAAGTATAAATTTATATGCTGACTCATTAATAAAATATCAATTTTCAGGGCATGGTACATGTTTGTATTTGGGAAAACTGAGAGAGTTAAAAGAAGTCAATTTTGGAGGGGTGCCTTGGTGGTTCAGATCATGATCTTGGGGTCCTGGAATCAAGCCCCACATTGGGCTCCCCAGTCAGGGGAGAGCTTGCTTGTCCCTCTGCCTCTCCTCCCACCCCGGCTCATGCTCTCTCTCTCTCTCAAATAAATAAATAAAATATTTTTTTAAAAAGAAGTGAATTTTGTAATAGTTTTAGAGAAAAATCTTCATTAGCAGGCATAGAAAAAATTTAGAAAAATTAAATTCAGATTAGGCAGTGATCTAATATGCTTTTAATTTAATTAAAATTTGCTATTGTTATTACCAGTCAAGCTATACTTTTTCTACTAATTTAAGATCCCTTATTATATGCCATCATCACCCTTTCCACAAATGATTTTTTAAATACTTCATCCCCATATTAAGCTTCCTTCAAATAAATGTATTTTGAAGCATTTTTCCATGTTAGTTCCTTTTTAAAAAAATTTTTAAAGATTTTACTTATTTGGAGAGAGAGAGAAAGTGGGGAGAGGGGCAGAAGGAGGGAGAAGGGCAGAGGGAGAAAGAGAATCTGGAGCAGACTCCACACAGAGCATGGAGCCCCACATGGGGCTTGATCTCGTGACCCTGAGATCCTGACCTGAGCCGAAATCAAGAGTCAGATGCTTAACCGACTGAGCCACCCAGGCATCCCTCCTTTCTTAAATTTTGATTTGATTATAGTCGACAATGTTACATTACTTTCAGGTGTACAACATAGTGATTCAACTTCTCTATATGTTATGCTATGCTCACTACACTTGTAGCTACCATCTGTCACAATAGAATACTGTCACAATATTATTGACTATATTCCTTATGCTGTGCCTTTTATTCCTGTGATTTATTCATTCCATAACTGGAAGCCTATATTTCCCACTCTCTTCACCTTTTTGCCCATCCTCCCTCCTCCCTTTCCTCTGACAACCATCAGTTTGTTCTGTGTATCTATAGTCCTGATTCTGCTTTTTGTTTGTTATTCATTTTTTTTTTTTTAGGTTCCACATATGAATGAAATCACAAGGTATTTATCTTTCTCAGTCTAATTGAATTAACACAGCATAATACCTTCTAGGTCCATCCATGTTGTCCCAATGGCATGATTTCATCCTTCTTATGACTGCATGGTATTCTATTATGTGTGTGTGCGTGTGTGTGTGTGTGTGTGTGTGTGTACATACTACACCTTCACACCTTCCTTATCCATTGTCTATTGATAGACACTTAGTCATTGCAGTGATTTGGCTCAACACACTCATTCTACCCAGGACATCTTTCTTGATCTTTTACCCCAGCAAAATATCCCTATAAAATTCAAGTCAATAATAATAGCTCATAGAAAAGATCACTTATGGGCAAGACATTGTACTAAATCACCTCACATCTGTCAGAATGGCTAAAATTAACAACACAGGAGAATGCAACTAGCACAGCCACTCTGGAAAACAGTATAGAGTTATATCGAAAAGTTAATAATAGAACTACTCTATGACCCAGGAATTGCACTACTAGGTATTTAAGCTAAGGATACAAAAATACTGACCTGAAGGTACATATGCACCCTGATGTTTATAGCAGCATTACCAACAATAGCCAAATTATGGAAAGAGCCCAAATGTTCATCAACCGATGAATGGATAAAAAGACGTACATATAATGGAATATCACTCAGCCATGAAAAAGAATGAAATCTTGCCATTTGCAATGACGTGGATAGAGTTAGATGGAGTTAGAGTGTATTATGCTAAGCAAAATAAGTCAGTCAGAGAAAGACAAATACCATATGATTTCACTTATATGTGGAATTTAAGAAACAAAACAGATGTTTTGTTATAGTGAAAAGGGAAAAAAGAGAAGGAGGCAAACCATAAGAGACTCTTAACTATAGAGAACAAACTGAGGGTTAATGGAGGGGAGGTGGGCATGGGTGGGGGATGGGCTAAATGGGTTATGTGTATTAAGGAGGGCACTTGTGATGAGCACTGGGTATTTTTTCTTTTTTTTATTAACAAATAATGTATTATTTGTTTCAGGGGTACAGGTCTGTGATTCATCAGTCTTACACAATTCACAGTGCTCACCATAGCACATACCCTCTCCAATGTCCATCACCCAGCCACCCCATCCCTCCCACCCCCCTCCACTCCAGCAACCCTCAGTTTGTTTCCTGAGATTAAGAGTCTCTTATGGTTTGTCTCCCTCCCTGGTTTTGTCTTGTTTCATTTTTCCCTCCCTTCCCCTATGATCCTCTGTCTTGTTTCTCCTATCATATCCTCATATCAGGAGCACTGGGTATTACTGGTATGTGATGAATCACAGAATTCTACTCCTGAAACCAATATTACACTATATGCTAAGTAACTAGAATTTAAATAAAAACTTAAAACAAACACACAAAAACATTTATCCAAATTATCATCTGTAACTTTCCAATATGGTAGATAAATTTTTAATCTTACTTCACAAATGAGGACATTTGGGGTTTGGAAAAGCTAAGTAACTTGCCCAAAACCTAACCAGTAGGAAGTTGTGGGGCTAGACTATGTAAGAATTCTGACTATCAATCTAGAGATATTGTGAATAGGCCCTGATCCTACATGAAATGGGAGGAGGCTCAGTCATCCTCACCAAAACATCAGACATGAAAATAAAAGCAACTTGGTTTTTTAAAACCAGAGCAGCTGCTTGCCAAGTCAGCAAGTAACCACACTGAATGTCACATAGAGATGAGTAATTTTCTAGCTGAGTCCTTTCCAAATTCCTGACTCATAAAATTATGAGAGCCAAGAAAATATAAACTCCAAAGGAGTTCAACATCAAGCCAGTCATCTAAACTATATGCTAGTCTTTCATCACACTCAAGGCCGACATTCTTAATTCTTCAATTTACTCATTCAACAAATACAGTCAAGTGGCAGCACTGCTCTAGGACCTGGGAATCTAATAATGAATAGATAAAAATCCCTGCCCCTGGGGTGACCGGGTGGCACAGTCGGTTGAGCATCCCACTCTTGGTTTTGGTTCAGGTCATGATCTCATGGGATCGAGCCCCACGTTGGGCTCTGTGCTCAGCGGGGAGTCTGCTTGAAGATTCTCTCCCTCTAGCCCTCCCTATGCTCTCTCTGTCTCTCTCTCTCTCAGATAAATAAATAAATCTTTAAAAAAAAACCCTTCCTCCATAGAGGAGACAATTAATAATAAACCTAAATAACAAATGGCCTTATATTTCAGTAAAATATTTCAATATATTGAATTGTCTTTTGTAATCCTAGTTTTGTTATAGAGTGCACAATTCTATATTTACAAGTTGTTTTTTTTTTTTTAAAGATTTTATCCATTTACTTGACAGAGAGACACAGCCAGAGAGGGAACACAAGCAGGGGGAGTGGGAGAGGGAGAAGCAGGCCTTCCACGGAGCAGGGAGCCTGATGCGGGGCTCGATCCCAGGACCCTGGGATGATGACCTGAGCCAAAGGCAGACGCTCAACAACTGAGCCACCCAGGCGCCCCTATGTTTACAAGTTTTAGTCCATCATTCTTAAATAGTTTTATAACTGAGAGTAGAAACTCTTCTTCAGTATTCCTAAAAGGCACTTTGAATATAATCTGCATTCTTTTATACATTTTAGTCCCACTACCATATTGATTTTCCTAGTGGATTCTCTTATAAGTGATGCTATCCAGACCCTTAAAGGCATGTTCTTTGATCACCCCCTGATGCAAACTCTCATGGCCAAAGTCAGATGGAAAAGGCAGCAATATTCCAAACTAACACCTAGTTTATTTTTCATTTCTCTTTTCTGCATGCATTTATTTTTAGCTTTCTTTTCCCTAAGGAAAATATCTTATTACCCATTTTTTAAGACAACTTCTCTAATTAGCGTGTATAATATTCCTAAATAGGGAACTAGAAAAATTGCTTAGAATGAAAAAGGCATTGCCATAGTACATAGTACTATGGTGGTTTTAGCAATAAAAAGAGTACTTGGTCCAATGTAGAGATAACAGGCAGATGCCAAATTGTCTTTATTTCTGCTTAACACAGAGCCTAAAATAAAACTTTATGGAGTTTATTTCTTAATTCCTGAAGGCCATCTAAACACCAAGAATTTCCAAGTAAAAATTTTTTAAAAGATTTTATTTATTTATTTGAGAGAGAGAGAGAGAATGAGAGATAGAAAGCACGAGAGGGAAGAGGGTCAGAGGGAGAAGCAGACTCCCTGCTGAGCAGGAAGGCCAATGTGGGACTCAATCCCAGAACTCCAGGATCATGACCAGAGCCAAAGGCAGTCGCTTAACCAACTGAGCCACCCAGGCACCCTCCAAGTAAAATTTTAAAACCTCTTTCTTTCTGTTGATAAGAAGATTTAATTTTTCTGAATCCATCTGATGATGTAAAAGAGGAAGTTTTCTGAACTGAGAGGTAGTGCCAAGTAGGATTGAGAAATAGGTGTGGGGAGTTATTTGCTGCTGGTAGAACTTCCTTAACCACTAGGAATATTGATCCACATCTCAAGTTTAGGCAATTGAGAAAATAACCACATACATTTCAAGATCTACTTGTCATTCTAAATTCAAAGATTAGAGAAGGTTGCCTAAACCATTATTAATGACAAGTCTGACTAGCAATTAAGAGATCAGACTGACTTGTGTTGGAATCCCACTTACATTACTCATTGTCCATAATTCTGGTCCTTAGTTTTCTCACTTGATAACAAAGATAATTGGACCTAATATTTATTTATTTTTTAAGAACACATTTATTGAATAAGTGCTAGGCATTATTGTATGGTATGTATTGAGCATACAGTAGTAAACACAGCAGATAAAACAAGTGGAACTTAAATTCTTTTAAAGGAAACAGACAATATAAAGAAAATAAATAGTGCTATGGAGAAAAATAACCAGATAACAAAGATCTGGGAGTAAAGAGGATTGAAACTTTAAGGGGCATTTAGGGAAGCCCATATTGAGAATGTGACATTTGAACAATGCATGGAAGGAGGTGAGGGAAGGCACCATTGAACAAACAAACAAACAAACAAACACACACTCTGGAAAGAATAGTAAGTGTGAAGATCTAGAGATAGGATTATGAGTGCTCTATTACTGAGCACTGGCACTGGGTGTATAGTGAACAGAGAGGCAAGGGAAATCTGCACACCATTTTGTCGTTAGAGTTCCCTTAAATTTTATTTTTCAAAATAAATAAAAACAAGTAATACATGGATCTTAGGGGGGAAAAAACTTGGAAAAAAATGAGGAATAGTATCCTGAAGATACAGAAAAATAATATATTGTGTTTTATTTATTCTAATATGTATAATTTTGATATATTTTGACATGTCTGAAATTGGGATTCAGATAACAATAAATGTATTAAGAAATTTTATAACTTAATTGACTTTTTTTCTTCCTTAGTAATATAAAGACAAAGCATCTTACAGTTGATGGCATTGTAGATTCAATGAAATAGGGTAGCTATGTAAGTTACTTGAAAAAATAATGAGAATAAAAAAGAAAATTTTGTGTCTTTAGTAGAAGGCAAGTGTTCTCAATTTCTTGGGAACAAAAGAAACAGGAAAAAGGACATAACTGTCCAGGTTCAAAAAGTTGATAGGATAACACAAACCAAGATGAAAAGAGGGATGGACCATAAGGCAACATAGTGATCACATGAAAACCATATTTCATTTTGAGAATTAAATGCTGCCCTGGAGATTGTAAGGAGTGGAATGCCTATAAGGAAGATAAGCTTAAAGAAATTTTCTTTTTCCTATAACTAAGCAGAAAAGAACAAAGGTATAAAATTAATAAGTGAGAAAGTGATAGGTGATAGATTTGTCTCCACAAAAATGGATGCTTCATAATAAGCATTCCTGAGGAAAAAACGCAGAACAGGAACAAAAGCAGTGATTAAATATTAAGCAAAATACATATTCTTGATCTGAAATGATACAAATACACAGAACAAGATAATTTTCCATTTGCCCAGTACATACAACAAGATTTTTGGAGACAAAGAACTACATGAATTTGATGAGAAAAAAATGAAGAAAGTAAAACTAGATTTCTCATAAATGAACACAAACCAGTATAAACTCTGGCTTTCTTCTGTGTTGGTAAATGCCTAAAATTAAAGCAACAGTGAATACAAAATTTTAAGGAAAATTATTCTGAGAATTTCATACTCTGCTGAATTATGTTTCCAGTGTGAAGGCTGCAACCCCCTTCCAATTAGGTGATAACTGTACTGGGCGCTCTGTTGTCAAAGGAAAGTTAATCCTAACCTCAGTCAAACCGCTACATTTGAAGATTCTGTCAGAATATGATCTGGAACTTGCTTCCACTAAAGAAATTTCAAAAACTTGACTGTGAGAAACAATATTTATGGAGGACTTTCTTTAGGATGTAGTGCCATCCAACTTCAGAGACAAGTATTCCTCAAACTGTGTTCATGTAAATATAAATATTCTTAAAATTATTGATAGAGAGCCACAGTGAAAAAGTTATTTGATTAAATATGTCGGGAACTTTCTGAGCTAAATTATTTCAAACAGAATTCTCTACGATAGTACTCCTCAGAGCCTGTAAGAAACTAATATGCTTTGCAAATCTTCAGAAGTAGTATGAAGTGTCAACATTCAAATGTATTCATTTCTATTACATCCCCCAAACACACAGAAATCACTTATGATTATTTCACATAATACTAATATTCCACAGACCATACTTTGGGAAATGTCACTTGAGTTACTTTGGGAGATGTTACCAAAAGTATAGTCTGTGGAATATTAGTAATATGTATTCAAATATTATATATGCAAAACCTGGAACCAACTTAAATATCCAGCAGTATGAAAATGGCTTGGACAAACCACTATATCCATGTGAAGAAATATACAATCACCAACTCCATAAAATGCCAAGGGAAAGAGGTAACAAAATTTATACTACAATCAAGAAGCTTAATGTCAGGCACTTACACTACAGTCTGATTTGTCACAGCCAATTTGCGTGACTTTACTCTTATTAGGGAATTTCTTGGTCCCTGTAACTGTACTCCTCCAGTATTTTCCTTCAACCTTGACAAGGGTCAACATGTTCTTTGTTATATTTTATTATAGTTTGTTGTATTTTATTTATATATTATTGTTTTATTTTGTCAATTATAGATATAACTTAGATAATAACTTGCTGGATATTTTTTGTTAACAAAATAATTCTAAATTTTTAAATTATTTTTTATTAAGTTTTTATTTTAGTTCCAGTATAGTTAACATACAGTGTAATATTTGTTTCAAATGTACAATATAGTGATTCAACAGTTCTGTACATTACTCAGTGCTCATCGTGGTAATTGTTCTCTTCAATCCCCTTCACCTATTTTGCCCACCCCCCCACCCATGTGCCCCATGGTAACCATCAGTTTGTTCTCTATAGTTAAGAGTGTTTCCTAGTTTGTGTCTTTTTTCTTTTTCCTTTGCCCATTTGTTTTGTTTCTGAAATTCCACATATGAGTGTAATCATATTGTATTTGTCTTTCCATTATTGACTTATTTCGCTTAGCATAATACTCTCTAGCTCCATCCATGTAGTTGCAAATGGCAAGATTTCATTCTTTTTTATGGCTGAATAATATTCCTCTGTGTGTGTGTGTGTGTGTGTGTGTGTGTGTGTGTGTGTGTGTGTGTGTGTACCACATCTTTATCCACTCATCGGTCAGTGGACACTGGGCTGCTTCTATAATTTGGCGATCATAAATAATGCTGCAATAACCTTGGGGTGTGTGTATCCCTTTGGAATTAATGTTTTTGTATTTTGGGGGTAAATAGTAGTGCAACTACTGGATTGCAGGGTACTTCTCTTTTTAACTTTTTCAGAAAACTCCATATTGCTTTCCACAGTGGCTACACCAGTTTGCATTCCCACCAACAATGTATGAGAGTTCCTTTTTCTCAGAACCTCACCAATATTTGTTGCTTCTTGTGTTGTCGATTTTAGCCATTTTGACAGATGTGAGGTGATATCTCATTGTAGTTTTAAATAATTCTAAATTTAAATTTAGAACTCACAGCAAATTTTCACTTTCTTCATTAGTTCCATATTTCTAAATATGACAGCAGTTCACACTTCACTGAAAAACATTACATAAGAATCTCAACTCTTTTTCAAATTATTCTGAACCACTTATATTGCACATGGAATATCGTGTGTATGTGTGTGTGTGTGTGTGTGTGTGTGTGTGTGTGTGTAGGTTATCCTTGGCTGGCAACAAACCACCTACATTTAGTGGATTAAAAACACCAGGACTCATCAATTCATGATTATGTGAGTTGGCAATCTGAACTAAATTCAGCTGAGCAATTTTTCTAGTCTTGCTTGGGTTCATGCATGTGACAGAGCAGGTGGCTCTGCTGGTGCCAAATGATCTAAGATGGCATCCTTCTCATAACTGACAGTTGTAAGGCTATTGGCTGGGATGCCTTGACTCTCTTCAGGGGACTTTTCTAACAGGCTAACTTGGGCTTGCTCAGTGATAATTTAGAACAAGAGTAGAAGCCACAGGCCTCTTGAAGCTTAGGCACAAAAATCACTTCTGCTGCATCCTATTGATCAAAGCAAGTCACAATGCCACTGCAGATTCAAGGGAAGGGGAGCTGGACCCCCACACTGATGAAAGGAATAGAGGAATGTGAGGCCATTTGTAAGCATCCATAGTTCCTTACACATGGAGTTTAATAACTTTTGGAATTAAATTTAAATAATTATTTTAGATATAATGTCAAACACAGCAGAGTAAATATTCTGAGACCACAAAACTCAGATGAGTAAAACATAAAGAATTCTTCATATTTTTATAAATAAATTTTATCTAAAACAGATAACCCTGTGTATCAGCCATGGAGGTGTGCTACCCAGATCTCCCTTCAAGACAGCAAAGGCTACATGGAGTGTGTTTAGCTAACAGCCATCAGCTGCAGCCTCATTGAGATTCACAGCTGCATTCATGTTAATGCTGTGTTTGCTTGGGGCAGTTCCCAGCCATTAACTGAGCCTAGTGAGGTTACTATGGCCTGGCCATTTCTATCCAATGCAAGACTCCTCTTTGCACCATCTCTGCACCAGAGCCTGTTAGGATGGCTGCACGTCTCTCAGAACTATCAGGAGTCAGAAACTGTTGGTACCCAATCCTTCTTTCTCCCTCCTCTCCTTTAACAGATGTCAGACCTACATCACAGTCTAAAGGTTTTCTTTGCTATTTCTGCACCCCCTTTCTTTTTTTCTTTTGTCAGCACTACCCCAATTTATTTCTTGTGTTCACTGTAGTGCCTGCTTTCTTGAAGTCCCAAACTAACACACCTATTCTATCTTAGCCAAAAATCTTGGCAAGTGAGGGTAAATTCAATTGCTCCACAGTATTCTCAAAATCATCACCACCTCTAGGAAGAATTTTTATGTTTCAAGACCTTTATAAAACATCATGACATTAGTTTCTGGTTATCATCAGATTACCTTTGTCATTTGCTGAGATGTTCAATATTATGTGGTTTTTGGAACACAATCAACCCTGCATACCAGTATCAACCCCACACAGGAGAGGAGTCACCCTTCGTATTCTGTCAACTATCTTGAAGTTCCTTCCCTTTATAATGAAGTGTCCCTTCATCATAATCATGAGACCCCTTCACTAGATCATACCATGTGCACATGGTGAATTGCTACAAGATTTGCATCTTGCATCATGTCAGAAAGAGGTCAGAGACATCTCTCTGATTATCAGAATATTCTTACCTATAGGGCTAATGTGAGTGGGAGGACAGGCAGGCCAGAAGGCTCTTTTTAATTATGCAACTCAGACCAGCACCTAAATTTCTCAATTCCAGTATTGGCTTACTAGGGATGCCATACAAACTATCACAGACTGGGTGGATTATACAACAGAAGTTTATTTTTTCAAAACTCTGAAGGGGTGCCTGAGTGGCTTTGCCAGCTAAGCATCCAACTCTTGATTTCAGCTCAGGTCATGGTCTTGGGAGCTGGGATAGAGCTCTGCATCAGGTCCGTGCTCAGCATGGAGTCTGTTGGGGATTATCTCTCTCCCTCTTCCTCTGCCCCTCCCCCCCACACTCTAAATACATACATACATACATACATACACACATACATATACAAACAAACAAACTCTGGAGGCTAGAAATCTGAGATCAAGGTGTTGGCAGGGTTGTTTTGTTCTGGAGACTTCTCTCCTTCGCTAATGGATAGCTGTCTTCTCTGTCTCTTCACATGGCCTTCTCTCTGTGCCTGACTATGCCCTAATCTCTTCTTATAAGGACACCAGTCATAGCAGATTAAGGCACATTCTTATGACTCGTTTTATCTTAATTTTTCCTTTAAATTTCTTATTATAAATATAGTCACATTCTGAGGAACTAAGTGTTAGGACTTCAACATATGAATATTGAGGGTACACAATTCCCTTCAGTATTGCTCTCTCCCCTTGTAGCCTGGGGGATCTTCTCATGATGATATGAGCATTTTCATGATCATATACTTTTCAATAATTATTGCTTAGACAAAACAGTCTTAACAATCAAAATCTGAGAATTCTTTTTTTATTCATTTGTTTTCTACTACATCAATTTTTATCTAAGGGCAATATGTTGCTGGTGCCTTCTTTTCAATTTTGTCTTTGGGTCAAGACAGTATGAAGAGTAGGAAGAAATGATGGAAGGGAAAAACACATCACTTCATACTTCATAATAACACCCTAAAACTAAAGCATAATGTCTTAGATATTGTCTATGTTAAAATTGATTGTTTTGATATGTTAATTAGAATGTCAAAAATAGCATAATCTACAAACATATCAGAATCAACATATTATTAGCCTGTTACTTCCCCTTTTTTGGTGAAAATTATGTCTGAAAGAAACTCTTTTCACAAAATTATATATCTTTGTTGCTCCATGTCATAAATTGACTTTACATTTAGTATAGTTAGAACAGGTAGTTGACATTTCTTTAATGAGTCACACCTTGTTCAGTTTGAGTATGAGTTCAGTGCTATTTTTCACACCTTCAGAAATTTCTGTTTTCTTCAATATGTATTCACAGCTGAAGCTAATAGATCTATAACTAACTAGTTTTTGAAGTACCGAAATGATTCTGAGTAGCAAAAGGAGCACAGAATAAGAAACCAAGGAATTAATCTACCAGTAGTAATTGTAGAGGTCTTTATCAGGTTGTAAGTATGCTTGAATGCAAACCATAGATGACTGTGAATTCTATTGTTAATCATATTCTACATTTCCTTACTATGAAATAAATCTTCTTTATTTAAAATGTAAACTAAGTTGTCATTGTTATGTAATTTAAAAGATCAAGTTAGGTGTCAAGAGTTGTAAGTCATCATCTCAGGGTTGTCAATAATTAGTTGTTTGACCTTGAATTCTTTCATATAACCTTCCTGAATTCAATTTTTCCATCTAAAAAATAAAGGTAATAAGCTAGATGATCAGTTTATTGATTATGGTTCTCAAATGGTGACGCTTATAGGGATCCTAAGTACTGATGCCACCTACCCTTTTCCAAGATGAACCCACTATTGCTATAATATTCCTGCCTAAATCTTAATCTTTTTGGCAAATTACCCCGATAGTGTTGCCTACAATTCTTGATCACTGATTAAATGTTTTCATGTCTCTTCTAGCAGATTGGAGAAGGGTTTCTTCTATATATTCTCCTATTCATTCACATTTATTCAGCATGTGCCAACTAGATGACCAGTGATATGTGGGAAAGATTTTGAAATGTCTGATAGATTTTGCCTTTATGTAGATTATAATATATTATTTAGGAAAATTAATCAATGCAGAAAAAATTAGCTTTCTACTGGAAGGTATATTAAGCCATTGGGAAAAATAAACGTATCTACTTACTATCAAATATATAATTACACATAAATATAAAATTAAGTGCTATAAGATCCCTTGGAGGTGTATATTTGTTATCAAAATAAATAATCTGACTTTTGAGCTCTGTTCAGAAAAAAATACTGTCATTATGTGATACATAAAGGGAAACTTGGAAGCATTTTCTTGAAAATTATTTAAGACCAACTGAATGGATGAATGGACAGAGGCTATAAAAAATGTTTTTAAAATCAAATCAGAAAAACATTATTCTCAGAGGAAACTTTACTTTGATAGTAGATATCTGTTTATAGTATGTTGAACAGAACAGATAGATACTTCAGACTAGAATGAAAGTTAAACCTTTTTTTTTTCTTCAATGAAGTTGTTAGAATGATCTGCATACCTGGTCTAAATAGCTCTGTGGAAAGTTACAAAGAGAATATCCAGAAGAGAAAGTACAAAGAAAATAAAAATCCATGCTGGTAATTATGGACATTTTATTTTCATCTCCCCAAAATTATTAAATTAGATATATTAATTCTTTTTACCATCTTACTAATCTTAGCAGATAATTGGAAATATAATC
The DNA here is from genome assembly GCF_009762305.2 of Zalophus californianus. NCBI lineage: Eukaryota > Metazoa > Chordata > Mammalia > Carnivora > Otariidae > Zalophus > Zalophus californianus. Next base: position 55,762,287 of record NC_045600.1, on the reverse strand, counting down.
AATAAAATGTACAGAGGAGCAAATCACCTAAAATTGCCTGCAAAGTTTTATATTATTGAAATCGTAACTCTAGACTGCTATTTTTTTCACAAAAAGTCCGCTTTCAGTGAAACCCAGCAGAGAAAATACGTATGCCTAGGGGGGAGAATATTTTTCACCTTTATGGGCACTGAAATTGAATCTGTTTTACTCACAATCTACTGTACATAGCTGCTGTCATAAATTTTAAAGGTTCAAGAATTCACTTTTCAAATGGAACAATGACCATTCTTCTACTGAAATCCCTCAATATGCCCCCAAACAAAACACCGCATTCCACATTTTCTACAATCATTTTACATATATGCTTTTCTTGATATGGGAATCAGAGAAACTTCACACTACCAAAAATAAATACTGCTTTCCTTTCTAAAGACTGAACAGAGTTTGGCTTTTCAGGGGACTGCATTATAAGAGACAGAGGTTCAGCCTGCAAATCTGTGAGGCAGAATAAAAAGTTCAAATGCAAAGGAAGAGGGACGAAAGTTTCTAGAGAGAGCATTTTGTCCAGAGATAAACAAGAGATTTATTCCAGAAATAAGAAAGCATTAAACCAGGTTTCATAGAAAATGAATGAACCAGAGAGAATTTTTTTCCTCTAAAAATGGTATTACGGATCTTGTCCAGGCATGTGTACAACTGAATCGAATGACCACACTGGAATGGAAGACAGAAAGCTGGAGTAACAAGAGAGTGAGAACAAAGGCCAGCACTGCATGAACAATGAAGAGTCATGACACACAGGAAGAGAATAAATTCAATAAGAGAAATTTATTTTTTAATTTTTAAAAAGACTTTCTTCAAATTCACTGATTAAGTTGTTAAACCAGTTTAATATTTATGTACACATTCCTGAAAAATAAAAAGGAAGGTTTAAAATAGAAGGAAGTGTTTACTATCACATTAGTAAATATCTATTAAATTCTTACCAGTACAAGGGGTTGTGTGAATTTGATCTCCAGATCCTGTTAGGTAGGTAGACAAACTGACAATACAGTCACATTTATTTGAACTCCAGTTACTCCTCAAGATTAAGGTCATGGGTTAAGGAATGTATTCAGTGTAGTTAACTTATTCTGCAAAGAAGTGTATGGCTAGAACTTGATAATTTTTTAATTAACTATGATCTATGCCTTGTTTCCTTTCCAATGACATATTTTTTCTATGGTAAAAATAAAAATCTCTACAAGTTAGAACTCAATTTTCTATCGTGCTATATTTTTTTCTTGTGTATTTTGAGAAAATAAGGTGTTTGGAAGATAGGGTATTAAAATAACATTACTTGTGATTCTTGGTCATAGTAATGTTCTATGATAAGATTAATAAATATATGTGTAAGTTTGAATGTTTTGGTATATTGTGATATAAAAAATACAATAAGTTTTATATTATGTATATATTTTAGCTATATATAATTGACATATGATCAATTTAGATGCAGAAATGTAAAGGAAGATAATGCATCTGATTTTTGTAAAATGTCTTTATGAGATTAAAAGTAATCGTATTTTGGAAGTTTTGCCTACTTAAGTAAAAATACTAGCTATTATTTCACTATAGTAAAAGTGACACAACTGTGAACCCAAATAGGATACAACTTTATTGAGCTATTAATTTAAGAATAAAAACAAACATCTAGAAAGTGATCATTCTTCTTACTATTATTAGAACACAATGATGTTGCTACAGTTAGTGCTGTAAATATACCAAAATATTTTCAAGTTGAAAGGATTATATTATAATAAACATATCTAATTACTTTAATAGAAAATAATATTTTTCTCTTAATGTCTTGAGAAAATTAAAGCACTTAATTTTACATATTAACTGTGTATTTAATTAAAACTAGATCAACTAATAGGAGAAAAAAAACAGGACTTCGATTGGTAACACCTGGGTTATTGAAGGAGAGGACTATGTCTTGGGAAGCTATGTATCGGGAAGATAAAATAGAAGGTTTGATGTATGCATGCCCTCTGCTCTTCCCTTTTGGCTTGAAAAGTTTTCTTTATATATTTTTTTCTTTCAGCCCCAATTTTAAAAATATCACTTACATGAGACCCTGTTGCCATAAAGAAAAAAAAATTCACTAATAATGGAAGAAGTGTTTTTTTTTCCCCCTGCTCATTGCAAATATAGTTTCCTAAATTGCTTTCTTAATGACTTTAGAAACTTCAAAATAATCATGCAGGAATCAAATGGCCATGTATACATGTTTTATTATTATTATTATTATTATTATTATTATTATTATTTTGTGTTAAACTTTGACCACAGGACAAGAACTGTGTCTTTTTATCTTTATATCCCTAACACCTACCACAGTCCTCAGCATGAGGAGACTCTTGTATCTATTGAATACATGAACAGCTAGATGAGTAAATATCAGAGTCATAAAGCTAAAGGACCCTTGCAACCCAGATGCATTAGAAAGGTATTTGACTATACTGGGATTCGTGAGTCTAAATACAATCATTTATTTAGTAGAACTATTAAACTTGAGGTCATTTAGTACTGTAGTTTCTTGTTTGGGGTCTGTGGACTCCTTGGTATTGGAAATTCCACGTTATTTAAAATGAATAAAATTCCAAGATTCTTTGCATTAGCTGAATTTATATCAATTATGATGATTTTCCGAAGGCAAATATATAAGACACTAGTTAATTTTTAGTATATACAATTTGAATGTGTATATGTATAGGATTTAAATAAAGAAATATTAAAAGGTAAGTGAAGAGCCTGTGAATCACTTCTTCGGTGTTAAGTGATCTAAGTCAAATATTTAGTTAGCAAAAAAGCAAGGACAAAATTCATTTTTGGAAATAATAGGGAAGTTATTTTCACTACAAAATAGAAACTACATCTAAGGAGAAAATGTAACATTAGCTTTCAAATTTATTTTTTTTATTTTTATTTTTTTAAAGATTTTATTTATTTATTTGACAGAGAGAGACACAGCGAGAGAGGGAACACAAGCAGGCGGAGTAGGAGAGGGAGAAGCAGGCTTCCCGCTGAGCAGGGAGCCCGATGCAGGACTCGATCCCAGGACCCTGGGATCATGACCTGAGTCGAAGGCAGACGCTTAATCACTGAGCCACCCAGACGTTTCCCCAAATTTTTTTTAATTTGTATATAATGAGGTTCACATTTTGTGCTACAAGATTCTAAAGGGTTTGACAAATGTATGGTGTTATTTACTCAACATTACAGTATCATACAGAATAGTTTCATTATCTGAAATAATCCTGTGTATCACCTATTCAAACTACCCTACCTTTCCACCAGTCCAATTCCTGACAAATACTGATCTGTTTATTGTCTCTATTTTTGCTTATCCAGAATGTCATATAATTGGAATCATATACTAAGTATCTTGTTCATATTAGCTTTAACTAAACAATAGGCATTAAATATTCATCCATGTATTTTGGGGAGACGATAACTCATTTTTTTATCACTAAATAATATAACATGATATGAATGTATAACAGTTTGGTAATCCAGTCATCTACTGAAGGACATCTTTATTGCTTCCAGTTTGGGGCAGTTTTGAATACAGCTGATTTAAACACTTGTATGCAGGTCCTTGTGTGGAAATAAGTTTTCAAATAACATGGATAAAAACCTAGGAGTGCAATTGTTAATTCCTAAGACCATTTAGCTTTGTAAGAAAGTTTTAGACTGTCTTCCAAAGTGGCTGTACTATTTTGTATCCTCATAAGCAATGGATGAGCATTATTGTCGCTCTACGTCCTTGCCAGCAATTGGTATTGTTAAAACTGGGGATTTGAGCCATTCTAACATTTGTACAATGGTACCTTATTGCTTAAATTTGCAATTCTCTCATGACAAATGATATTGAGCATCTTTTCATGTGCTTATTTTCCACCTATTTGTTCCACCTATATGCTTTCTATATTGAAGTAACTATTTAGAATTTTTAAATCATTTTTTTGTTTTCTTATTGTTGAGTTAAGAGTTCTTTGTATATTTTAAATATTAGTCCTTTGTTCCTTTATCAGATATGTGTTTTGCAAATATTTACTTCCAGTCTATGGTTAATTTTTTCATTCTCTTTATAGTATCATTTACAGAACAGAAGTTCTTTTTTTTTTCATAGAAATAAATAACATCTTATTTTTTTTTTTTTTTTGATGTAGTATTCCATGATTCATTGTTTGGGGTAACACCCAGTGCTCCATGCAGTACGTGCCCTCTTTAATACCCATCACCAGACTAACCCATCCCCCCACCCCCCTCCCCTCTAGAACCTTCAGTTTGTTCCTCAGAGTCCATAATCTCTCATGGTTCTTCTCCCCCTCTGATTTCACCCCTTCATTTTTCCCTTCCTACTATCTTCTTTTTTTTTTTAAACATATAATGTATTATTTGTTTCAGAAAAGAAGTTCTTTTTTTTTTTAAGACTTTATTTATTTATTTGACAGAGAGAGACACAGCGAGAGAGGGAACACAAGCAGGGGGAGTGGGAGAGGGAGAAGCAGGTTTCCCACGAAGCAGGGAGCCTGATGTGGGGCTCGATCCCAGGACTCCGGGATCATGACCTGAGCTGAAGGCACATGCTTAACGACTGAGCCACCCAGGCGCCCCCAGAAAAGAAGTTCTTAATCTTAATAAAGTTCAACTTACCAATTTTACTTTCATGAGTAACAGATTTAGTATTGACAATATAAAAGAATACTTATAACTAAATAGCAAAAACAAAACAAGCAGTTATATTTTTAAAATGGCAGGAGATATGAATAGATATTTTTCAAGGCACCTGGGTGGCTCAGTCGGCTAAGCATCTGCCTTTGGCTTGGTTCATGATCCCAAGGTCATCTCGGCAGGGAGCCTGCTTCTCTTCTGCCCCTCTCCCTGCTTGTGCTCTCTCTGTCTCTCAAATAGATAAATAAAATCTTAAAAAAAAGAATAGATATTTTTTTCGAAAGAAGACATACAGATGGCTAAGAGGCACAAGAAAAGGTGCTCAACATCACTGATCATCAGGGAAATGAAAATCAGAGCCACAATGAGATATCACCTCACATCTGTTATAATGGCTGTCTTCAAAAAGACAAGCAATTACAAATGTTAGAAAGCAGTATGGAGGCTTCTGAAAAAATTACAAACAGAACTATCATATGACCCAGCAATCCCACTTATGGTTATATATTCAAAAGAATTGAAATCAGGATCTCGAAGAGATATCGGCACTCTCATGTTCATTGAAGCATTGTTCACAAGATAAGGGAACAACCCAAATGTTCACTGAAAGATTAATGGATAAAAAAAATGTTGTATACAATGGAATATTATCAGCTGCATAAAAGGTTAATGTCATTTGTGATATCATGGTTGGACGTGGAAGGCATCACTCTAAGTGAAATAAGTCAGCCACAGAAGGACAATAACTGCATGATTCTACCTATACGCAGTATATAAAATAGTCAAACTTACAGAAACAAAATATAATAGTGAGGGAGAAATGAAAATTTATTGTTCAATAAGTATAAAGTCACAATTACACAGGATGAATAAGTTCTAGAGGTTTGCTGTAGAGCATAGTACTTTTAGTTAACAATATAGTATTATGCACTTAAAAACTAGTTAGAAGGTCATATCTCATATTAAGTGTTCCTACTACAAACAAGAAAACATAAGGCCTCAGGAAAATTTGGAGATGATGAATATGTTCATTTTTTTCATTGTGGTGATGGTATCACAGGTGTATGCATATGTCCAAACTCATCGATTTATATAAATATGTGACATTTTAAAATATTAATTATGCCTTAATAAAGCTGTTAACAAAAAGAAACACAAAGACATTTACAATTCCCTAAGAAAAAAGTCACAAAGTAGGTGAATTTAAGATGAGGAGATTATCCTATATTATCTGGAGGTACCTAATGTTATTAGAAGGGTCCTTATAAGTGTAAGAGGGAGACTGAAGTGGTAATGTCAGAGTGATGAAGCATGTTAATGACTTGACCAAAAATTGCTGGCTTTGAAAAAAAGAAAAGGCCACAATCTGAGGATTCAGGCATTTACTACAAGCTGGATAAAGCAAGGAAATGAATTTCCCCCAGAGTCGTCTTTTTTTTTTTTTTCTTATGTTACGTTAGTCACCATACAATGCATCATTAGGTTTTTGAAGTAGTGATCCATGATTCATTGTTTTCGTATAACACCCAGTGCTCCATTCAGTACGTGCCCTCTTTAATACTCATCACCAGGCTAACACATCCCCCCAACCCCCTTCCCTCTAGAACCCTCCGTTTGTTTCTCAGAGTCCATAGTCCCTAGAGTCTTCAAAAAGAACACACCTTGCCTTTAGCCCAACAAGACCCATTTGGGACTACTACTGAACTCCAGAACTCTAAGACAACATAAACACAGTTCACCTTTGAACAAAGCAAGGGTAGGGTGCTAACCCCACAAGAGAATCAAAAACCTGCATATAACTTTTGATTCACCAAAAACTTAACTACAGCCTACTGTTGACCAGAAACCTTACTGATAACATAAACGGTCAATTAATACACATTTTCTATGTTATAGGTGTTATATACTGTATTCTTACAATAAAGTAAGCTGGAGAAAATAAAATGTTATTAAGGAAATCATAAGGAAGAGAAAATAGATTTACAGTACTGTACTGTAAAAAGTCTGCCTATGAGTGGACCTGCGCAGTTCAAACCAACGTTGTTCAAAGGTCATTGGTACATTGCTTTAAGCCCTCCAGACTGTGGTAATAGCAAGAGAAAACTAATTGTTATAACAGCAAGAGAAAACTGATACACGAAGTGTTCATCATCCAAATTTGTTCTTCAGTATTGTGCTGGCTACTCTAGGTATTTTCCTTTAATATATAAATGTTAGAAGTTGTTTGTTGACATATCATTTGCTTGGATCTGGTATGGCTTGAATTGAGTCTATAGATCAAGTGGAGAAGGAGGACTTGGCTGGTTCAGTCAGTAGAGCATGCTACTTTTGATCTCGGGGTTTTGGAATTCAAGTCCCATACTGGGCATAGAGTTTACTTAAAAAAAAAAAAAGGCCTGGTATAGATCATATTGAGAAGAATTCACATGTTAACTATATTGAGTTCTTTAATCCACACACATGGAGTACCTCTCAATTTATTGAGATGCTCTTTGATTTCCTTCATCAGTGTTTTCTAGTTTTCAGCATATTGATCCTGCACATATTGTATTAGATGTATACCTATTTCATCTTCTTGATGCTATTTAAGTGGTTTTTATTTAATTTCTAATTTCAGTTGTTCATTACTGATAGTTATAAAGAAACAATTGACTTTTATATATTAACTTTTTTGTCCTGTGATCTTGCTGAAGTTGTTTATTAATTCCAGGATGGTTTTTGCTTATGTTATTTCTAGAATAAATATTTAGAGTTTCGACATATATAATCATGTCATCTGTGAAAAGGACAAAAATTCCTTTCCATTCTTCATAACGACTATTTCTTTTTCTTGTGTTATTAAACTAGCTAGGACTTTATGTACAATGTTCAACAGGAATGCTGAGTGAGGACATTCTTACCTTTTTCTTATCTTGTGGGGGAAGTGTTTACTCATCATGAAGTTTGATGTTACCTGTAGGTTTTTTGTAGATGTTCTCTATCAAGTTTAAGATCCTGTCTATTCCTAGTTTCCTGATAGTTAATAACATGAATAGATATTGGACTTTTTCATTTTTTTCTGCATGAATTGATATAACATATACAATTTCTTCTTCAGCTTGCTGAAAAATTTGCATAACTGGAATAAATCCCCCCTTGGTCATGATGTATAATTCTTTTTATACATTGTGATAGTCTATTTGCTAATAATAATTGAGGAAATTTGTATCTAAATTCATAAGAGTCATCGTTGGTAGTTTTCCTTTTCTGTAATGAATTTATTTGTTTTTAATATTGGGATAATAATAATGACCTCATATAATGAGTCAGGAAGTACTAGCTCTGCTTCAATTTTTTTTTCTTTTGGAAGAGATTCAAAGAATTGGTATAATTTTTTCCTTAATTTTTTGGTAGAATTCACTAGGATATTTATATGGGCTTAGTGCTTTTGGTTTGGGAAAGTTATTATTCAATTCCTTTAATAGATATGAGCCTATTCAGAAAATTTATCTCTTCTTGTATAAACTTTGTTAGTCTTTTTCTTTCAGTAAATTAGTCCATTTAATCAAAGGTATCAAATTTATGAGAACAGAGTTGTTCATTTAATATTTTTTAGCTTTTAATATACATGGCATGAGTAGTGATAACTACTCTTTCATTGCTAATATTGGTAATGTATGTCTTCTCTCTTTTTTTCATGGCTTGATAGCTCATTCATGTTTAGTACTGAATAATATTCCATTGTTTGGATGTACCACAATATTTATCCATTCACCTACTAAAGGATATCTTGGTTGTTTCAAAATTTTGGCAATTATAAATAAAATTGCTATAAACATCTGCATGTGGGTTTTTCTGTGGACGTGAGTTTTCAACTCCTTTGGTAAATACTGAGGAGCACACTTGCTGGATCATATGGTAAGAGTATGTTTAGTTTTGTAAAAATTTGCCAAACTGACTCCAAATTCACTGTACCATTTTGCATTCTTACAGGCAATGAATGACAGTTTTTGTTTCTGCATTTTCTGCTATAAATTTTATTGATTTCTACTCTATTTTTTAATTATTTCTTTCCTTCTGCTTGCTTAAGCTTAAATTGCTTTTCTTTCTCTGGTTTTCTAAACAGGAAGCTTAGGTTATTGTTTTTAGATCTTTTCTAATGAATTGCATTTACTGCTATATATTTCCCTGTTATTGATATCCAGTTTAATTCCATTATGGTCTGGAAGTATACTTTCTGTGATTTCTATTCTTTTAAATTTGTTAATGTACATGTTAATATCTAGGATGTGGTCTATCTTGATGAATATTCCATCCTAGTCTGAGAAGAATGTGTAATCTGTTATTGTTGGATGGAGTATTCTATGAATATCAATTAGATCAAGTTGATTGATAGTACTGATTAGGTCAAATATATCCCTAATTTTTTGATTACTTGATCTAATAATTTCTGAAAAAGAATTATGGAAGTGTCCAACTATAAAAGTAGTTTTCCCTGTTTCTCCTCTCAGTTTTATCAGCATTTGCTTCATATATTTTGACAATTTCTTGTTAGGAACATACATGTTTAGGATTGTTTTTGTCTTCTTGGAAAACTGACCCCTTCATTAGTATGTAAATGCCTCTCTTTATTACTGATAAATTTCCTTGTTCTCAAATCTGCTTTCTCCAAAATTAATATTGCTACTTCAGCTTTCTGTTGTTTACACTTAGCATGGTATATATCTTTTTCTATCATTTACTTTTAACCTATCAAAGTCTTTATATTTATATTTCTTAAGGTTTTTTTTAATTTAATAGAATTTATTAGGAATTTCAGAAAAACAAAGCTTCACATTTCTTAAGTTTTTATTTTAATTCCAGTTAGTTAATACACCATGTTATATTAGTTTCATGTGTACAATATAGTGATTCAACAATTCTGTATATCACCTGGTGCTCATCATGACACATGTACTCCTTAATCTCATCACCTCTTTCACCCATCCCTCTGCCCACCTCCCCTCTGGTAACCATCAGTTTGTTCTCTATAGTTAGGAGTCCATTTCTTGGTTTGGCTCTCTTTCTCTCTTTTTTACCCTTTGCTCATTTGTTTTCTTTCTTAAATTCCACATATGACTGAAATCATTATGGTAGTTGTCTTTCTTTGACTGACTCATTTTGCTTAGCATAGTACTCTCTAGCTCCATCCACATCATTGCAAATGGCAAGATTTCATTCTTTTTTATGTCTGAGTAATACTGAATTGTAAACCACTACTTCTTTATCCATTCATTAATTGATGGACGCTTGGGCTACTTCCATATCTTGGCTATTATAAATAATGCTACTATAAACATAAGGGTGCATGTATCCCTTTGAAAGGGTATTTTTATATTCTTTGGGTAAATACCCAGTAGTACAATTGCTGGATCATAGGGTAGTTCCATTTTTAACTTTTTGAGGAAACTTCATACTGTTTTCCACAGTGGCTGCATTCCCACCAACAGTGCACAAGAGTTTCTTTTTCTCCTTTTCCCCTTTTCTCCACATCCTTGCCAATACTTGTTGTTTCTTATGTTGTTGATTTTAGCCATTCTGACAGGTGTGGGGTGTTATCTCATTGTAGTTTTGATTTGCATTTCCTTGATGGTAAGTGATGATGAATATCTTTTCATGTGCCTGTTAACCATCTGTATGTCTCTGTTCAGGTCATCTGCCAATTTTTTTAATTGAATTATTTGTTTTTTGGGTGTTAAGTTTTACAAATTCTTTATATATTTTGGATACTCACCCTTTATCAGATATGTCATTAGCAAATATCTTCTCCAATTCTGTAGGCTGCATTTTAGTTTTGTTGTTTCCTTTGCTGTGCAGAAGCTTTTTATTGTGGTGTGGTTCCAATAGTTTATTTTTACTTTTGTTTCCTTTTCCTCAGGAGACATAAAGAGAAAAAAAATTGCTACAGCTGATGTCAAAGAATTTACTGCCTGTGTTCTCTGCTAGGATTTTTATGGTTTCAGGTCTCACATTTAGATCCTTAATCCATTTTGAATTTCTTTTTGTGTATGGTGTAAGGAAGTGGTCCAGTTTCTTTCTCTTGCATGTTGCTGTCCAGTTTTCCCAACACCATTTGTTGAAGAGACTGTCCTTTCCCCCATTGGATATTCTTTCCTGCTTCTTTGAAGAATAATTGACCATATAATTGTGGGTTTATTTCTGTGCTTTCTGTTCTAGTCCACTGATTTATGTGTCTATTTTCTGCCAGTGTTTTGAGTACTACAGCTTTGTAATATAACTTGAAGCCCGGAATTATCATGCCTCCAGCTTTGCTTTTTGATTTCAAAATTTCTTGGGCTATTAGGGGTCTTTTGTGGTTCCATACAGATTTTAGAATTGTCTGTTCCAGTTCTGTGAAAAATGCTGTTGGTATTTTGATAGGGATTTCATTAAATGTGTAATTATTTTGGGTAGTACAGACATTTTAACAATATTTGTTCTTCCAATCCATGGCATGAAATGTCTTTTCATTTCTCTGTGTCATCTTTACTTTCTTTCATCAGTGTTTTATAGTTTTCAAAGTACAGGTATTTCACCTGTTAGGTTTATTCCTTGGTATCTTATTATTTTTGGTGAATTGTAAATACGATTGATTCTTTAATTTCTCTTTCTGCTGACGATTGATTCTTTAATTTCTCTTTCTGCTGCTTTATAATTGGTGTATAGAAATGCAACAGATTTCTGTACATTGATTTTATATTCTATGACTTTACTGAATTCGTGTATTAGTTCTAGCAGTTTTTTTTTTTTTTTGTGGAGGCTTTTGGGTTTTCTGTATATAGTACCATGTCATCTGCAAATAGTGAAAGTTTTATTTCTTCCTTGCCAATCTAGATGCCTTTTATTCCTTTTTGTTGTCTGGTTGCTAGGCTAGGACTTCCAGCACTATGTTGAATAGAAGGGGTGAGAGTGGCCATCTCTGTCTTTTCCTGACCTTAGGAGAAAATCTTTCAATTTTTCCCTATTGAGAATGATGATAATTATGGGTTTTTCATATATGACCTTTATTATGTTGATGTATGTTCCCTCTAAATGTATTTTATTAAGGATTTTTATCATGAATAGATGTTGTACTTTGTCAAATGCCTTTTCTGCATCTATTGAAATGATCATATGGCTCTTATCCTTTCTTGTACTGATGTGATATATCACATTGATTGATTTGCAAATATGAACCACTCTTGCAACCCAGGAATACATCCCACTTGATCGGGGTGAATGATTTTCTTAATGTATTGTTGGATTCGGTTTGCTAGTATTTTATTTAGGATTTTTACATCTATGTTCATCAGGGATATTGGCCTGTAGTTCCTTTTTTTAGTGATGTCCTTTTTTGAAAATGTATTCTATTTATTTAAGTGAGACAGTGAGCAGGAGCAAGGAAAGGGGCCGAGAGGGAAGGGGCAGAAGACTCCCCACTGAGTAGGGATCCTGATGAGGGACTCAATCTGGGGACCCCGTGATGATGACCTGATCCGAAAGCAGACACCTAACCAACTGAGCCACCCAGGTGCCCTAGTTGTGTCTTTATCCAGTTTTGGTAACAGGATGACGCTGACCTGAGAATGAATTTGGAGGTTTTCCTTCCATTTCCATTTTTTGGAACAGTTTGAGAATAGGTATTAACTCTTCTTTAAATGTTTGGTAGAATTCCCCTGGGAAGCCATTTGGCCCTGGACTTTTGTTTGTTGGGAGATTTTTTTATTACTGATTTAGTTTCTTTGCTGGTTGTGGGTCTGTTCAAATTTTCTGTCTTCCTGCTTCGGTTTTCATAGTTTATATGTTTCTAGGAATTTATCCATTTCTTCCAGGTTGTCCAATTTGTTGGCATATAATTTTTCATAAAGTTCTCTCATAATTTGTTTGTATTTCTGTGGTGTTGGTTGTTATTTCTCCTCTTTCATTTGTCATTTTATTTGAGTCCTTTCTTTTTTACTCTTTATAAGTCTAGCTAGAGGTTTATCAATTTTATTCATTTTTTTTTTCAAAGAACCAGCTCCTGGTTCCATTGATCTGTTCTATTGTTTTGTTGTTGTTGTTGTTGTTTTTAATTTCTATATCATTTATTTCTGCTCTAATCTTTATTATTTCCTTCCTTCTGCTGGCTTTAGATTTTGTTTGTTGTTCTTTTCCTCACTCCTTTACTTGTAAGGTTAGGTTGTTTATTTGAGATTTTTCTTGCTTCTTGAGCTAAGCCTATATTATTATAAACTTCCCTCTTGGAACTGCTATTGCTGCATCCCAAAGGTTTTGTACCATTGTGTTTTCATTTTCATTTGTTTCCATGTATTTTTTTTATTCCTTCCTTTATTTCCTGGTTGACCTATTCATTCTTTAGTAGTATGTTACTTAACCTCCATGTCTTTGTGATTTCCAGAATTTTTTTCTGTGATTCACTTCTAGTTTCAGTGTTGTGGTATGAAAATATGCATGGTATGATCTCAATCTTTTTGTACTTTTGCACAAATCAGGCCTGATTTGTGACCTCATATGTGATCTATCCTGGAGACTGTCCCATGTGCATTCAAAAAGAATGTGTATTCTGTTGCTTTAGGATGAAATGTTCTGAATATACCTGTTAAGTCCATTTGGTCCAGTGTGGCATTCCAAACCATTGTTTCCCTGTTGATTTTCTGTTTAGATTATCTATCCATTGATGTAAGTGGGGTGTTAAAGTTCCCTACTATTATTTTATTATTATTGATTAGTTCCTTTATATTTGTTATTAACTGTTTTATGTATTTGGGTGCTCCCATGTTTGGTGCATAAATATTTACAATTGTTATATCTTCTTGTTGGATTGTCCCCTCTATTATTATATAGTGTCCTTCTTTGTCCCTTGGTACAGTCTTTGTTTTAAAGTCTATGTTGTCCAATATAAGTATTTCTACTTGGCTTTCTTTTGACACCCATTTCCATAATGGATGTTTCTCCATCTCCTCATTTTAAATCTGTAGGTGTCTTTAGGTCTAAAATGAGTCTCTTGTAGGCAGCATTATATATGGGTCTTGTTTTTTTATCCATCTGTCACCCTATGTCTTTTGATTGGAACATTTGGTCCATTTACATTCAAAGTAATTATTGATATGTATTTATTGCCATTTTATTTCTTGTTTTGTGATTGTTTCTGAAGATTTTCTCTAATCCTTTCTTGTCTTTCTTTCATGTTTTGTGTGTTTTCTTTAGTGATATATTTGGATTTCTTTCTCTTTATTCTTTGAATGTTTATTAATGGGTTTGATATATGTTACCATTAGGTTTGTATCTAACCTCTTTTACATGTAGAAGTCTATATTAAGTTGATTGTCATTTTAGTTTGAACCCATTATTTTCTCCTCTCCTCCATATGTTTTAGGTATATGTTATTGCATTTTATATACATTTTTATGAGTTCCTTGACTGATTTTTTTATAGAAATATTTATTTTTACTGCTTTTATGTTTCACATCTCTATACTCTCACTTTTGATCTCTCATTTGAATTCAGAGTCCCCTTTAATATTTCTTGCAGGGCTGGTTAAGGTTAGGGCTAGAAACTCCTTCAGTTTTTGCTTGTCAGTAAACTTTTTATCATTCCTTCTATTCTGAATGTTGGTCTTGATGGATAGAGTGTTCTTGGCCTCAGATTTTTCCTATTCAGCACTTTGAATATATCATTCCACTCTTTCTGGTTGGCAAAGTTTCTGCTGAAAAATCTGCTATCTTTATGGGTTTTCCCTTGTAAGTTACTGACTCCTTTTGTCTTGTTCCTTTTAAAATATTTCTTTATCACTATATTTTGCCAATTTAATTACAACATGGGTTGGTGGAGGTCTGCTTTTGTTGATATTGATGGGAGTTCTCTATGCCTCCTGGATCTGGATATCTGTTTTCTTCTCCAGATTAAGGAAGTTTTCAGCTATTATTTCTTCAAATAAATATTCTGCCCCCTTTCCTCTCTCTCTGGGATTCCTATAATACAAGTGTTATTACATTTGATGGAGTCACTGAATTTTCTTAGTCTATTCTCTTTCTGCATAATTCTTTTTTCTCTCTTTTGTTCAGCTTGATTACTTTCCATTGCTCTGTCTTTTAGGTCACTAATTTGTTCCTCTGCTTTTTCCATCCTGCTGTTCATTCTATCAAGTAAGTTTCTCTTTTCATTTATTGAGCCCTTTATCTCTGCTATGTTATTCCTTATCTCTGTGTTAAGGGTGTCCCTCATGTCTTCCACTCTTTTATCAAGTCAAGTGAGTAATCCTTAAGATTATTGCTTTACATTCTCTATCAGGTATGTTACTTATATCTGTTTTGCTTGATCTGTGACCATGATCTTGTCCTGTTCTTTCATTTGGGATAAATTTATCTCTCTCCTCATTTTATCTGCTTCTCTGTGTCTGTTGTGCATATCCTGCACTTCAGGAGAGTATCCTGTATGTTGCTTAGGCCTTGCTGTTGTGTCTGAGTCACTTTTTCTTTCAGTGCCATCATCTGCACTGACTCTCTGCCTGTTGTGGGCTGTGCTTGCTTGCTGTGGTATTAATAGGACCTAGGCAAGCCAGCTCTAAGAGGGTGTGTCCCCCAGGGAAATTGGGCATGGGGCAACAGTATTAGCAAAATTTGCACTGAGCCACTAGTCCTATGCCAGATCCCCTGAAGAGCTGTGGGGGCTAAGGGCTGTGTGCTGGGGCAGCCAGGGGTGTGAGGCTAGGTGGACTGGGTCTGGCATGTGACTGTGGCTGGGGATGCACAGCTGGGTGTGGTGCTACACCTGGGTGTGGCACATGGTGGCACCCGTGCACCCAACAGCTGGGTGTGGTGTGCACAAGGCTAAAACAGAATTTGCCCTGAGCCCCTGGCCAAAGCTAGCAGGCTTGGAGTGGGCAAGTCCTCAGGAGAACTTCTGGGCAAGGCACACTGCTAGCAGGTTAGGTAGCAAGTGTCTGTGCAACATTACCTCCCGTAGGTTGCTCTGTGTTTATTCTGGGGTCAGGGGAGAAAAATGGCACTTGCCATCCTATATTTTTATAGAAATCCCACAATATGCTCCAAAATCAGTATGAACAGATCTGTCTCCCGTTTCCCCCAGCATTGTGTAAACTGCTATTTATATATTGCCTCTTTGTGTAGCCTGTTGTCTCCTTAAGGGCGGCAACCCAGCTATCATTCACTCTCCTGACTTGCCCAGTGCTCAGTCAGCTGACTTTTAAAATTCCAGGCTCCAAGTCCCACTGGTTTAAAAAAAACTCATGGAATTCAGCCCCTCTCATTTTTAAAGACAAACATTATGAGGATTCATTTTCCCTGTGTGAGCTTGCTATTTCAGGCCCTGTTTCTCTGCCCTCTTTACATGCACAGTTCCCTGATTCCTATGGGCATCTTCCCTTCACCTTTCTGAACTTCCTAACCTTTCAGATGCAGCTTCTTCTCTATATTTAGTTGGGGAATTTGTTCCACCAGTCTTCAGATTGCTCTCCAGTTTATTGACTTGGATTTGAGCTGATATCTAGTTGAAAACTCAGCTAGAAGTATATCTCAAGGTCTTTATATTTAAAGTAATTTCTTGTGTACACCATATAGTGGAGTCTTGTATGGTTATAGACTGACAATCTCTGTCATTTAATTGGCATATTTAGGCCATTCATGTTTAAGTGATTATTAATAGAGTCAGATTAATATCTAACACATTGTGTTTTCTATTAACTGTATTTCCTCTTTGTTTCTTCCTCCCGTCCCCTCTTTTTCTGTCTTCTCTGGGCTTGAGTATTTTATATAATTCTATCTCATTTTTTATCATACCAATTGTACTTTAAAGGAATCTTTTAGTGTTTCACTAGAGTTTCCAATATACATTTTCAACTGGTCTAAGTCTACCTTCAGATAATGCTAGAGTATAGTGCAGATAATTTATAACAGAATATTCCCAGTTCCTCCCTCCCATTCTTTTTGACATTGCTGCCATTCATTTCCCTTATCCATATCCTATAATCACCCAAGGTATTGTTACTATTACGATTTTGAACAAAATGTTATCTATTAGATCAATTAAGAATGAGAAAAATAAGATATTTTACTTTACCTTCATATATTCCTTCTTTGACATTCTACTTTTCCTTATGGAGAACCATGTTGCTGACCTATGTAATTTCTTTCTCCCTGAAACATTTTTCTTGAACATTTCTTGCAGGAATGGTCTGTCTCCTGCAGTTTTTGTTTATCTTAGTCTTTTTTTTCTCTATTTTTGGATTATTTTACTGGATATGTAATTCTAAGTGTTGGGGGGGATTCATTCAACACTTTAAATAGTTCACTCGACTCTCTTCTTGTTTACATGGTTTCTGACAATGAGCCCACTATAATTTTATACTTGTTTCTATATAAAAAACATTTTTATTTCTCTGGCTTCTTTTAAGATTTCCTCTTTGTCTATGGTTTTCTGCAGTTGAATACTATATGTAAACATTCAGATTTTTTGGTATTTATTTTGCTAGATGTTCACTTTTGCTCTTATTACTTTAAATATTTCTTCTGCTTCCTTGTCTCTTACTTCTTATTAAATATATGCTATCCTTTTTTAAAGTTATCACATATTTCTTGAATAATGTGTTCTAGGGGCTTTTCTTCTTCTTCTTCTTCTTCTTCTTTTTCTGTTTGCTTGTCAGTGTGGGGAGTTTCTATGGATCCATCTTCAAGTTCACTGCTTCTTTCCTTACCTGTGTCCAGTCTACTGATGAATCTATCAAGCGTATTCTTTTCTGTTACTTTTTTTGAAATGTAGCATGTTCTTTTGTGATCTCTTAGAATTTACATCTTTCTGCTTTCATACCCATGATTTTTTTTTTGTATTGCCTGCTTTTTACATTACAACCATTAACATATTAATCATTGTTATTTTAAGTTCCCTGTCTGGTTATTCCAACATCTGTATCATATCTCAGTCTAATTTTGATGTTTACTTTGTCTCTTCAGAATGTGTGTATTCTTTGCATGCCTTGCAATGTCTTTTTGGGAGATGACTTATAATTTTGTTGTTGTTGAAATAAAGACATGGATTGGATAATGGGAAGTGAAATAAATAGACTATCAGTGTATAAATGTATATTTACTAGATAGGAGTTGAGCTGTGTTTAATGTTTGAGGTTTAAGGCCAGAAGCTTTAAATGCTCATAGTATTCTTACTTTTGTCTCCATTCTTGAATTTGTGCTTCCTGTGTATGCCTCCTCAGAGAAAGTCTGTGTTTTTCCATTCTTTTATCTATAATCCACTCTTATACTGATGCCTGTTGATGTGGTGTTACAATGTGGAACGGGAAACATTTTATAACTTTATGATTAAATCTCAGTCTTTTAGTGGGCCTATGTCTCTTGGCTTTGACCTTCACTAGTATTTTTGTGGTGGTATAGATATATTTCTCCTTAGGTGAGTCAGGAAGCCTAGAGGAGCTGAAGTGGGTGGGAATTACTTCCCCCAGGTGAGATAGGGCTCTAGCAAACTATTTTCCTTCTGGAGAGTAGACCTTTATCATATAGAACCCATTATATAACATATAACATATAACACATTTTATAGGACATATTTCCCCATGATTACTCTTTCCTTACCCCTGCCAGAGTTAAGAAGTTATTTTTGTCATATCCTTACCATAATATTATAGGGTTTCTGAAAGGAAAGTCCATAAAAATGTGAAAGACCTTATAAGACTGTGGTCCCCAGAGTTTCTAACTATCATGCTAGTCCATACTTAGCCTCCAGAAATATGTCAAGATTACCATTTAAGTGTTCCTACCAGCTTGTTTGTTTGTTTGTTTCTCCAGGCAAGTATATATCAACCGTGACTCTCTATATTCACTTGCATGTCTGGATTTAGGACACTAGGTTATCTTGAAACCTCAGTTCTCTAACGGACCCAAGGAAAGTTGTTGATTTTTAGTTAGTAAGGTTTGGAGTAATGACATGTTGGAGCTGAAACTGTAAGTCTTATTCCTCTTTCAGTTACACAAAAAGCTGCGACTTTCATACTGCTATTGAAAATTTTGTTCTTGTTTTGATAAGTTCAACTTCAGAACACTTTTTTTTTTAAATAGAAAAATCCTGTAATATTTCCTATTACAGTTTAGAAAAAGTCTGGAAAAATACCATCAATTTTAAGATAGTATTATAGACTTCACTTTACCTCTTAGCTAAACGTTTATATTGCCTTTTATGCCAGTAAAAAGAACATTTGTTTTATGAAGGAATATATACTTTTCCCATAAGGGAAAACAAATTTCATATAAACTCTATTTCCTAGATTTCTTCCCTTATGTGGCCAAGTCCTAGGTGATAATACATTCTGCTCTGCTGACATCAAAATTCACTTGCATCAACCACTGATATTCTTTGAATCAGACCATACTACCAACACACCGTATGGTCAATAGCCAATATCCTGATCCTTGGTTTATTTGCCTATTTAAAACATTAACCAAGCTAAGGCAATATTTTGTTAGAAACATTGTTCTTTGTCTGACTACCTAGAGCAGTAAAATCATGAAATGAAGTTATAATTACCACCATTTGGGTATCATTGTATTTTTCCACCTTAAAACCTAGCTCAATGTGAAAAGTAAAAATAAAAAATAAAAGCTTAATTTATTTTGTGTTTCAGTCTTCCCAACTGCCTTTGCTTCCTCCACCTCAAAATAAGATTGTTTTCTCCAGCTGGTTTCTTCTTTTCATTCATATATGACTGTTGTGATTCTCCTTGACAGATGACCTTCCTTGAAAATCTCATGTCACTCTCAGAGATTTTAGAATAGGACCAGGCTCTCTACATGAAGTCTCCCAGGCTCTGTATGGAGATGTTGTGGGTTGAGCTTCCAGGAGGCATGATCACTTACAGAAAACAACATATGATTTTACCACACTTACAGCATGCTCCCTTTGGCTTTTCAATATTTTAATCTTAGCTCTTCACCACTGTGCTTGGGACAAACAACTCCTATACTGGGTCCTTAAGAACAGGTCAGGGGAAGGGGTCAGCCCCTCATTTGGACCCTCTTTCTCATCCACACTCAGGAGCAACAGATTTTCTGAGGACTTAAACTATTTTGTTCAGACCATCAGGACAATCCATATTCTACTATACTATAATGTTTCCTTGGTTTGAGTCTCAGGTGTTGTTTACTATTAGGATAAGAAATCAAATACCTTTGCTGTGCTTGATACTGAGCTACCCCATGGCTGCTGCATATCCTTTTAAGAACAGTTCCCATGTTTGAAATTATTCAGCCACTTCCTCTTCCTAGAAATGTTTCCAACCATTCAATGTTATTAGTATTAAGGAGAGAAATTTTGATATAATTTTATGAGAAAATACAGTAAACTAATTCTAAGAAGAAGGAAGTAAGAAGCAAAATCAGTAAATATTCTACAGGACCAGTTTAGAAAAAGTGATGGTTGTGCTTGCCTTGGCTGCACAGATACTAGAGAAGTGATGGGTTAGGAGCCTGGAAAGATATACTGAGTGCTTGTTTTGAAAGATCATCAATGCTTGATGAGAAATTGGGTGTTTTTTTCCATTGAGCATTAAAGGACTAATTAATATGTTAGAGCCTATTGGCATAATCTTTGTATTATGAATGTAATTTTTAAACTTTATTTTAAAATATTTTAAAATAATATTATGAAACAATAGTTTACTATCTATTACTTATGGTAGTAACACTAGAAAGAAGTCTAGGTTTTGAAACTTCAAAGCCATATCCCAGGTTAGTGATGGTTTACCGATTACAGGTATACAACTGGAATGGATAGCTTCATGAATGTTAGCCTTACAAGGAATCTATTTCAAAATCATGGTTTCTACTTTTCTGTTTTGCTAATCAAAAGATGACTACTTTAAACAACAAAGGCTGAAAATTATTTAAGGGATATTTATCACATGTTGTAACAAGTAAACCAAAATATAAATATACGTTGAAATAAAGACTCTGATTGCATTAGACTATGTACAAATATTTTGGGGTGAACACAGCCAATAGCTAGATTAGGGTTGGCTTTTGTCCATGAACAGAGTGGAGAGCCACTTGGATCCTCCAGCAAGGACTCCAATTCTTAATTAGCATAGACAATATTTTGGCTGTGTACGCTTTGCTTGAGTTTGGATAATATTTTGATAATCAAACAATCAGAAAGATTTTATTCAGCACTACTCTATTAGTCTTTTAAAAGCCAAGTAGAACATCTTTGTTAATGAAGAATTATTATTTACAAGTGAGCCCAAAAAAGCCACACACACACAGTATTCTCTTTTCTTACTATTAGCATATGAACAGGACAATGTACAGTTGGCCCTTGAATTGTTTGGGTCTAATTATACACGGATTTTTTATAGTACAACTGTGTATGAATTTTCTCTTCCTTATGATTTGCTTTTCCCTAGCTTATTTTATTATAAGAGTACAATGTATAATACACATAATATAGAAAATATGTGTTAATTGACTATTTATGTTATTGGTAAGGCTTCCCGTCAACAGTAAGCTATTAGTAGTTAAGTTTTGGGGGAGTCACAAGTTCTTTGCAGATTTTCGATTGCACAAGGAGTCAGAATCTCTAACCCCCACTTGTTCAAGGGTCAACTGTATATACTTAAATGAAAAAAGCTTCAATAAATACAGCCTTAATGTTTTTCATCTATGTTATTTATATCCCTGCTTTTAAAAATAACTTATATTTATTTTTCTTTTCTCTCTTCTGTTGTCTTTTGTTGCCACACAATTTTTGATAAGTTCTCATGTATAGAAATATAAAATAACCAAATAAACAATTAAATATAGAACACATCAGTTAGTAGTAAACAGTATGAAGAAAAAAAAGGAGGGTTAAGACTGTAGGGCATATTACTGTGGGATGGGGGGAAAGAAGCAAGATGAGCCAGGTCTTTACTGCAGCACAGACTTGAGGAGGGAAAAGAACCATCCATGTGAACATATGGTCAAAGAGTGTTTTAGACAGAACAAGTGCAAACCTAAGAGTAATGCATATACTAGGTTTGAAGAAAAACAAGGAAGCCACCAGAAGTTGTTTACTACTTTGCCCATAATATCTCAAATATGTTGACCTCATTGTGGGAGCTCACTAAATATTTGTTGAATCATTCCAGAGCTCAGGGTTTGAGGGAAAGAGTATAGAATATGGAGAACAGAAGTTCCAGAAAGGATTCATAGGCTATTCTAAAACAAAACAAAACAAAAAACAAAAACCTACGGCTCTTAGTCTGAGAAAAATGGGAAGTCATTTGGAGATTTGGAAAATGGGAGTGACATTATCTGACATATGTTTTAATAGGATCTTCTGGTGTGCTTTTAAAGAAAGGACAGAAGCAAGGGAAAAAAATTATAGCATTTTAGACCAAGATGGTCACAAAGGGTGTTGTAGAAATGATCAGATTCTATAAATGCTTCAAAGATGTAAATTGTAGGATTTGTTAACAGATTCATGAGTAAGATTAAAAAAAAAAAGAAAAGTCAAGGAGGACCCCAAAGTTGTCCCCTAAATATGTGTAAGAATGTTTCAAGGCATCTGTGAGAGTTATATTTACTGAGATGAAGACTGTGGGAAAAGCAGATGGGGAAGAGTTATGGAATAAGGAGTCTGTTTAGAAATATGTTGAGTTTGAAATGAGTATTAGACACCTGCACGAAGTTGAATGTACAACTGGAAGTATGATGCTGCAGTTCAGGCTAGAGGTCTAGATCTGGGAGTTTTAGAATAAATCATATTTAAAAACATATGGTGAGATTACCAAAATAGGATATAAAGGAAGTGTTGGCAACTGAACTCTGGGGCATACCAATATTCAGAAGATAGGGAATCCATAAGTGAGACTGAGAAGGAATGCCAGTGAAATGGGAAGAGAATGAAGAGAAAATCCTGTAGGATCATGTATTAAGAAGGAGAAAGTGATGAAGTCAATACATCACAAAAATGAGAACTAATAGGTCAAATAAAGTGAACACTGAAAATTGACAAGACAGTCATTGGTGATTTTGACAAAATCTGTTTTGCACGTTTGCAAAATTGGTGGAAACAAAAGCCTAATTAGGTAAGGTTCAATAGAATAAAGGGAGAGCTGGGGCACCTGAGTGGCTCAGTTGGTTTAAGGGTCTGCCTTCGGCTCAGGTCATGATCCCAGGGCTTTGGGATCAAGTCCTGCATAGGGCTCCTTGCTCAGTGGGGAGCCTGCTTCTCCCTCTGCCTGCCACTCCCCCCTGCTTGTGCTCTCTCTCTCTGACAAGTACACAATATATGCTATATGATATACATGCACGTGGAAATAACTTCATGCTGAGAAAATACTCATCCACATGCACATATATGTAAAAAACAATATGATCCTATTTATCTATTTAATCTTAAGAATAACAAGTTAAATTAACTACTCTTGTTTTGGCTACACAATCTCAATCATATTTAAAATATACGGTTGACCCTTGAACAACACAAGTTAGGAGTGCCAATCCACCATGCAGTCGAAAATCCTTGTACAACTTGATTTTTCAAAAACTTAACCACTAAGAGCTTATTGTTGACCTGAAGATTTACCTATAGCATAAACCATCTATTAACACATATTGTGTATGTTATATATACCATATATTGCATTCTTACAATAAAGTAAATGAGAGAAAAGAAAATGTTAATAAGAAAATCATAAGAAAGAGAAAATACAGTACTGTAATGTAAAAAGAAAATCCACGTATAAGTGGACCCACATCATTTAAACCCATGTTGTTTAAGAATCTACTTATCTCCTTCTAGACAGTGATATTTAATTTATTGTACTTTCGTCACAGGTCAAATATCAACCCCCTCTGCCTCTCTCTCTCTCTCTTTCTCTCTCCCCTCTTCTTCATCACCCACACACAAGCACTGTAATTTGTTTATCTATGATAGAAAAATAAAGGGTGCCTAGAACCTGCTCAGTCATCACCTTAACCGCAGCTCCAAAGTGAGCCTCGTGTCTTAACATCTGAGAACTACAGCTCCCTCTAGTGGAGGTAAGCTTTTTCTTTTCCCTAGAGAGTGATGGAAAAACATACCCTTCTCTTTCATTGGTGGCATAATCATTGTTCATACAGCTTTTAAAATATTGTGTTTCCTATCTTCAATAACTATTTTGGCAAAATGGACTAAAGGCAATATAAGACTAATCTGGAATATAAGACCAATCCTGAAAAAGAAAACACACAAAAATAAATAAAAATGGATTTTTTCACAATTGGTTCTCATTGGTTAAAAAGCAATTTCATGAAGTTTTTGACTGGTTCGTTTACAGTAATGTGTGCATGATAGGAACCTGGCAGAAACTCTTCTCATCTGGAACAATAATGTGTTAGAAAGAAAAACAGAACTTGCTTTTAAGAACATATTTTTGAAAGGACTCTTAATAGGAGGTTTTTCAAATATATTCGAAGCAATTCAGATGTTTGGAAGAAGAATACTTGATTATTATTCTCATCATGATCATCAGTATAAAAATAAAGAAAGCATTTGGCAATGAGCTCTGTGAAATTTAAAGTAACTAACACTGTTCATGCTTTTTAGTACCAAACATTTTTGAGTCTACCCGTATTCAGGTAGACTATTTCAGGGAAAGAATTATTCTAAGAAAAAGGAGCTGAATAATCTCTAAAATAAGAGATGCAGCCCAATGCATCTCTAGAGGAAGGGGTAAAAATTAAATGTATGAATTCTCTCCCCTAATTATTCAAAAACCTTGTGAACTTGAAATCTTTTGTGTATACTCTGAATATTTATTCTGTCTTGCACTATGTTAATTATTGGGAATCTAACAGTATACCTCTCTGAGTCTCAATTGTCTCATCTGTAAATGGGAATAGTAAACCTGGACTACTGATCTTAATAGATTGCTATTAAAAATAAATAAGGCTACATGTAAAAAATAAGGCTACATACAAAAAATTTAGATGATAGAGGACAATTGAAATGTGAAATACCAACATTAATCTTCAGGTCCTCTTAATTAGACACTCTATTTAGAATAAATTGGTTATATAAAATTTTGGTGGAAATATTTGGAGAATATCATTTTCTTTTTATCAGACAATGATTCCCTAAAGGAAAAGTTTACTAAACCCTCATTCTTTGCTATTTCTGCTAATAAGAAATTATAAAAATCAACCTTTAGGAGGAAAATTATGTAGATTTGCTTCCAATGGGAAATAATTTCTGTGAAAGGACTAAAGATAAACAAGAAAACTTCAGAAATACTCAAAAATAGAATGGGCTTGAAAAATAGAATTGTTTTTGGTAAATGTCCTTTTTGTTTGTCTTTGTGCTTTTAGATGTTTATTTTTATTTTTATCTTTATTTTGTTTTGTTTATTTATTTATTTATAAAGTTTTTATTTATTCATTTGAGACACAGAGATACAGAGACAGAGTGCATGAGCAGGGGGACCAGCAGGCAGAGGGAGAAGCAGGCTCCCTGCCGAGGCATGAGCCTGACACAGGGCTTGATCCCAGAACCCCAGGATCACGACCTGAACCGAAAGCAGATGCTCAAACATCTGAGCCACCCAGGAGCCCCTTGGTTTATTTATTTTTTAATCAATGGGGGAGGAGAACAGTTTTGTTAGTTCCTCCATGTTTTTGCTAAGTAGCTGGCATTAGGTTGTCAGCCTTCATTGTTTATCTATCCTCCGCCCCGATATTTTTAGAGAATTTTGCCTTACTCTACTTTGTGTTGTTACTATATTACTTTATTGATATTAGAAGATGAACTGAGTAAATATATATATTTTCCCCATGCAAAGTATATCAGAATGAAATACACGTGGTAGTAATGGTCGGGACATGGCGGCGGGGCAGGGGGGTTGGAGAATGCAGTTCAAGTGGCTTAGTGATGGAGTGCCAACAGAAAGGAAACAAGGTCAGGGATCAGTTTTCAAGTGGATAAGTGACCAGGTGGATTTCTGAACACTGAATGAGCATCTAGAGGGTTAGATCTGTGGTCTGACCCCAATAATGATGGTAATGATTATATTAGGGTTTATCATATTATGTGATTATTGTGATATTATGGGATAAGTTAAAGATAGGAGACAAGGAGCACATCCATAACCTCCAAAACAAAACAGATTTTTCAGTGTTAGTAAAAACAATTTTCTTGTCTTGCACAATAGAGTGGATTTTGTTTTAAATAGAACACAAAGACACCAACTTCGTGCATCATCTGGTAGGCAGGGAATGTCATATTATTCTTTTTTCAAATTTAGTCAAAACATTATAAAAACTCATTAATATGATAGCTAACAACTACTGAGTACTTACAATATGACAGGTAATGTTCTGAATACCTTTAATCCATATAACAACCTCTGAGATAGTTATTACTTTTTCCCTGTTTTATAGATAAGGAAACTCTAACACAAAGAAGTTAAGTAACTTATGTAAGGCCACTTAACTAGGAAGTTTTGGAGTGGGCTTTCACACATAGGCATTCTGATTCTAGAACCCATACACTTAGGAAAAAGAATAGTGAACATGGGAAGCATCCTTTGAAATCCATTATGTGCTTTCACCATGTGAGGAGGATCAAGAGAAATAAGAAATCAAAAGTTTCCGCAAGAAGCTTACAATCCACTTGAGAAGTTGTGAAAAAATGGGAAGTCGTAATTTTAATTGTCTATAATTTAAATTGGAGCTTGGTTTATATAAACTAGAATAGGTGTTTTTTTCTTGCTGTTCAGAAGGCCTTAAATGCAATAAAATTCCGTAAGATTTTTGGTATGTATCTATTCATTAATTGTTTCTGCTAAATTGGGTACCATTTGCCTTCTTTACACAATAATATATTATGGACATTTTTCCAGGGTAGCGTGTCCAAACCTACCAATTTTGTAGCTGTTATCTTGCATTACAGTTTATTATGCACCATAACTTATTAACCTGATTTCTATTAATGGGCTCTTAGCTTGTTTTCAATTTTTCATTTTCATAATTTATAAAAGCAAACTCTGATAAGTGTTTTTGAAAACGTGTATAAATCCATACATATGTTTGCACAATTTTATAAGGATTTATTCCAAGATTTCTAGGTATAGACTTGATGGGTCAAATGTTATATATATTTTAAATTGTGAAAAAAATGGCCAAATTATTTTCTAAAAATCAATCAACTTTATAGTTCACTAGCAAGAACTACGTGCCAATATTCCTTGCCAAAACTAAATTTTCTTTCATCTTTAACATTTTAGTCATCCTAATCTGTAATAAGAAAAGCATCATTTGTAAGAATATATGACTGAAATAAAGATTCTGCTTTTTTGTTAGAAGTATTTAACTGACCTCGTTTAGAAAGGGGGGGAGAGACACGAAGTGAAAAGTAAGTGTCCTGAACTGAGTCTCAGAGTTAATCTCTGTTAATAGTTTTGACTAATAGTCAAACATGAATAGTGTTCTCCTATTTGCTTTCCTTTTTTAAAAAGAAACTTTATTTGGGGGCACCTGGGTGG